>NC_042493.1:56084101-56096718 GCF_005508785.2 Acyrthosiphon pisum
TAAGATTTCAAAATTAATACAAGGCTCATAATATATTTTTACAATAGCAATTGAAAAATAAAAGAAATATATAGTCACGATTTTTTTTTTATAAGCATTTAAAGTTCAAATTTTGACTAAATACGTAAAAATTACGGCAATGTTCAAATTATCTTAGACAGAAATTCATAAAAGTTTTTCTTTTTAATTCTAAGATTTTGAAATTTAATACAAGGCTCCTAACATATTTTTACAATAACAGTTGCAAAATAAAAGGAATACATTGTCACAATTTTTATTTATAAGCATTTAAAGTTCAAATTTATACGAAATATGTCAAAATTGCGAAAATTTGCAAGTAATTTAGTGGTTGAAAAATCGTAAAAATTTTTTCTTTTATAACTAAGTTTTTAAAATTTGGTACAAGGTTCTCCATAAGTTTTTCTTTAAAAATAATATATCCTAGACTGACAAATCATCTCCGTTCAGAATCGTTTTTCGTATACAATGATATAATATCATTGGATTCAAATTTAATTCCATCCATTACAGTAACCCACTTGTAACCTACTGTACAGCAGAGCGACATCCACGACTTACCCGCCTTTTTGTTAATTTGTTGTGGTTACATCTTACATAATACTTATAGTTTATTATTTTTTAAATATATAAGTAATTAATTTAACAACAATTTATTTTTTTAATTATAATATTAGGTTTAGATATGTGGGAGGCCCCTGAGAGGTAATTTTGGACTCTTTTTACTATTTTTTTATTCTAAAAGTAGTTATTTATTTTTAAGCGTATTAAACATTTATTTATGTACTATAAATACATTCCGTGTTCACTTTTCGGTGCAGGCTTATTAGGTATATACAATCATACCGATACCGATATTAATCATTTGTATAAAGTGTAAACGACAGTTCAAATAAAATTAAAGTAACAATATTGTATAGGACAATGTGTAAAAAAACTGGGGAACTATAGGTTTTGTTATGTATGTATAACTGAATAAGTATTTCGTCATTGAGAAAATCACTGTATTGGATACGATAAGAAGTCAAATTAATGCTTCGATTTTGAACTTCAGTAACTTTTCTGGAAGGAAAGTAAATTTAGTTGATGCACTCGACTCTCGAGAGGTCAAAATCCCTAGTAGTTTTTAAAAGCATCGGATTCGTCGTCACCGAATGTTAATTTAGTAACTTCCAAGCATGATCATTTGTTCAATATATAATTATTTATTATTTATTTGTCACACAAATATAAATACCTACCTGCTATACTATATAAACCGCTGTGTTTTGTCATTACACATTATTGTCACATCTCGTATTCTCTACAACTTGAAAGTACGTATTAAGTTAATAAATATCACATATTACTGCTATTATAGGTAACTAATATTCACAAACAATTTATCTTTCTAATCATAACGTCGACTAAAAAATAGTACTAAAATAAGTCCCAATAGAGTCCACTCACTGAAATACTCACTGAAATAATTAGAAAAATAAAGTCAGAAAGTTCAAATCAAAATATACCTATGGGTCAGTATTGATGAAACTATCGATATAGAACAACATGTTATCGTGAATGTTTTATAATGAACATCATAGAAATAGTACGACTAGGTAAACTAGTAAGAATTAAAAAAACATTTACTTAACAAATAACAATATCAGTAAACTTTTTTTAATTCCAAAACGAATAACCATAGATATTTTACTAAATAATTACATTATCATTTTATATACATGGTATAATTTTTTTAATATTTTGACTTTGTTCAGCCATTTGTAGACAATTGACATTTTTATTTTTAATAGTTTTTTTCTACTAATGTTGATAAAAAAATTAGGGTTATTTTGTAAGTAAATATGAATTATAAAATATCAAATTTTTACAGCTAAAATACGTATACTGTATTATAATTTAATAAAAAGATTCTTATAAGTAGTTCAATAGTTCATACTGAAACCAAATAACCTAATAACAATGTATTAAAACGGTTTTTGTTTTTATCGTTATTTAGAGTAGTGTTAATACTTATTACGGGTCGTTCTTACAATGTCCGGTAAAGTGTCGGTTAACACTAACCGACTGATAGGCGATAGCAGATTTTATTACCGGCAGAATTCGGCTGGTTAAAGCCGGGTTCACACTACACCGTGTCGTGTAAAATAATCACGGTTCCCACAGTTACCAAACGATACCGCATAGTTGAATTTATTCACGGTGTAGTGTGAACAAGGCTTTAGTGTCGGTTAACTTTAACCGGACATTGTAAGAACAACCCTAAATGTATTAATAATAAGTAATAACTAATGCGGGCAGGTAATGGCCCGGATACGGAATATAATTATAATATAATCAATCATAATGTCCGTATACATGAAATAAATACCTATTTCTATGAGACCAATATAACTTTTAAATAAATGGATTTTAAATTATTTCGTTTTGCGTTATTTTTCGTTTAATGAAATTCTGTAAATTACGTTTTGTGTTATGTTTTGTTTAATGATATATTATAATATATTTTGTTAATCGTTGTGTTTTGTTCTGTGGTATCTAATTATTTTTGATTATCGTTTTCCGTTATAATTACGTTTACAAATTTCAATCGTTTTTCGTAAAATACAACGTTATAATCATAATGTTATTATAGCGTTTGCAAACCCAGTATATAACACGTTTTTTTTAAAAGATATTTTAATATCAAATAAGAACGAAATTCGATATTTAAACGAAGTATACTTACCTAACGATGTTAGTTATTTCATTGTAATTAAAAAACATTATATTTTGTAGTGAGAATTAAAACTTCTAAAGTTTATTAGTTATTAGGTACTTATTAGTATATTTCATACACACAATGACATTTCAAATGCAAATGTTTTTGGAAAATATTTACTCAACCTTATAGGTAGGTACTGTATAATTAATAATAAAATATATCATATTATCATGAAATATACATGGTATACAGGCAAGTATTTACTGACTTAAAGTTAATAACAATAATATATTATATTATAATATTAATGCTATGTTTTCCACAAAAAATTTTCAACTCGATGTATTACTAGTGATAAAATTAATTACCATACCTATTTAATATCAATATGTAAATACATGATAAAATAAACTAAGTAGTTTAAGCAGACGTTTTGTCTCCAATGACTATAGTTTTTTGTATACATAATTAATACATTGACATATTATTGACCTACACCATCCATTACGACCCACTCGAAACCTACTATACAGCAGAGTGATCCCACTTGCCCACTTTATTATGTAATACTTTTTCATACATTTTTTAAATTGAAGCTTATTTCTCAAGCATATTATAGCACATATTTAGTTGTTTTATATAGTGCTGTAAATGTCGATCCCTGTTTATTACTACCCAGAACATTATCACAGCGCCTCTATTGTGCTTACATCATAGAACATACAAAGAATAAAGTATCTACGTTAATAATTTACTGTGTCCAAAATAACCCCCCACTTATTTCATAGTTTCAGGAAGATATCATTTCTAATTAGTGCCCAGCTCTTTCGGGTCAAGTGAACTTCGTTTCAACGAGATCGTCGAAGATACGATATATTAAGTACCTACGTCGTTTCTGCAGACCATTATAAGTGACAATAATCCAAAACAGATCCATCCAGAAAAATTAACCACAAAGCACCATGGAAGCATTAATTCATTTCACGGTGCTACAAATATATAGGTACTTACTAAATAAAATGTTTTTAAAATAATATATTACATTTCCTTTATTTAAAAAAAAAACATAAAATCAACAACAGATATCATTGTACATTCTTTTTACTAACCTGTATATGTTATCAAATTATATTAACATTTCCTAGGCATTATAAGTTACCTTATAAGACGTAGTTAATGAGTGATACGGAAGAGAGTAGTACTATCCATCAGGTCCACCTGCACCGATCATAGAGAGGGTGAAAAAACTCACGAGAACTTTATTACTTTTACTCTGCTATACGATATAACGATATAACGTAGAACAAACAACTCACAACGAAAAATTGTTACAAAACGTTTACCAGACACTCTCATGGTAGATATAGTACTTGATCATACTAGCATACTAAAAAATGAAATTACCTCAAAATGTTCGAAACGCAATTTTTATTTGTTGACAAGTAAGAATATTAAGTATTTTTTTGTATTCAAAGTTATAGCACAGATTAAAAATATTACTATTTCACATTTGTAACAGTGAAAATTAACTATCATAAACTTTAATGTAGGAATGGATAACAACTGTGGACTAGGTATGTACAGATATTTACGATTGTAAAATTAGTATATAATAATATAGTAATTACTATTATTTTTGTATATAAAAGGTACCTATTGAAATTGCAATAAAATCACCCTATCACACAATTTTTTAACAATAACCGTGAAAAGTCTAAAATTGAAATGCCGAAGCTGAAAGTGAACGTTCGAACAATAACGTTATTAGATTATTATATGCGTAGGTACCTATTATGTTCTAAAAATGAATATTCGAGTAGGTATAGGTATATTTGCTTATATAATAATTGTACTTAATAAACAGAATAAATATAAATATATTTTTTTATAAATTAATGATTATTGCAATTTGCAATTACTGACATTACTTACTATTGGCATTTAAAGTAAAATCTGTAAAAAATTATGTTTTACGGTCAATACGAAAGAATGTGACGTACGATGTACGCATAGAAAGTGAACGTGTTTATTACATATAAAATGGGAGTGTAACGTATACTTAAATAGTTGTAGCCTGTAGGTACGCTAACTGCCAAATACCTAGGTACCTAATACAGTGTGTTTTTTCTATAATATTATAGAAATACTCCTTTGAACATACATTTCTTTGAGATACAAAATAGAAAAAAATAAAAAGGAATTTATGGGGAACCATCCTCCATATGCCCCTCCCCGTAAATACGCCACTGGTACAAAGACTTATAGGTGTTCCTAGATAGAAATTAATTATTTTTCATAATATAGGTACCTACTTATATAGTTGCATTACTTAATATTGAGAATATTATATATTTTATCTTATCAGGTAGGTGTGAGGTGTCTATAGTAATAAACAAATTATGTTTCAAAATCTTATAAATTGTTAAAAAAGTTGTTTTGATGAATGCAACTATTTAATTACCTACCTATACCTTAAAAATATACACTATAATCGGGTTTTATAATATGTTGGTCTCTTAGTTATTTTAACACTCTACTAGCTAAAGACTTTTTATGTTATTTATGTATATGTAATATGTATATCCAAAGCATTTATTACTTTCTAATATAATTTTTTTCGAATGACCTTATTGGTATAATTCTTCAACCAATAAAAACATCTTGCCATTGTGTACGATTAGCTGTTATATACAAAAGTAGATTTTTTCAGGTTTCCAACGAAAACTGTAAATCAATTTCTAAGTTTTAAAGGCTAAAACATTAACTGACCGTCCATTATTAGAATTGAATTTCGTAGTTATTTTACACTGTAAAAATTAATAATTGTAATTAATGATTGAACTTTCACTTATCGAGGATGACTTTTTTATGTAATTCAAGTATTTTTTCGCTTTAAAGTAACTTGAAACCATTAACGTATCCATTGGTGGCTATGATCTATTTAGAACTTAGGTAGTACACCCATGAATGCAGCTGCAGCATTTAACAAAAATAACTGCGCATGTATAAGACGTATATAAGTTATTGTCAATGATACCATTATATTTCGAACACATGTCACATAATAATATTCTTTTTATTATCCAGTACGAGTCTTAGTAATATGGTTCTTAATATTTACTAACCACGTTACAATGTAATTTAATTTAGTTTAATGAATTTATATTCATTGAATGATAATACAAACGATAGTATTAAACTATCGTGCAAACTTACTCGGTGGCGTGTTTACGGGGGGGGGGGGGGATTAAAGGGGATCATCCCCCTCCCCCATAGACTGTCTATAATATGCAAAAGTGTTCGGAGTCCTAACTTAATGCCTCTTGCTTTAAAGGCGGGGCTACTGGATAAAATCATATACCCCCCTCATCATAAAAAAAAACCTAAGCCTATGCCACTGAACTGACTCATCTTGTATAGTTGTATAAGCTTTAACTATTGTAAATGATACTTTTAGTTTTAACTTTATTTCACAAATAATAACATTCTTTTTACAATCCAAAAAGAATTCCAATAAAAGTCAATTGACTGGGATTTTTCATTCATAACATCAGTATTTTTTTGTGCAGTGTGTAATATTCTTGATTTTTAATCCTAGCTTTGCCAACATCCAACATTTTCATCACAAGAACTTCGATTAATAAGATATAACTTGTTGCTATATTTCTATGAAATATGAATACACTACTTAAAAGACTATAAAGTCTAAGGTAGGTATTAGATAATAAATTATTATGATGATTTGGCGTGAATGCGCTGAGCGCTCTGACACTAATAGGTTCCAATTAACCGAATTCCACTTTCCGAATCAACGGTTAATCGTACATAATGGTAAAAACTAAGATGTTTTTAGTGGTTGAAGAATAGTAAGGCCCATTTCACACAGGACGGTTTCGTCCGTGCGAATTTCAATCATACGGATTTTATTTGGCAGTAAGCAGATAAAATTAATTGTGGCTTAACGATGACAAGATTGTCCGAAAATAATATAATATTCGAAATTAATAAATGTTTTGGATATACAATATTATAAAAATAACACAAAAAGGCTTTAGCTAGTACAGTGTTAGAATATCTAAAGGATAAACATATTATCAAACCTTATTATAAAATACCTATATTTTAATTTTTAATGGTATAGCCGTATAGGTAGGTAATTGAATAGTTGCATTCATAAAAAACTTTTTTAACGATTCATAATATTTTGAAACTTAATTCGTTTATAACTCGGTACCTGATAAGTGATAATACACAATAAATCATACTATCAATTAAGTACTAAAACTTTATTATAAGTACCTACCTGTTAACATTATGAAAACAAATTAATTTCTATCTAGGATCATTTTGATATTTGTACCAGTGGCTTATTTACGGGGAGGATGATATGGAAGATGGATCCCAGCAAATTCCTTTTTATTCTTTTCTATTTTGTATCTTAAGGAAATGTCTGTTCAAACAAGTATTTCTATAATATTATATTAAAAACATGCTGTATTAGGTACTTGGCAGTTGGCATTTCTACAACCGTTTAAGGGCACTACACCCTTACGCGTTGTCTCTGTCTTACAAACGCATAACAGCAAATTATACGCTCAACAGATAACGTTTAGCTTTTTTAGTTTAACAATTATAGTGAATTAACCTCTTATAAAATGTATAAGTAAGAATATTATCCAGTATTCTAGTGAGCCTAATAGGATTTTTTTTATATTTTAATTTAAAAGCAAGTTATGAGTATTTTAAAATTCTAAATTGTTAGTGAATTTGAAAATATACTCATTACTTGCTTTAAAATTAAAATCTAGAGGACTTAAGAAGACGCTACACACTAATTTTATATGCAATAAAACACATTCATGATGTATGCGTACATATTCCTTTGTATTAATCGAAGAATCATAATTTGTACAGATTTAACTTTAAATGCCGAGTAGCAAGTTACGTACTATCGTCAATAATTACAATAATAAAAACTTTATAAAAATAATATTTATATTTATACCATTTATTATGCACAATTAATAATATATAATCAAATATGTACCGACCCGCATTTAATTGTATCAACTCGATACAGTTTATACTAACCGTTTCTGGGATCTAGTTAATGGTAATATGGATTGATGGCATATTGAGGTGTTCCCATCACCAATTCTGAGCTTCCGTTATCTATAATAGTTAATCAAGTTAAAAATATCAACTTTTTGATTGTTTATATAGTTAAAATATAAATTAATAATTAGGTATCAAGTTCAAGTTAAGTTGATTTTATCACATATATCAGATTGTTTTAATAACAGTATTATTTGGAGAGTTTTTATCAAGGTAATCACTATAATCAGTAATCATCATAATCAAATATTAATATTTATTTGATCAACAATAAAAAAATAAATTTATAAAATTAGATACTATTGTTATACCTACAAATGTACAATTCATACACAACTATAATAAATTATAGATGACATTGAACTTGAAAAAACATTGACAAAAATATTACCAGTAAAAATATTATACCTATTATTAATATTTGATTCCTATAGTTTAAACTACTCGCATTAATAAATTATACAGATGAATTTATTATTTTAAAACATTTACCAATATTTTTGTTCTTTAATGTATCATCACTAAAAGATAATTGCTTCACAATTGATGACATTGATGTTAAAATTTTGGCATTTTGGCCTTTATGTATAAATTAAAATATAATTAAACCAATAGTATATTATTATAAGTAATTAAATGTACCTAATAAACTGTTTGAGTATTGTTATATTTAATTGTATTGGCTAATAAAACGAGAATAAACAACATTTCACTTTTTTTGGAGATGGTAACCATCCATTTATTAATGTCCTAGTATCTTTTTTCCTGTCTTTAATGTTCTCATCACTACTTCAGACGCTAATTTGGAAATAAATACTTTAAATATGAATATTTTATTATACCTATAAAATGTTTATATTATTATGACACAGGTATAACACCTGAAAATGTAGAACACAAACTTAATAAACCTTAGAAAACATACATTAAATTGTATATTAATTAATAAGAAGGTACATGAAAATGTAACTAGTAACAATAGAAGTTAGAATTGGCCATATTTCAAAAATTAAACGAATGCAAAATAGGGTACCTATGCAACATTTACGTTAACTATTTCTGGACAATATCATATATTTTACAAATTCAGTATTCCCTATCTAACTCTATGTCTATAGTGGAGTAAAATTCTGATACATTTTTTTCGACATAAATACTTCATTTGACAAGAGCATTTTTCGATATTCCTAATTAGAGTAATAACATTTTTTTCATTACACACAAATATATATATTTATTTCTATTAATATATTTAAAGACTGAAATCTTCAACTATGTTTATACAATTGTACCTACCTGTTTTTTCAGTAAGTATAAGAATAGTAGAACTTTACTGTATAAGTGATACATGTGATCTTCGTCTACACGATTTAAGTAATCTAAATCAGTTTTTCTATGTTGTACATATTTTGTAAGACGAAGACAACACATGCGGATGCGACACCACGACGTCTTCTTAATATATAATTTTGATTTGAATGCCATATTGAAAAATAGATAGTAGATACGATAGAAAGATCGGTATATATACCAGTATAGCATTTACCATTAGTATATATCTCTAAGTTCAACAAATGTATAAGGCATGGAGCGAAGCTTTTCAACTAGATTATTAATACATAAGCTCCATCTCAAGTTATTGTCAAATACAATAGGTACCTAAATAACGAATTTTCGATATTCATTTAATTTGAACCTACACAGTTAATATCCATAGACGCATAGTGCAATATTCAAATAAATTGTACAGTTATGGATTAATACTAGAAAATCAAATTACACTTATTTATTGACAATTTCATGTAAATATTTTAACCCTTATAATTATATAATATTTTATAATTCATCGTTAATCCCCTTTCATTAATACATTTATATGTTACGTTTAGAACTATCGTAGCTTTGTTGTGAACCCCCTCCCACAAATTATCAAAAAATAACAGACGTGAAATCAGTTTGTAGTCTTCCCAATCACCCAATAACGCCGACGACTGACCGTCTAGCTATTATATATATACCTAGCTATTACCTAATTGAGTTGAAATAGTACAATTTATATAAAGTTTAATAATTGTTAACGACCAGCGCTGTATAAGCACATATGATTAAAAACAGATATGAGATTTAAGTTTTTATTACACACGAATATAGTACAAACTACAAATTACAAATTATATATTTATATTGGTTAATTTATGTTTAATGCAGAATACGTCACTGCGTAGAAACGGCGTAAGTGCTGGAAGTTTTGATCGTAATCTACAACACAAATCGTGGCTCAGTTGATTGCCCAGTTATTGTTTCCAAACATAGGAAAGTAGGTAGAAATGAGTTCAATGCCGCGGTTTCCCGTCTGGGCGGCTTATGTTCGCGAAATATTACTACTTATTGACATTGTTACTATACGATTAATACGTACATGGTAGGTACACACATAAATACATTGTGTATGCATAGTAGGTATTTCTTGTAAATTATTGAAACTATTTCATATTAATATATTATAATATATCGATTTTTTTAATTTCTATTTTTAGTATTTTATATTATACAGTAAATTATATATAATATATCTGTGTTACCTATATAATATGTATAATGTAATATACTATAAACGTGTATAAGTTGTTGAAATTATTAGTGTTCTAAAGGTGTGGTTACTGTATTTTTTACTTATAAACTATTAACTTATAATGTACCTATGTTTATAGTTTGCATTGTGTACCTTCTTCTAAGACATTCGACAGTCGACATACGTAATTCTTTTTTTTTAAGAAACAAGGAACAAAACGAATTCCTTTTTATAAGGAACATGCCAAACACTACGTTCTCTATATAGGTACTAGGAACGTATTAATTTAAATTATTTACATATCTGTGTAAATTGTTGGATCTATAAAGGAACGAAAAATGTTGTTATTTTTCCTTGAAAAAAGAACTCGTTCATTTTCTCGTTCTTTAAAAAGAAATTCGTTCGAGGAATCTGTTCCTTCCAAACACTGAGAGAATACACGCTATACCTATAGTGTATTGGGAATCAAATAGTCTAGCATATTTCAATACTTATATAAATTAATAATTTAAAAAAGAATTAATAAAAATCAAAATATCTTCTGGCTGGACCCATGTAGCGTAACTTTCCGGTGATTTTTTTCTTTCTGATATATGTAGTTAAACTTAAATTAGCTTAAGTAGCTTAAAAAGAGTCAAAATAGTTTGATAATTTTACTATGTATGGAAAATTATAATATTCATATTTAGTGAACATTTCAAGAGTCTACGGTACCTAATTGGTTTTGGAAATACAATAAAATATAAAAGTCGAATAATGGAAATTCAATTACTTGAATACCAAATATCAAAAAAGTTAAGACACTCATAAAAAATTAATGTTCCCTACATTTTTTTTTGTTATAGCCTTATAGGTAGAAAAGCTTATGTGAAATCTTCTTTTACAATTTTTAATCTTATGTAGGTATGAAAAAAAAAACTTTTATGAATTTCTATTTTCTAACTAAAAAATATTTTACAACATTTAAAACATTAATCATGGCTATAAATATTAAATAGCTCAAAAAGAGTCAAAATTGTTTGTAAATGTTACTATGAACTCATAAAAAACTAATGTTACTTTCGAGTAAACTTTTTTTTAAGGTAGAAACATTTGTGGGGAGTTTTCTATTTAAATGTCTAATGTTTGGTATACAAATAAAAACGTTTATGAATTTCTAGCTGAAAAATACTTTGAAAATGCTAGTATAAATATTTGGTGAAAATTTCAATGAACCACGGTTATTAGTTTTTGAGTTACACTAAAAGAATTAAATCGACTTTCACCCTTTTTAAAAATACCTACTATATTCACTTTTCTATCAAAAAAGCAATTTTATTAACTACTTAAGGCTGAAATAAATCGAAAAAATGAAAACCAGGATCAAAAATGTTGGCATATCAAGTACCTACATATCTACATCAAATGAAAAATACGAAAAAAAACTAAAACAAATCTTATAAAGGAAATATAGGAAATAGAGATACTAGAAGAGGTTCGAAAATCAACCAATGATTGAATGAACCACATGATAGTTCCCCCCTCCATTATTATTAATTCTTTTATATTTAGTCATTATGACTACCTACCTAGTACTTACCTCCCCTATAAGATAAATACACAAGCCAGAATTAATATATATTTGTATAAAACATTTACTATTAATGAATAATAATTTTATATTCTCACTGTTTAAAATTATACCTAAGAAATAATATCTATCACTATTTTCATCTATAAAGATACATAGTTTATTGTATTTATGTATTATATTCTCATACTTATTTATATTTTAATTATTCAAAAATATAATATACGATTGCTCGTCAATTGTAATCAATAATCATTCAAAATATTGGGCTACCAACAGTGGCGGCGTGAACTTTTTGACCATGCACACAAAAATCTTTTCACATTTTTACTTATCTTTTCACACATTTTAAACGCAGGTCGTATAATATGTGACTATGTGCGTATAAATTATAAACTAGTCTAGCCGTCTAGGTCTTGGAGACTGAAGTCAATGGGATACCCACCCTCACTTTCGCATGAGGCGGATGCCTCATAAAATAGCTATTCACACCTGCACCACTGACTCAGGGCCGTCCTTTGAGGGGGGCTTGGGGGGTGTCTCACCTCCTCACTCAAGATTTTTTTTTTAAATATTTAGTCGGCAAATTTGGCACTTGATCAATGTTTTTGGCCATTCGGCATCGTCAGTATTTAATA
>NC_042493.1:56097377-56100516 GCF_005508785.2 Acyrthosiphon pisum
AAAATTGGAAACTGAAAATATCCGGTAAATAAAACAAGTCAAAATATTTTCAAAATGTGTGATGTAAAGAAAGTGCTAATATAAACATTCAGTGAAAAATACATGTATCTACAGTAATTTGTTTTAAAGTTACACTAAAAACCAAGATCGATTTTGTCGAAAACTAATTTTGCATAAACATTCCCGTTTTTTCCTTAAATTGTTTTGTTTTTCTTGGATTTTTTTACTTTTAACCCTCCGGAGTACCACTAGATTCACATTCCCATCAAAAAAGATACTTTTGAAGAAATTCTAAGCATATTTTTACTGTCTACAAAAAAAAAATAATAAACAAATAAAAAAAAAACACATACATCATTATAAAATCAATGAATCATTCCGCTCAGAATCTAAAATAATGCTATTTTTTTTCTTTTATTGGTCCTAAACTTTTAACTTTCGGGAACTATGATCATTAGCATTTCGTGGGGGGGGGGGGGATTACTGTTGGTTGGTTGAGGAACACGTGTGTATGTGGGGTGAGAATTCGTCGCTAGAAACCAGAGTGATCACTCATCCGGGTGCTAGTGACAGTAGTCACTACGGCCAACCATTCTACGCTACATTAGGCCCTTAAATAAAGCTGTATATAGTATGTTTTTAAAATTCTAATATAAATTATAATGCAAAATAATATAAAATTGTCGAGCGAAGCGACAAAAAAATTTTTGAGTCGGCAAGTTAATAGGTCTACCACCCCCCTCCCACCATAAATTGTTCTTCGGGACGGCCCTGCACTGACTACCAATGTAGGTATATTATAAAATCATTTTTCTGTTGTAATTCAAAAAAATATGAGATTTACGATTGTCTACTTGTAATTATATTATACTAATTGTTGTATTAACTATATTGTATTATGTTTTCATGATTAATTTTATATTTTAATTAGGTACGTATTTAAAAAAATAAATAATATTATATACTTAAAGTTTATCGTCTATTGTAAGTTGTAATCAATATTCATGCATAATAATTTTTATAATAAAAACACAAAGAGCTTACGATTCATATTCCAGGAATTCAGAATTAATTAATATCTGAAGATGGGGAAGGAATATAGTATTAAACTTATTACTTAATTAAAAAAATAACAAATTATAATATTTATAATTATACCTACCTACTTATAAATGATGGCATTTTTTTCTCAACAACGAGGTCACGAGGACTGTCATATAATTACTATAGACATCCATTAATATTACAATATCATATATATATATATAGTATATTATATAATATGTAGCATAGAGACATAATATTATAACATTTATATTAGCATGTAAGCCCAAAGCAGTGTCGGCTGCAGAAGCAAATTGTGCTGAAAGCAATATTAATTTGTTATTCAACGCCGCCGCCGCGCTGCAGTGTTTGCGAGACAAGTCCCGCTGCTGTAGTGGCGTTCGGCAGGTCATTGAAAGAGTTTGCGCGTATGTTATGACGGTTGTACGCGGATATAGGCAAACGACTGTCATACGGACCTCAGTGATATATTATTTTATGTTTGTTGTGAATTTAAACATGTTAATAACAATTAAAAGTGTTTCCGACCATAAATTGTGTTTTACTTTTCTTGCAATCGTTTCACGATGAACCTTTAAACTTTTAAAAACTGAACGGTGCTGAGTCGCTGAGGTATAAATATCATAGAGCCGATGACGTCTTTAAAGTAATGGATGTAAAACAATAAACATATGGTATAGGTTATACCTACATATACCTATGTCATCGACCATCGTACCGCACCTTAAGTTAACAAATTGATATAAAAAAATAGAAAATTAAAACATTTCAAATGTCTATACTTACCATACAATTTTCCAAAATATTTTTAAAAAATATCATGTCTATGCTGAGTATAAAATATATCCGATAATGTATAATGCATTTAATATACACCTACCTACGTAATTCATTATTAAATTATTTATGTAATATATATTATATATTCAATATATGATAGTATATGTAGTCTACAATCATACCACAAGGTCAACACCATTTAGGTGACAGATACCTATATACTACCACCCGCTTCCTATAACGTTTTAATTGTGGCAAAAATGCAGTATTTTTTTTACTTGTGTGCGTCATACAAAACGTATTGACGCATTAAAAACCACTATATTGTAGCATATACCTACCTATAAATAATGGTTTTTAAGTCATTGAACCGACTTCCATGCTAATACGCCAACTGCCAACAGCTGTAAATAAATATAACATATATATATATATTGAACATCAAGGCGAATGAGACTGGTTTTTAATCTCTTTATGCATATTATAATATTGTATTTATTTATATCAATACATAGGTATCTATTGTTGTATAAAGTCAAACCTATGTATATACGTCATACACCTGTTCGTCATTTGATTGAATTCTTTTATTCTATAGCTTTCTATATCGATGAGTGATGACGCACTGAAGAAGCTTTTTTTTTATTTATTTAAAACAGCATTTCACTATTTTCAAAGACAATTAATAGTCGGAGCACTAGCGTCATGATTATTCTTGAATTATAGATAATTGATTTAAATGTAAGACGCCCAGAGACGCATACGCTAATGATAAATTATTAACATAAAACATAATAATCATTAACCAGCTTCCTATAGTCCTTCAGCAAATATTACTATGTCATAATAAATAGTTGGTAAGTACAGATGTACTTATTATATCAAAATTATCAATTTTTGGCTTAAATACAATAGTTATATCTATATAGGTACTGTTAAAAAACTTAAAAGAAAGTCATTAACAAGTTAAAAAGTTGAGTTAGTTGATGGTTATAACTAAGTTACATAACGATTAACGAGTGACTTTAATAAAAAAGTTATTTCCGTGATATGCAGTTATATATTATAATCGGTTAATTAATATTTAAGTCATGTTCATTTTTCTAATGGTTATTTTATTAATACATTTTATAGATATAAAATATATTTTATTTAAAGGAGCACACAACACAAAAAATAAGTTTTTTTTATTTGAAAGAATGTTCAATTTTAAGGATAATGGTATAGGTTTTACGTTTCTACTCACATTATTCAAAAGTTATAAGCAATTGAAAAAAGACGCGTGACGTCATTG
>NC_042493.1:56100566-56128940 GCF_005508785.2 Acyrthosiphon pisum
TATGAAATTTAGTTTTTAAATATTTAAAATGTATATTTCAAGATTTTAAGAATTAAATTTCAAAAACAAAATGTTTAGGTGGGTAAATCGTTGTGAGAAGCGAGGAACTTTTACACGTATAAGATAGGCAATTACGATGAGTAGGGCCCAATGACGTCACGCGGCTATTTTACATTTCTTAATATCTCTTAAAGTAATAATTTTTTTTACATCGGATTTTCACCAAATCATTTCATATTGCCATAGCTATAATAATTTAACATTAAAAAAAAATTGTCTTGTGTTGTGTGCTCCTTTAATACAAATAATTGTGTTTATAAAAAAAAAAAAAAAATTAAATAAACGGAAATAATATTTAGAAATGTATAATGTATTATATTATTATGTAGGTATACCTTACCTATTGTAATACTAGTATACTACATTGTATAGCATTGATAATATATTTATAAATATATAGTATTTATAATTAAAGATTGTAGACTGTAAAATTGTTGAATACTTGAATGCATTATTTCTGGATTTAAATATGAATTAAAATCATGTAGATAATATTATATAAATACAATTCTATATAGATTTAGAATGAAAAATTACAACCTCACCCAAAAACAATAATTTTATATTTGTCAACAATGACATTGGCAGAAACTCCAATTCGATGTTTAAAAAGCCGTTAGTGCCCTGAAATGAACTATTTATAAATTAACCTAAATAAATTAATAGAGTATTTTGTCAACCGTACAAAGTGACCTAGAAGGCTAGACCCTGGTCCCTGGGTAGTATAGCCGTCTAGGTATTTAGAATAGGTAACACCTGATCACATTGTGTTTTTCCTCAAAATTATTTACACCACAATGGCATAATTATATCAGATGCTAAACATACTTTAAAGTTCAAAATTGTTGAGCTTAATTATATAATATAATAGAAGTAGAACAAAATATCAAACTTATAAAAATATAAAAATTCAAATTTAACACATTACAGTGACTTATCCAAAGTACTCGACACAGAATATACAGCAAGCAGCAGAGCGAGATCTCCAGTTTATTTTTCTTTTGTTAACTTAATTTATGGTCAGGCAAATAATTTCAAAAGAAAATATTCTGATATACGTATGATTGTATGAATATGACATAGGTATAATAATTACAAATACTTATACGTATACGAATACTCCATTACAACAAAATAACCTACTCCATTTCGAGAATAATAAATTGACATGTTGTATAAAAGGCCTTGGCCAAGATTTCAGATTTTCCTCTGGGACATCTATTTTTTTTTTCACATTTCAATTATTTACCATTAATTCTCACGAAGATAGGTAAATACCTACTCAAGCAAAATTATACTAATTGTACCTATTTGTTATAATCTTGGGTCATTGGGTAATACATTAGTGGGCGGATGAAACTTATTAAACAATTTTTCTAGTTTGTTATTCCTCCATTGAATTTTATTCCATTATCTCCCTACCATCAAACCATCCGATCTCTAATTGCGTACCTAGTTCCCGTTAGTGACGTCTGAAAATATTTGCCAAAGATGATAGTATTGTGAAACACGAAAAAAATTAGAGTCAACAAAAAGTTGCATATTATATATTATAATATTATACAGTGAGCATATTATTATGATTTATGTTGAATCTGTGCTATTATTAGTACCTATGATTAATAAAAGCTTATTGACGACCTTATGTTTCCAGATGACTGTTCTTATAATCGTATAGCCTTGAATCACAATTCCAACAAACTCCGCGATGGTCGATCGATTTATCCAGTCATCCCATTAAAAACTATTATTATAATATAGTATATTCTATATAGTTAATAATCTACTTGATGCTTAAGCGCAAAGCCTAAGTGGATACGCAATTGTATTAATAATGAAAAAAAATTATATTTATATATATAATATATATGTATTTTATCGTCTATACGGTTGTAGTAATAAGTTTTTCTAATAAGTTATTTTTCTAGGCTAATCATTAGGGCTAGGTAAAAATGAAAACGACTTCTACAATTATATATTGCATGTTATTTATATTGCTGCGACACATAATACATATTATAACGACATATAAGTCGATACCCATAGGTATCTATCATACTTACCGGTAGTGGTACTGAGTTATAACTTATAATAGACCAGTAGATCATAATTCATAATCAATATAGATGTATAAGTATAATATTGTATAGTCGCTTATCACTTAAGACAACATCTTTCACTTCTCAGATTATATTGAAGGCGTTATTATGTGAACAATTATTTTTATTTTGTTAACGGATCAACATGTGTGTGTGTTTATTCAAATATTTTTTTTGTCCATGTGCGCGTTTTATAGTAGAAAAATACATTGATCTTGAACTTCGAAAATGGTTTCCGGTTTCAAATTGGATCTAGTATTGGTACTGATAGGACTGTGGGAGGTCAAATGAAAAAAATCCCATTACTAATAAATATAAACGGGAAAACAAATATGGAAAACCGGAATTTGGCGTAGAACAGGTTTTTGACAAAATCAAAATTGTTTTTCTGTTGTGACTCACAAAACGAATAACTGTAGAGACTTGAAATGCTCACCAAATAATAAATATTATATTATGTATATGTTTATTAGAATTTTTTAGACATTATATAACTTAAAAAATATTTTGCCTTTTTGCCAATTTATAGATATTTCGTATTTTCTAATTTTTTAGTTTTATTAAATGTTTATAAATGCATAATAAACTCGACAATTTAATATTTTAATACATATCTCCAAAATATAATATATTTATTACACAATAAAAATATTAAAAATATACTTAAAGTCACAATAATTTATTATAACAAACATTTAAAGTTCAGATCTTTACGAAATTCCCCAAAATAACCCAAATATGTATATAAATTATTTTGTTATAAAGTTTTGAATTTTCACACTCAAAGCTTAAAAAGTGAATATAAGATATTTTCTTAAAAGTTCTATTTTTACTGGAAATTAGAAAAAAAAAGTTTAGCGTAAAGGCACAAATTTGTTTACGAGTGATTGAAGTGTGGAAAAATTTAGTTCAACCTAATACCTTCTTATTTATAAATTATAGACAATAGAAAATTAAGTTTCTTATATAACAGCATAGTCTAAACAGAGAAGGGTTTTAATAATTTTACTGATGTCTTTCCTCTAACTCCACTTTTGAGGCATATGCGTTATTTTATTTTATTTTCAAAAATAAATACCACATTGCAATAATTGGTTTTTTTTCCAGAATTGAATAGAGAAATATCATTGGCTTATTATTTATTAAAACAAAAACTAAAAAGTATCTTAAATGTATTTGAAATACTTTATTCTGAATACTATTTTTCATAAGTATTCGAATATTTATTCTAAATCCATTTTAAAAGTATTTTACTCAAATCTAGTCACTCAATGGCATTATGCAATGACAAGCGAACGACACAAGGAACTGTGGTGTACTTTTAGTTGCCTATCCAAAATATCATGAAAAAATATTGTCATTTTACTATTTGTATGCAGTGGTAAACCTATTGGTGGGTTGATAAATGGTACCTATATCTTAGTTCAAGATTAGAAATTAAATATTGTGATTATTTTATTATGATATAAATATTATTTTTTCTTATAAGCATATTGGGAGTTAAATATTAATTCGATTTCATAATCACCACAGGCATGTACCTAAAAATAATAAAATAAATTTCAAACTCACGATATTATAGTTGAAATCAAAATCCCCCCCATTTTCGTGAGAATTGTGGGTTTTATAATTTTGTCACAGAACATTCTGATTTCTTTGCTAGGTATTGCTTATTTTCATACTACATATTATCAAAAATAAAAGAATTTTGATTCTTTAAATTTCTTAGATTATCATTTTTTGTCATTATTGTATTATAATACCTGTAAATTGTAACCTGTATATATGATCATATTTTTGGGGTTTTTAATTTTTATACGGTTTTATATATTTTATTTTCAAATTTAAATTCGTATTTGCATTATGAGGTGTTATTTTTTGTATTGAGCTAGGTATATTGAAAAATACCGGCATACCCTCCAAAAAAGTCTGGGCAAGCCTATGCTTACTTGGATATTGACCTGTTATATAAATATAATGCAATGTATGTACATTAAAAGAGCTAAATAAAAACATGATTTTTTTAAAAATTATTGTTGAAGTTAAGGGGATAGGAAAACATATAATTTATAAGGTTAGGTTAGGTTTCTATTGGCGATCAAAAGCTTATCAATTTACAGTCCAGCTGGGGGTGGTCTCAAACGAGCCAGATGGAAAAATAACATATAAATAATACACAACGCGCCCGTTTCAGCTTATCATTTTTTTTATTTTTTTCCTAATACGTCATATTATGGTAACGCACTGTTATCACGTGTGCGTGTCTCCACAGATTATATATTTCCCATAATCAGAGCTGTCTCCATCACACATCATAAATTTTGTATTCCCATGTCATTGCTTTCAATAATGAATATTTTGTTCCTACAAGTAACTAATTTTAATCAATTTAGACATGAAATAATGACAAAACAACTAAGAACTAGAACAATCAAATTGTATTTTTGTAAGAAATTGTTGAGCTCATCGTCTGTTTATATGGTAGTCAATTTTTCAATAACTACCTATTTAATTGTTTAAAAGAAAACCCTTTATAAATACTTCATATTAAAAGATAAAACCAAGTCTTGAACAAAATTTAAATTTAAAAAACTAATACCTATGCTGAACTAAAGACTATAAAATAGGTAGATAAATTATTTTTAAAGAATTAAAAGCACTTTCTGAACAAGAATAATTTTATCAGGATTTTAAGTTTATATTACTAAATAAATATTATGTTGTTGCCAACCACTTTAAAGCTAGAAGATAATATGATTACAATAAACACAACATTTTATAATTATTAATTTTATTCACATCAATCATAATATTTAGAGTGTAAGACATGGAGTAAAATTGTTCTACTAATAAACTGAAATCAATGATAATGTTACATGACTAATGCATATAATATATCTATTTTTAATTAACATGTCACAATGATGAATAAATATAAAATCTAAAAAAAAAAAACAATCTAATAAATGATTTTTATTTAACACTAATAGTAAAAAAAAAGTAAACTAATAATGTAATTTTATTTTAAGAACACAAATTATGAAATTTACCAAAGTGATTTAAAAACAAATATTACCCACAATTCAACTAGTTAATATTTATATTTTTAGTCTGTGTGTATTAAAGTAATACTTGTAAAAAAAAGTGTTTCAAACCAATTTTATAGAAATTTATGACAAAACAAAACTAAACAAATACAATTCTGTATTAGATATTAATAATTTTCATTATTACCATTATAATTATTTTAAAGGCAGTTAAATATAAATATATGTATGAATTCTAATAAAATAATAGAAGTTTAGAAATGCTATAAATATTATACTAGAAATGGGTTTAATATTTGTTCTTATTACTTTCTTATAATAATGTATGATAATAATTATTGTACTAATCAGTTGTCACAATGATTATATTTTAATTCAATTAAAAGTCTATGATTGGTAATACCTTAATATAAACCTTAAAAATAAGGAAATTGATTTCAGTGCCAATAAATATATATCATTAAGTATAATCAATAATTAAATCAAATATATTCATGGACCTTAGACTAAAATATAATTATTTTTCTTTAAACACTGAATTTGAGAAACCACAATTTTAGTTCAGTGTTATCTTTATAAACTAAGAATATACTTATGCTAAATATTCCAATGTATATATTTGATTTATGTTCATATGTTTGGTAAGTTTTCATCATCCATTGCAGTAGTAGGTTGTTTGGGAACCATACATGATCGGGCCACAGATTCAAAAAGTCTACAAAATCAGATATTATGATAAATTTTAAACACAAAAAAAGAATTAAAAAAAATTCAGAAAAACTATCTTGATATTCAATATTTTTCTGTAATAGCTTACTTCTCAATTTCAGGTGCACAATGTACAAATTCATGAGTCCAAAACTTGTAGGCGGGATTTTTTATCAATTCAATGAATGTTATTAACAAACCCCAAGGATGTGGTCTGTTTACAATTAATCTCTCCAATAGAACTCTAGAAATATATATTAAAAACAGTTAATAATGTATAAACATTAGTGATAATTGACAATAAAATAAACAATTCATGAATTAACTGTTAGTTCGATACAAATAAAACATATGAGGTATACAAATTAAAACTGAATAAAAAAAAACATGTAAACAGAATATTTTGAATGACAACATTGTAATAAAATGGTTATTAGAACAAATAGATTATCTGTTTAAATATAATAAAATGATGTGCAACTGGAAATAATAATACAATTACATAGTACTAACCTTGTTATTTGTTCTTGAATAACTTCACTATTGGCCTCAGCAAATAGGTATAAAAGAGTACAGCTAAAATAATGGGTATGGCTATTTGGGTAACGTAATTGATTAGCAATTGCATTCAAAAACAAGTAACGACCTAAATTAAAAATATTTAGATCAGTTGTTATTTGGATAATATTTAAAGCCCAGATTTAGTTGACAATTAAATATTTTAAATTCAGAGAACCTTCTTTATACTTCATTTCCATGTTAAACAAAATATTTATTATGATTTTAAAATAAGAATTTAATTTAAGTTCATGTGTTTTGAATAACAATTTTTTTTTATTGTTTAGACTAAGTAGATTCTTTTACTAATTCTCTTATAATAATTTTAACTATCCACCGGGCAATAATTAATAGATATGTAATCAAAGTAAATTAACCTTCTGTATCAAGATCAACAGATAAATTTTGAAATATATCCATGTGAGCGGAATGAGTAATTGTGGAAGTATTTGGTACTAAGCCTTTGCTGCGTATTTGCTGTATTGCTTGAGTTCCAACGTACAAAACAATGGCATTTAAAAGAGACAGATCATAGCGCATGCCTGGTTCACAGCAACTCTGTTGCATAGTTGTCCGGATTTCGGATAAAAATGTCACTGGTGATCGAGTTTTCAAATACAAGTCCAAATCCTATATAAAAATTAAACATTTCAAATAAAAATTGATTATTGGTTTCTTTTTAATATTTAATAAATTACTTTTTTAAAACTAATAGGCTGAATAAAACTCTGGAAGTCTGGACTAATTTTTGGTGCCACAGATATTTCTTGAAGAACATCAACTTTCAAATTTGGTGTAAATGGGTCTGGAAGACGCATGTTACGCGGAAAAGCTGATAATATTAAGTTTCTCATCTATAAAAAAATTATTATTATTATATAATAAATTATTGGTATCTATAAAATTGAATGTATTATAACTTACTTGAATACAATTAGGAGGTATTACATCACAAAAACCATAATGATACTCGCACAAGAATTCTGGAAAGTCATGTAGTAAAATGAGAAGCACTCTCAATGTTCCTTTGTACAACAGATGAACAGGTTTGGCGAGTTCAGCATTACGTAAAAATGGTGCCAAATATTTAAACAGGTCAACCAATAGTTGAGCATAGAAATTCCAGCCTTGAAGATCGTTGGTTGATGTTTGCTCGTAAGAACGCTACAAATAGTTTAATATAAATCTTACATATATGTACAATAATACAGGAAGATATACAACTATTCATTCATTATTCTTATTTTTTTTATTTTTAATTTTTTAATTTAATATTTACTTTTTGTTGAGAATTTAATCCTAAAAGACGACCAATAAATATACGATGAGATATAAGCTCCAGCCATGCATATGTGAAACCTGGAACTTTTCTTGGTCGGAGAAGATGAAAAGTATGACAAAAAACAGCAAGTATCTAATAATAAACATAATATTTTATTATTAATATTTAATATTTTGTTTAGCAATCTTTAAAACTTACTGGGTAGTTGATTGATTCAAGTACCGGATCAGGAGCATTCAAGTCAAGAAATAGAGTAATCAAAATTCTATGATATGGTAATTGATGGAAATCAGTTGCTTGAACATCATGATCTTGAAGTAAGACACCCACAACAATTCCTAGGACCTGTTAATTGTTTAAACAGGCAAAATAAAATAATCATGTAACTTGAAAAACTAAGAAAATATGGAAAAAATGGAAAAAATGTTCATACCTTGTTTAAAAGGTTAGTTTTTGTAGTAACAGCGTTTGCATCACCCGAATGTTTAATTAACAGTACTATGAGCTTAACGTAAGCATCGATAGTATGAAAAAGTTTAGCTCGTATAGTAGAAGGAGATTGTGTTTGATCCGGTATTTGTCTATAACATAATTCTACCATCATTTGGGTACTGAGGCGGAAGAAACGAGTTATAATGTCATCAGATTTCAAAATTCCTTGAACATTCATCTGTGAACATAATTAAATTAAATTAATAACAATTAAATAAATTATTTTAAAATTAACAAACTTGTTGAATATAACTGCTAAATGTTTTGCTAGGATCTCTATTAGGAGCTGCATTGTAAATTGTCAACCATTCCTTCAGTAAAAATTCAGTTTTTTCTAATAAACCCGGTGGATCATCATAGTCTCTGCCCTAAAATTGATATTCACAATGTTAATTTTTCAAAATGATACTCAGAAAATAAGACCATAAGAAAAATAAATGAGTGCGAAAATAATGAAACAAAAAAAATTGCTTGAAAAAATCAAATTTGAAACATTTCACTTTGTTAAAACTACTGTTGGCATTAATCAAATTAATTCAAAAATATGATTAAATTAATCAAAAAAAATTGCCCAAAGAGGGAATTTATTTGACAAAGTATTAATCATAAATTAGTAAAAAGTTACGTATGGGTAAATGCATTTATCATTCAGTTTTTAATACATGTTCAAATTGTAGGTACATAAAATATTCTTTTAGTAATAAAATGTATAAAAATCATTAGTAAATTTATTATTTTAATTAAACTCTTATTTGTATCTAATAACTCACTTGTAATAAGCTATGCGGAGTATTAGTAGATGTACTACCTACCAATTGGTTCACAAGACTATTATCTGTCTGTGATGGTCTAATCATTTCCAAAAGAACTGTTAATCTAAAACATAAATTTAAAACTTAGAAGCAATCAAAACATACAACTAAAATCAGAAACAAAACAACAAAATATGAAAGTATACCCATCTGGAATAGGACGTCCAGTAAGCACAATAGTATTTAAGGCTTCAATTGTAGCTTGAAAATGACTTTCATTTATTGGCGAATTGGATCTGTTGTCTATTAAATAGTGTTGTAAAAATTGTTTTACATAAACTATGGATACATAATTGTTGCCATTCTCCATTGACATAGCTAAATGCATATCATATATGCCAATATTCAACATTCCGGCACGAATAAATGCATCAATTGCTTCAATATTGAAGCGTATTTCTTCTCTAGATTCCACAACAGCCCTAAAAATAACATAAACAAATTATAATACATTTATTATTTTGAATGACTTAAATTAAAATACTTGGTTAGTATTTTATTAGTCCATTGCATATTGTAAGCCCGTGGATCTTGGAAAGCTCTAATTATATTAAGATGCACATCACGGAATCTAATACTCATATCCAAATCATGGTTAGCAGGTGGACAAAGTCCTTCTAGGTAACTTTCAACGATCTAATAAAAAATATTAGGTACCATTAATATCAAAAATATATTACTGTATATTAGGTTACATAAAATGTTTCAGCCAAAACATAAAAAGTTGCAATCTCATAACAGGGTTGGGTTTTCAATCATTTTTCAGTTATTTACAATGCTTTAAAATAAGTAAAAAAAATAAAATAACTAATTTAGTAGTATTATTTTCAATTTTGGGTAGTAATTAACCAGTTATATTTAACTGAACAGATTTTTATTTAAAAAAATAAAACTGATTACTGAATTATTATATACCAAATTCTACTTAGAACCTAAAAAAAAAAAATAAAATACCTACAATTACAATACAATAAGTGCACAAAAGAATACCAACCATAATAATCAAGTATAGTAACCAAAAAGTTATAAGTCTCACACATAACTGATTTATTTATTATTTAAATATTGATGAGTTATACTAGTTATAAACAAAAAAATTATTAAAATTGTAATTATTTTATTATTCTCTAACTATAAAGAATAATTTTTAATAAAGAAATGGTTCATAAAATATATTTGTATTTATTTTGGCAGAAACAAGATGAAATAATTGCTTTGTTAAAAATAGTTTATGATTATATAAGGTTAAATACTTCTGTTAAAGTAACTATAAAAGTTTAAATTGTAGAAAAAATTCTGTATACAATATTTTTGTACTATGTGTAATGTAAAATGTTTATACTTTACTTTGTGGATAATATTTGTTGCATTAACAATATCACGAGACCTTCTTAAAGAAGTCATTGCTTCTAACACACTATGAAGATTTGCTGGTTGTGTTGTATTGGTCATGAGTCTTTGATTGTTCATATACACCTGTAGAAGCACTTCAATTTCATTTATAATTTTTTCATACAAAACTGTCATCTCATCAAGTTGGATTGTCTAATTTAAACCAAGATAACAATATGTTAAAATTATATAATCAAATTAACATTTTATATTTGAATAAAAAAGTTACAGTTTTTGGCATAAACAATGATACAGCTTCTCGATCGAGTGGTAAGAATCCGGGGATATTCCTAGCAAAATCTTCATATATTCCAATCATTTGAGGTAATGGCAATCCTATTTTGTTACGAAGAGAATCTGGTAAATATTCAGCTTGACCACTCATTACCATTGGATCACAATAGCGACGTCCTTCCATTCTTGACACATTACGTCTTTCAAATTCCTATGGAAATAATAAAAAAAATTATTATTATCATTATTAGAAATGTAAATTATCATAATTTATTGGGAAATAAATATAAATGGCACTTACAGTTTTCAAATATTTATCAATTTCAATCACTGCCTTTTCCGTAGCAGTTTTCTGAACAAAAGCACAAGCTAACTCTAAATTATCATTTGCACACATTGTACAAGCTTGATCAATCATTTCTTTTTGACTTGGAGTTGGTGTCTAAATTAATTATGAAACAAAAATTAAAAGAATTCAAAAAATGCTTTAGATATTTTTGTTATTATGTATACCATTAAGACACTTAGAAAATGTTGTTTCAAATTGGATGTTAATAATTGCACAACTTGTTCTCGGCAGGTTATCATTGCTAAACCAGAAGTCAAATTTCTAACCATACAATGAGCAGCTTTTCGTAAGTGAGATTCATCAGGGTCCATACCAAAATCCTAAGAATAAATTTTATAATAAGTCGTTTATGTTATAATATTCATAGAGGCACATACTTTTTTAACAATATTTTCCGTCGTAGTAGCTGCAACTTTTACAGATCTATCCACTACAGGATTTAGCCAATCTTGAATTGAACGTTCAATGACAGCTTGCACATAATTCTTAAGTGCTGGTTGACTAACAAATAATGGGATCTAAACAATACAATTTCCACAGAGTAAATTTCAAATCTTGTAATTAGTTCATGGTTAAGTTAACTAACAAATATATAAATTGTACGCAAATTAACAAAATGTTTAATAAGTCTACAAAAATCAAGTTGTAAACCAACATATTTTATTTCAATAATAATAATTTGAAAAATTTAAAATTGAATCGCCATTAATCAGGAAAGTGAAGGTATTTTAATAAAAAGAGAATTTTACACATATGAATAGAAATTCTATATCAAAAGTGTGACAGATTATACACAATTATCATTATTATAATATAATATAAACATTTATATATAATACTCATACAAAAAATACTAACTTGAGAATTTATGACAATCATAGACATTATTTGTGCTGAATTGGCTGCATTGAATGTCACATAGTTATATTTAGGCTCAAAAGATGGTAAAGTTGGAGACATTTCTGTCATACCACTTATACCAATACAACCATTTGATGATAATGATGTAACACCACCTGCTGACACAACATGACCAACAAGTTCATCATTAAACCGAGTATTGGAATTTATTGATGAAATTGTTGAGATCATGTTATTATGTTGTTGAGAAGAAACTGCTAAAAAAAAAACAAATTAATAGAATTTAAAATTATTATTTTAAACAATCAAAAATAATATAACTTCTAAATAATAATCAGTTTTATATAACAATTTACAAATATTAGCTGTTTGAGACTCTTATTTAGGCAATATACAAATACTTGAATAAATCTGTTATCATACAAATTTGTGTTTAGTTTATAATTAAATCAAGGTTCTTATATTCTTAATTGGTTGAAGTATCTTCATTAAATATAAATATTGTTATTTAAATTATTAGATACTAAATTATGGGTCTTAAGAGAATTCAAAATGTATTATCCAAACAATATAAGTATTAAACAAATTAGCAAGTTAAGATATAATAATTACTACCAATCACAAATTAGTAAGTTAAGATAAAATAATTACTACCAATCATAAAGGAGTTATCATTGCAATTTTTTCGGAGTTATAGTTTAATATTTTATTTGACATAACTCATTATGTTTACATTTAATTAACCTAGTTGCAACTATTCATCATATTTAAATTGAAACATAAACATTATACATATGAAAACACTAATATTTTATTAGTTTTAGATCAGTTTGTATAAACTTTAATTACTTTGATAAATAGGTGTATGCTGCTGAGAAGTTGCGACTATTTTAGGCAGATCTATAACACATTGAATTTGTGGTTTTGAACTTTCTTCATCTGAAAGCTGTTGTACTAACTTTTTGGCTATTTCGGGATTTTTAAGTACATATCCTGGTTTTAAGTCCTAGAATTTTAATTGATTACTACAAATATTCAAACATACATTAAATTTTATAATAGGTTCATGAAATTTAAATTACTTGAATATCAATGTTTAATGCTTTACATAAAACTTCAACTTCAAATTTTAAAGTTAATTTTAACTCAGGCTCTTGATGAAGCTCAGCTAAACAGTTCATTACAGACATTGTCCATGGATTTCTTGGTTTAAATACCTAAATAAAATATGGTTGCATTATTTATAATAAAATAAGATGAAATAATTAACAGTGGTTTACAAACTATAGTGTATCATAAAAAAGTGGAAAAAACATTAAAATGTAATTGCTTAATATAATAAATCTATAGAGTTTAGAGTAAAAATAGAAACAAGACAACACTAATGTATAAATTAACAATTTAACTAATCAATTTGATGCTTTTTGTACGGCAAAGCCACATGAATTTAAAAGTTGTATTAAAAGTATATAATAAAACAAAATATGATATATAAAAAACATTTTTTTTTATGTGGGATCAAAAAACATATTGAAAACCTTAAATATAATAAGTACATACTCTACTTTTAGCGCATGACTCAAGGACTTTAGCAATAAATGGAACTGTAAAAAGTAATTCCTGATGTCCTTTATTATAAGCTTCCACCAGTAACATTTTTAGATTAATATCATCAAGTACAATTGGTTTATTTTTGGCCAATGTGATCATACCAAGCCAATGACCTAAATTTTTTAATAACGATCTGTCTGAAAAATTATCCATTCCTTTGTTACTTTTTAGTAATATCTAAAAGATAAAAAAACAATTGAATTACAAATCATTTATAAAGGTATAATAAAACTACACACATTGTCATATATATTTTTACAAATAAGTTATATATACTAACTCTAATATTTCTAAAAGTTTCCATATTTATCAAAAAGTTTAATTTTTCATTATTTAAACAATCCAAAAAATTGGAGTATAGTGAATGGAAGTTAAACTCAATGCTAACTCGCTTCATAACTAAATACTGAGAAAGCCATTGTAAATAATCATTGTTGATGATTTCTCTAATTTCGTCGCACTGTAATATGTACAAAAAAGTTATATTTTAACATAGGAATTATATTATATACTTTTAAAATGTAAGTAAAAGCTTTGATTTTACCTTAGTTTGAAGATTAATTTGGCTTAAGTTATTAAAAATGAAAGCTATCTTATCTTGAAGATTTTCCGGTGGTATAATTAATTTATCATCTTTTTCAGTTGCAACCAGTAAGGTATCAATATTTGTAGTGTTTGCAATTGAAGGCTGCAGATATAATAGAAAGTAAAATAAAATTATGCAAGACATTTTTATTAAATATACTTACTCTAGACGTTAATAGGGCATTTGTGGTTACAAGTTTAGATGATGTAGATGTCATAGGAGTTGTAGTCGTTGTAGTAGTAGTGATACTTTGAGCTTTAAATATATTGTGTAAGTTGGGTATAAATGGTGAAATGGTATTGTTACTAATTCCAACCAAATCTGGGATTCGAGAAGTGGTAGGTGGCTCTTGTGAATTTTTTCCATACTCCACAAACTACGATAATAAAATAATATACATGTTTTATTTTTTTAATTAACATAATATAATATAGTTTTTATTTTTTATATAACTAGTCAATATCATTTATACCGATGGGTAATGGAACGTTAAAATAATGTCATTATAAGTATTATGAAACTTGAGTATTAACTTAACTTAACTTAACTTTAAGTATTATGTAACTTGAGAAAAATGTTATGTTGTATTTGTTGAAATTGACGTCATAGATTATACTGACTGTAGTTGTATCATTTATTATAAATTATGATGCTCCACATTCATTAAAACCATTTATTTATTATAAATATCTAGTGAATTTTCTATGCCTAAAATTCTTATAAAAATGTAGGTATCATATTATATGCCCCCCAGCTCAGGTTCATAAAATTACTGAATGCGTATATGATACTCGAAGCATTTGTGGCAAGATCATAGATCGTATTTATCCATTTTCAAGCTCTGATATAAATAAAATAGTGTACAATTTGAAAAATAGAAACTATCGAACCGGCGTCGGTGTGCGTTGCAACCGACACCTTAATCAGCTCAGCCACTCCGTCCCCCTTAATATATTATTATATTATGCAATATCTATCTTCACGTTAAACAAATCAGAAACTACAGTTATTTACTAGTGACTACAGATAGATGGAAATAACAGGGATATAAGGTATGTAAACTTTAAAGGGATAGATTTTCTCAAAACTAATAAAATAATAAAATTTATTGTTTGCTTCTCTCAGAAATAAATAAATCAACCTAACTATCATTAATTAATATTAAAACTCGATCCAACAAAATGTTGTTTTTACAATTATTAGTTTATTGATGATTAAATTAACATTTAAATATCATTTAAAAATAATACTAAACAACTGTTACCTATTGTTTATTATGATCGATTTTTTTTTATAACTGGTAATAACTAACATTTTATACCCGTTAACATACATTGATTATTAATTATACTAAATAACTATAATGGACATCTTTATAGATGAAATATTTTATCATCAATAATACACTTAAATATTATTAAAATATATGATATTATTTTATTGAAGTTATGTAAATATAATATACATACCTCAATAAGATGTTGAGGAAATTGATGAAAGTGAGGAATAGCAGTTATATGAGAACAATATTGGTGATAATCTTTTAAACGATTTTTAAAACGATCCAACGCAGTTATCCCAAAGTTATACATTTTTGAATTTGGGCTCTTCTTAAGTGCATCCAAAATGAAACGGAGGGCAAGTCCCAAAGCTTTATAATTTCTTGAAAATGAAATAAAAAAATACATTTAGTTACAACTTGTTGATATTAAAAAAATAAATAAAATTAAATACAATCACTTACGAAACAAGATTGTGCTCTATAATACCACCAAATAGATGAGCTGTTGTTATAAGCTCCTTTTCAGGATACGCTGGAAAAAATCTATACTCCTCAAATAAATTTCGAAGCATGCAACAAAATACTTCCTATAATGTCAAAAGTTTTCAATTATATTTAAAATTAAAATATGTACAGAAATTAAATGGTAGAATAATTACCCTTTCTCGTTTAACAGGTGATTCTTGGAATCTTTTAAGAGTTTCAAGTACTTCATCTATAGATAGAGAGTTATGAGGTGCCAAGTTGTAAATACGCTGAAAATAACTATTAGCTTCATCCTCAATATCTTTAGGAACGGAGACTGGCGTATTACCATCCATAAACAAGCTGTTATCAACTGAAAATTAAATTTATATGTAGGAATGAATTATAAAATAAAATTAATATTTAATACTTGTATGGTTGGATTTGCCAATTACTGATGGCAAAACTTGTTGAGGCGGTAAACGACTTAACATATTAGATGAACCAGATAATTGACTGGATATATTTGGACCCGGAGCATTTATAGATGAAGGTGTCATAATGGAAAAACCTCCTAGTCCAGATACATTACCAACAATACTTCGAGAAGGTGACCCAGGTGTTTGAACTAGTTGTCCCAAAGATCCTGAATATGAATAATAAAATGTTTTAATATAATGCAACATAATATGCAGCTTTCAAACATTTTTTAAGAACCTGGTAATGTGAATGTAGAAGTATTTTGAGTAGCAGGATTTAGTCCAAGGCTGGCTAAACTAGTGGCAAGTCCAGTAAGCTGATCAACCATAACTTGAAGTGCAGGGCCTTCTATTTGTCCAATTGGTCTTTGATGGGTAGGACGAAAAATAGGAGTAGGTGGAGCAACAGGGTTGACACGAATGGTAGGTGCTTTGGGCATATACATACTGGTGTAATTAGATACCATTTGTATAATTGTTTCTGTTAGTTCTTGTGAAACTGTTCTGTAATTCAAACAAAAAAATTAGTATAAGCATATAGTTAAAATATAATACAATAACGTATAAAATCTAAAAAATAAATAAATATATATTTATATTTAATTCATAAACAAAAGAATACTTTTTTATAACTTGAGTATTTGATCAAATTTAAAAATGTTTAACTATAACTAAATTACATTAATACAAGGAATCTAAAGAGAAATTGTAATTTAACTTACCCAGTAATGTTACGTAGGCAATTTAAAATTATAAGTAAAGTTTCTGCCGATAAAGGAGTATATTTTGATGCATTTTCTTCTTTAGCTGATGATCCACATAATTGAGGATAGCGTTTCTAATAATAGAATAATTGGTTTACAATATAGTTTTATACAATGGTAAATGGTTTATGTTATTTAATTACTGATTACCAATAATTATAATATAATATGAAACACGCACCTGTATAAACTTAACACAAGCTGATACAAATCCTTCACCTTGTTCATGAATTTTATCAGTCAGCCATTTATCTAATTTCAAATATTCTCGTCTAGATGCTAAACAGGCTAAATCTATAATAAATGGAAATTGCTGAACACTCAATAGTAACGACAATGCCTGAAATTATAAAATTTAAAATAATTAAATAATGTAGGTTAAATTTTTTAAAAAATAATTAATTATTTTCACTTTTAAATCTTGAGCAATATCTAATATCCGAGATAGTTTAACATTATCACAATCACTTCGCATATACCAGTCACTCATCGCCTGTGCCAAAGTATGTTTAAGCCCAACATTCTAAAAAAAAGTATATATTAATATGTCACTCATTAATAAGTAAAAAAAATATTTATATCTTATCTTCTTAAATTAATAAATTAGTTACAGTAATTTTGAGGTCTAAAAAAACTTATTTTAATAGAAAAAATCATTTTGAATTCACTTAATTTTAAAATATGATATAATAGTAAATCCATATACCTCCAACTGTAAAAATAATAATAATTCAATTTTATTTTAATATAATAAATACCTGATGGTTCCATGCGTGATGTAAAATTACTGCAGAATTACTGTGATTTCCTAAGAATATTGGCATCAGACTACTGATTATTTCATGTCTAACAATATTCAGTGGACCATTAGACTCTATCAAGGCAAGTGCTAAGATATCAGGACATTTTTGAGCAGGGAACTTCAAACATTCTTGTACTTCATAATAAAGACCTCGTTCTGCCAAATAGAGCAACAAATCAACAAGTTCGATTGATCGCCTAAAAAAATATAGAAAAGTGAATAGGTATGTTAAAAATTATTCCACAATATGATAAGTGGTAAAATTATATCATCAAAATTATTACTAAGTGTTCAATGTATTAAGTTCAGTGCATAGAAATAAACCAATGCAGGTAAAATATATTGCAGCAAACCTGCCATATTACAAAGTTTCATGGGCAGTAAAAAAAAATTTGTATTATAGAGAATTTTGTTGAATACAATTCAATACATTTTGTTCTAATTTAGTTTGGTTCTCAAAAATATTTTAATTAACAGAAAATATTGTAAATTGTAAGTTTCACTGTGTATCTTTTAGTTTAAATCTAGAGCAATCGTGTAAGAACATAGAACAAAATTTTAACTAACTGACATTCATTCAAGCACTTATTAATTAATATATTGTGAATGTTGTATTATTGAGAACATACCAAGTGTTGATGTCTTTGTTATCTGCTTCTGGAATAGTCTTTAATGAATCTATAGATACTGATCTATAAGGATAGTCAGCAAAACAAAACACATCCGAACTTCGTAGTATATGTTGAATTAAAGACATCTAAAAACAATGTATGATTAATTTTTACATGCATAAAGGTAAATTTGAACAGAAAAAAAGTAACCTGCGCATCAGAATTTTTCCAGCGTCGATAAATCATATTTATAGGAAAGTTCTCTATATGGTACCCTGGAGAATTCAAACCGAGTCTTAAAGCCAAAAACAGAAGGACTAAACCTTGTCTATCCTTGACAAAAAAATGTTCATGATCAAGTTCTTTTATCAAGTCCATCCAAGATAAAGACGGGTTCTAAAATAAAAAAATATGGAAGTGTAAAAATAATTTATTATTGAAATTTTAATATAACAAATATTACCAATTCTTTGATTGTGTTAACAAACACTTCAATATTCCATGTAATGGAATTAGAAGATATTTTGTCTATGTCATGGTCAGTGTCATCTTCTGTCCAATACGGTAAAGGTAATTGAGAATCTAGCCCTGTATGTGTACGTATCATCATTGATATTACTTTAGCAACAGATTCAGGACCAAAAGTTATTGATGGGACACATCCATTAGTTACAGATAACAAATTTCGTCGACATTCATCCAATGATGAACAAACAGAATAGCCCATTTCCATTATTAAATTAGGCAATGACGGATTTTCCTGGTAAAATAACAAATGTTCATAATTATGAAAATCCTAAAAATTATCACAAAAAAAAATAAATAGTTATTAGTTATTACCATTATTTTAGGAATAGTAGATGTATCTGTATTGATTTTATCCATTGGGTGGTCTGGTTTATCAGAATATATTAATGGTGCCAATAATACTGGAGCAACCTCAAGAGGAAAATCACGGCGTAGATTAAGTAATAAAACTTTTTTCACTTCTTCACTTATTCCTGGTATAATGAAAACATAAATAGTTGTTAAATTAATTAAAAATAAATAATAAACAATTTATATTAATTGTATACAATAATTTTTTTTTAAATGATTAAAAATTAGTATTATTTATAAAATAAATAATTTAATTGATTAACCATATTGATTATATTATTAAATATAAGGTCGTAACTTTAATTTGTTGTTGTTTTTTTATTTTTCATGCAACTTCAAAATTTAATTAAATCTATATAATAAGATGGTCAAATAATATATCTAGGTTCACTTGGTTCTATACTTCTGTCAAAACATAGATGTTGATAGTACACAATTTTAAATTCATACACATTTGATAACATAAATTTTAAATATTTATCTACACACCAAATAATTGATCGTCAACATTGAATACGTGGCTTAAAATCAGATGTAGAACTTCAGGACTGGAATCGTGCAGTCCACCACCAACGACTTGATTAGAATTAATATCTAAATTAAGACAAATTTCATATTATATATTATTTACATTAATTAATTAATTTTATTTGTGTACCTGAATTAATATAGTTTTTAATAAGAAGTGGTAACTTCTGTTTAACAAATTGTAAAGCGTAAGTAGAGTAATTTGTCGACTCTAAACAAACAAGCCCAAACACAACTTCTTGAACAGGACTTAGATGCAGTATTCTACTAAGCTGTGTAAATTGCTGTATTGATGGTTTTTGTGCCTATTATTAACAAATATTAAATACATTTATCAAAATATTAATTAAATAGGTAATAGTATAATTAATACCTTTTGAGAAAAAAGTGGATTGTCAAGGGCAAAACACAATATTGAAGTTAGTGAAGGTTTATTCAAGAGAGTTGTACACTGGTGTGCTAGTAATTGAGCTTGATAATAATCCTTGTGAGATGTATTTCTTGGTCCTTCGGTGTCTTTTAAATCAATGTGAGAAAACAGACAACGTAATAGATGTCGGTCAGCTTCAAATCCTTGTAATTGAATTACCTTTAGAGAATAAATAAAATAAAATACTTAATTCAACAAATAATATATAACACAATAACAAGAAAAAACCAATTTTAGTATCAAATGCTACTTTATATCTTAATGATTAAAATTTACTTTAGTCTATAATTTGGATCGATAAAGATTTGGTCGAACAATTTAAATTTTTCAAATTTCAAATTTTCAAAATTTCAATTTCATATTTAATGTAAATATAATTGTAATGCCATAATTTAATATTGTGGTGCATGACCATAATAAAACTTAAACGCACTTGACACTACACAGACAATATAGTGATAAGTACCAAAAATTGTTTAAGTTTTTAAAACTGTTCTTAATTAGTAGGTACATTTATATGATGTTGTCAAAAAGGATCTCCTTATATACTTATATTTTTACTGGTAAATAAAATAACTCAAACTATCAGTAAGAAAGTGAGTATATATAGATTTCAAAATGATTTAGGTAACATAAACATACAAATTCAATAATGAAATAAATACGATATGTAACACAACCTAAAATTTGAATTTTTTTTCAACTTCTTCAAAAACGACAAGTGCAAACATAAAATAAAAAATTTAAATACTAATGCATGTAAATGTTTTTAAGAGCATAATTATAAAGGTACATAATACATGCATATAATATAGTCGTTAAGACAATTATTTTTATGAACTATATAGGTAATATATATTCTTGTCCAATTAAAAAAATATATAATCACAGTAGGTAGTAGGTATAGCTCACACTAAAGTATAGACATATATTTATTTTTATAATTATATTTAATGTTAAAATATGTAGTTAGTATAAATTTAATTGGTAGATAATTTACAAGTCATATTTTGTAAAAATATCTTATCATACTTGTTTTTTTTTTTTTATCAGTTTAATTATTTCATCATGTCCTAATTGTATAAAACCTAATATTATTATTTATACTAATTGTGTTAACCACAAGAAAATATAAAAAAAAAAATGTTATTAATGAGACTATTATATAAAATATACCTATACTTTGCGCCACGAGAGAATATTACCGTGTTCCGTCCAGATGGTGTTCGATCCTGAGCATCCCCACTCAACCACAAAAGTTCGTTAATATTCAGTATGTTTGGCAATGCTCAATGTTATAATATATATTTAAACAATCTATACTATCGCGGCACAAAGTGGGGGAAATGGTGCCCTCAACCGGTCGTAGCTTTCGGTCAACATGCACTAAACGGTTATATTCTCTTCTGGTGCAGAGTATATTAATAAAATTATGCTATCGAGTGGTACACATTTAATAACATTTATATACATACAGTCGAGTCGTAATGACTTAAACCTTAAAAACTCAAATTTTTTCCTCGAATATTTTGAGGTAGGTACCTACCTTTAGAACTCAAAAATACATAACTGAATTTATTATTATTATTATTATTATTATTATTATTATTATATTGAGATTTGAGCATTTGAGTCCTAAGCAAAATTTAGATGGCGAGTGGCAACGTGTTTTCAAATCCATCTAAATTCTAAGTTGAACATTTCCAACATAGGTAGGTACCTAATATAATATATTACGTAGATACCTACTTATTAAAACAGTTTTTCAAAAAAATGAACTTTAAACAATTATTTATTAGAACCAAAACTATAACTGTTTACTGTTTAGGAAATTTCAAACGTTGATGCATAAAATACGATTTTTTTAAGAGAAATACTACTAAAATGCTATCACTAATGTTGCATCAGCCGACGCCGAGTTTAGGAAAAAAATGGCGAACGAAAATGGCAGCAGGGACCTTACCCACCGTTAGTCGTATTCAAGCGGACGTATGGAATGGAATAGCTACAGGTACCTACTCCAGAAGCTACGACCACGAAAAACAAATATTTTAATGGCAAACGACGTATTGGTGCGAACCCCCCTACACAGTCGCGACACTCGGCAGGAAACGTTATACTCACGTCGAATATTTCTTGTACGCTCGGCTTGTAGTTCTTCTTCGACAAATTACTGACGAGATAACTGATTTGAGCCAACGTGTATGACAATGAATCCAGGTTCATAGTTCCATGAATACCGACCCGAAAGCTTATGTTTCTAAGCTTTCTTTGTCGACGGAACGGCGTTCGCAGTGTCCACTGTCTGGTGCACGGGAGCACCTCGTAAATGCGCTACGGGATCAGAAAGGTGCGACGGCGAGTGACGTCCAAAATGACCAATCGGCCGGCGAGTATTACATTTCGGTGCTGCGACGTACGGTCCGATTCAAGCGGCGGGTGACGAGAGACAACGACGCAGCGTTAATGGAGGAGGTGGGCGCATTGCGCCTGCCCGAGCAATACAATGTAATACGATTATATTTCAGACAAATAATTCACACTTCACACACATATACCATTTCAATATTACGAATAATACGACGTGCCCATACACAATAACAGTATATAACAATATCGTTATAATATAATATTGTACAATAATATTATGCGTTATCAGTGTAATTTTTCTCTCGCAGCAGACGCCAGTACAGTAACAATACTGTTGTAGCCAGAGCGGTGTTTGGCGGGGAGAATCCTCGGAATATTATTGTGATGTGGGGCGGGTATGAGGTAGGTAGGACGGCGGGAGCTACGCGTTCTTCTTATCTGGTAAGGTACCCGTCGACGACCGCGGTCCATGACTTGCGCATTTTCAACTTGTCCTGCCGGTGCGCGGTGGTTACGATAATAATAATAATGCATTTTTTGTAGATTTTTACTGTTTACTCCATTGATTTGTATAAAAATATGTCTATGCTCCGTGATAAATGATAAACTGATAACGATTAACGTCCCTCTAATTCTGTGGTGGCATATCGATTTATATCACGGACTAAACATTAAAACATACACTAGTCCGTGATTTATAGTGATCCCCGAGAATTTACTTATTTACCTACTATTAAGTATTAATATTTTATTATTCTAGTAATCAAATGCCAATAGTGCCATTACTCATTAGTCGTTATGCCTTAGTAGTTTATACACAAACGTGTAAGTACCGTGTGACCACAGAATTACCTATATTAACATTATATAAACGTTAAATTATTTTTCAGATTTCTATTGCCTTTGCCCATTTGTCTGTTTGATATTATTTACAAATTAGACCCTTGACGCCTTTTTGGTTTATTCTCAAGCCCCGGACATTAAAACGTATTCATTCTGTAGTTTTATTGTGATTATTATCACAAGACGCGCCATGTCTGCCAAAGTGCCAAAGTCTCTGCAAGACGTCACAATGACTGCGAGTACAAGTACATCGACAGTTGTTGGTGAGAGTGCCAGTTTGAGTAATTAATTATATTTTCTATTACATAGATGTACAAGTTATCTATGTCCCACACAAGGAATTAAAAATATTTTCTTCTTAATTTTCTATCTAATAAAAATCAACTAAGTATATATTTTGTCTTGACATAAATTGTTGCTTTTAAATTTAGTTAAGTTATTAATTATTAGACATTGAACTTCATAAGAAAATTTCACTTTTTATTTCTTTAATAGTATTGCTTAGTTCTTAGTTATTTTATGTATTATAGCTGTAAAATATTACATTAAACTTCCTATACATCTACTATTCTCAATATAACCAAACAATTAATATTAAAAAAGTGGACAAGTTGGTGTCGATCTGCTGTTTAATCGTGGAACCCCTACTTTGTTTTTTAGCTTTTAAGCTTATTGTTAGAATTATTTGCAAAACAAAAATATAATTGTTTCATATACTAATATTGTGTTAAAGGTATTTAATTAAAAAATATGTTTAAAAAAATAATAAAAATAATAAAAATTGTATCAAACTCGTTGGATCTCATACAAATTTTCGTTAATGTCGTAAATAAAGAATGATTGAAATTATAAACTACATATTAATATAAATTTTGTTACTTCATACATAGTTTTAATATTAAATACACGAGTTTTGTGGAAAACACCAATCACTCTATTTTTATACCATGAGTCACAACTAGCTGAATTATATAAATTGCATTATTGAAAAAATTTAGTTTCAATTTTTACATTACTTTAAGAGTTGGTTAAAATGTATTGTCTTTATGACATTATTTAATATTGAGATACGCCGATGTACGTAACACCGCATTTTAGGTGTGTTCATTTTTTCCAATGCGAAGTCGTTCGATACAGCTAATATAAATATAATTATATAACAGATCTACCAATAAGTTATAAAACATAATATTTCTTGCAAAAAATAAAACATTCCTCATAATTCATAAAAAATTGTATTCATTAATTTTATTTTCTTGTGTGTACTGTGTATATTATATATATATATATATATATATATATATTAGAGTCATCAGTACTACTACTCCTGAACTTAAATCACAAGATGTGTGCATAGCAGAAGGATGCAATAATGCAGCTGTTCAACATCCAGAATGGGACAATGAATATTGTAGTGTTAGTTGCACGTATAAGCACTGCAAGTATGCATATATCATTTTATAACACTAATAAAAATTTGAATTAACAGTAACATATTTTATAGAGCCACATTTTTAGATTGGCTAGCAAATAATAGATATGCAAAAGCAAAAGCATTGCAAGCGGCTGCGGCTGAAGTAGACTCACCTGTTAAACCTGATGAAGAACAATCAACCACTACATAAAATGTAGCTGTGTGTTTTCATTAAAATATTTTTATTGTAAATAAAACAATTATTTATACTACTTTACATAACTATTGATTAAAATTCAGTTATTGTGAACATTATTTTTGATATTTTTTTTATGAAGCTAATATATATATACTATCCTTCCTATATTTATTTAAAAATAAAATAATTACATAAATCTCAGTATTAATTTTTTTTTTTCTATTTTTATATTGTATGTAAGTAACTAGTGATTATAGTGAGTAAGAAAATTGGCTAAACTAATATTTTCTCTATACTTAGGAGATAAGTATTAATTAATATTTTGTATGAAACACACAACCCTCAATTTAGTTTTTAAACCCTTACGTAAATTGTAGTAATTTCCCAAGTTTTTCTGCACATCACAAGATAACAGTCATTCTTATAAAAATTTTTTGTATAAATCTAAATCTGTTAATTAAAAATTACTTAGCTATCATTTAAAAAATAAAAAAGTGATCCACGTTATAGTGATAATATGTAACTATGTAAGTGATTAACACGTTCACTGCGTACTGATGCCAGTTGCTTCATAAATTTAATATCATTCAGCAACGCGTTTGACGCCATATGGCATTTAATATACATTTAAAATAAATGGTTAAAAATTCTCTACGAGTGGCTGAATGTTATTTTATTATTATTTAGCATGGATTAAAGGTGTTTTTAAATATGTATACACACTTCGTTATGAGCAGTTTCTTTATCTTTTTTTTTTTAATTTCTTTTGTTTTTACTTTTATCATACGCACTGGGATGTAATTCAACTGCAAAAAGACATACGCAGTCTACGTGTTAAAAGTATTATTTCTATCAATAAATCATAAATATAAAATTAAATAATACTGTAATATTTTCAAAATGTTTTAAATAAATTTTATAATAAGCAACAACTAACAAGACGTAATGCAAATTTAGATAAACTAATTAATATTTTCTAAACATTTTCATGCTGCATACATTTTATTGCTATCGCTGTATTTGATTACATGCTGTACTGATTGGTTAGTGAAGATTGTAGATCAAACAACACGATTCACATTTACTAAATACATAAAAAATATTATTTGTGCCAAATAAATTAATACCAAATAAAAGGTAGAAAAGAGGAACTTGTAAATCCTAGGAGCTGTTTTGCAACTAAAATAAACCACATTTTCAATGATTACCATACTATGAGAACTGAGAAGTAAAGAAGTATAGAATAAAGGTTTTATCATTAAAATAATTATTTAACTAACGAATTATGCATCTTTAAATAATATATATTGAGTAATATTTCTGAAATTATATTAAAAGATATTATATTGCATACATTTTATCATTTTAAATAATAACAAATAAAATTTTTAATGATTATCTGCAAAAAATATATCATAAACATATGTATTACCTACAAAAAGTAAATAAATAATAAGAATTAATGGATGTATCATGCATTATAATTTTTATGGTCACATTTATCAATATACAGCAATAATGCTTAAAGTCCCCACACACTGCAGCACTGGAAGTAAATTGAAATAAAACTAACTCAATTTACCTCAACGTCACCGCTGCAATGTGTGGGGGGTTTTAATATTGTGATAATAATTGTATTACATTTTTTGTTACAAGGTACCTATTTATTAATTTAAAATAAACTTCATATTATTTTAAAATTAAAACTAATGAAACAAATAATATTGAAAAAAAAATTGTTTACAACAGTCATTTTTTTCCAATTCAATAATACTATAGCTAAAAGGAAATGTGTTTGTCTCCGTCTTACAAACAGAAAATATAATTAATTTAGAGTGAACATACCTATTATCAAACTTTAAAGAAAGAGCCTTATCTGTGTTTGTATGTTGGTATTTTGCAATATTTGAATTTTTGAGCAAGCAATAAATAATATGTAAAATATTACAATATAAAAATGATAATAACTCACTAAATATCATACAAGCACAGATAATGTTCTTACCTATAAATTATATTATTAGTAAATTTTACTCTAAACAACACAAAATTGTTTCTGCTGAGTACTAATTTGTCATATTGTAAATTGTGTAAATACATGTTGGATGGAGGCAATAAAGAGGGTGGGGGCTACTAAAGGGCTTAAGTCAAAACTATTTGCACCTAACATTTTGGAAATTTTATTAGATTTCGACTTTAAATTATGATATAAAAAATGTAACAATTATTAAATAGTTAAATTTTAACAAAGATTGTGCACAAGTGTGCTTTTGGATTTCTGTACATATTTAAAAATAATTTTAGACTGGAAACAACCTATGTGAATGTGGAGTCCTTTTAAGACATTTGAATTATGATCGTAAATTATTATTCTGGTTCACATCTGGGATCATCTGAATAGTCTCCATTCATCTCATCATCAATATCTGGATTATTTTTGAAACGAATATTTTTTGAACTGTTATCATAAACAGATTCATGTTTGAAATTTCCTTTAAATTCATCAATAATTTTTTGAAAAGCTGTTTGATCTAATCCAATAGATTTAACAGAATTAGGAGTCGTTTTATTAAAATTTGAGGTAGATTGAATTTTTGACATATCAATATTGATGTTATTTTCAGTTGCACCAAAATTATTACCAGACTTAAGTACATCAGAGAGTTTTTCATTTCTTAGAAGATTATTACTTTTTTCTGTCTGTCTTTTAGATAAATTATCAGTGCTTAAAAATGATTTTTTATTTGTAAATGAATCAAATTTAGTGTTTGAACTGTTAGAGGGTACAGATATCATATGTGAACATTTCAAGAGATCGTTAAATTGTATATCAGTGTTCGAACATTTTGTATAGTACATCTTTCTATTATAAACATCAGTTGTATTAGTCTTAATATATGCAGATTTTACTGGAACTGCATCTACGTAATCAATATGCCCAGATTCAGTACTTGTAGATGCTTTTTCATCTGTGAATACATTCTCCTCTATAGCATTTATTTTACACGTTGATTCTTCTTCTACAAAAAGTTCTTGAGTATCATATTTGTTTTTCACTGTAGGAGTTAATAATGAACATTTTACAAACTGATTAATTGTTGATTGAAAGTGTTCACATTCCTTCAATAACCTTTTACGCTTACCAAATACATCATTTTCATAATGTTTGATCAATTCTGTCACACCATCTTTCATGCCCATCTGAAACAAACCAAAA
>NC_042493.1:56129022-56134549 GCF_005508785.2 Acyrthosiphon pisum
CTGTTATAACAAATATTTCATAATTCATAAATTTTGTTTCAATGAAGGTAATTTTAATATTATATTAACGCTTTTCAAAAAATAAATAACAATATTATTTTTAAATAATTTACTACTATTTCAATTAGATGAACTTGAACTTGTTAATTTTGAAAACAACTAACTAGAATTTGAACCAGTTCACATTTAATTTCTGGTTAGTTGGTTTTTAAAAAGAACTTTCCTGTCACTGTTAAAATTATACATTTAATTTAAATGATAACGAGTAATGAACATTACAATATGGTATAAAATTATCAATTTAGTATTTACAATAACAGTTATTTAAAAAAAATCAAAATTATTTATAATATTTTTAATATAAATTGAAATAATAACAAATTAATTAGATAAATAGTAGAAGAGAATAATATAATATTAAAATTGTAATAAATTAATTGTAAATAATAGGTAGGTTATTACTGGTTAATAGATGTTATCAGATATAGATATTAGATATAGAAAATCTGTAACTTAATAGAGTAAGTTTAATTATATAATGTAATTAAATTCACCTCTTGAAGACTTTTCTGAATTGGATCAATATTACTTGGAGAAGAGCTTTTTGATTGAATATCAAAATTTTTTTTCATAATACTCGCTAATCTTTTTATGTAATTGACAGCTTCGTCTCTTATAAGATATAAAGTGTCTTTTGAAGCAAAATCAAACCCGACGTGAGAGAGCACTGCTGCTTGATTGACTATTATTTTATTCCAGTCCTTGTGTTGAATATTATAATAATTTGATTCAGAAATATCTTCAGAAAATGGTCTACTACATTCTTCAGTAATTATTTGTCGCCCTTTTTTCATTTCTGGGATTGACTTTAATTCCATACATTTATTTAATATCGTTAAGTCATCAGGTGTTTTAAAAACTTGTTCAGCTAAGAGTTGCATTTTTTTAAGATGTAATTTAAGTTCAATATTATACATTATATCAGGGTTAATAATTATTTTGTCTCCTACAAAACATTCAGAATTATTTTGAACTTCATTATTATCTTCAAATTTTATGTTTTCTAATACATATTGAAAAAGATCGCATTCTATTAACTTTTTTTTTTCAAATGTATCGTTAATATGATTATTCTTTACTAATGACAATGTTTCAAAATTCTCAACATCTTTTTTTGTTTCGAATATTTCATTCGACTCTGATATTGGTTCAAGATAATTAAATAAAAAATCTTCTTCATTAGTTAAACCATATTCTGAATGTTCATTTGATGTTCCAGGCAAACAAGAAAAATGAGAAATACTAGATGGGCTAGATAAACTAGTTGAATTAAGTGAACAATAAAAACTCTCCGTATAAAGTGAATCAGAAAAACCAGGTGAAATTATATTGGTTTCATCACAGCTTAAATCAAAATTCTCAGTTTGTTCAACAACAAATTCAAAATCGTGTTCAACTTCTAATTTATGACCAAAAACATCATTTAGTTCTGGTATAATTTCAATTTCACTTGTATTTTCACATGATGGGTCACTTTTTGATTGTTGTGATTGCATAACATCTCCGCTGCTTACATATTCATTATTTTCATTGCTATCATGTTCATTTATTTCCCGTAATACATCCTTGGTATCACAACATTTTTCTGTTAATTTATTTAAACTAACAAGTGACCCTTGTTTTTCTTCTTTGCAATCATTATCTTTTTCATACTGATGTTCCATTTCAACATCAGCTTGTTCGTCTGATGCATTATTGTTAACTACCTCCATAGCATTTTGTTCCATTTTAGTATAGGTAATGTTATTCTTACTGTCCTGAAGCAGTGTATTATTAAATTTGGTGTAATCCTTTTCTAATCTGATTATTCATGATTATATAATATAACCACTTAACAAATCTTGTAATTGGAACTGCTTTTCACCGAGTATCTTCCTAAAAAAAATGTAATTATAACAATTTAGAAGTTATAATAAAAATAATAAAGTTCCAGTGTTAAATATTAAAGTCAAGAAAACAAACAATTTATAACACATAAATACATAATAATTAAGTTTATAAACTCAAGAGTAATTAAATTATTTTGGAAAATATTTTAATTTTAACCTAATATAATTTTGAAGAGCCTTCAATTGGTACATTAATAAATATACAATAGATTTGTATAGATTAACTTTTGTAAAATGAAAAATTGATTTAAAATTTGTATGCTATTATATTTATTTTGGTGTACTACAACAGAAACAATTTTTTCAGGTTTTATACTAATTAAATAGGTACTTAGTTTATTTTTGTTTTTGTTTTTTAATTTTACAAAGTAATGATTCTTAGAATTATAACTTTAAAAAAAAAATACTTATAGTAGGATTCATTGATCACTAACCTCGTTAATTTTAAAGGAAAGTATTCAGAGGTAGACTTGCAAATGCAACATTTTCTGATAAAAATTAAAATAATTTAGGTATTTCATACATTAAACTAGACATTAAATTATATTATATATATAAAATATTGATCAAACAGTTTAGTAAAATAGGTATAGGCATATCCGATTTATTTTAAAAAGGGTTTTAAACCTATTTACAAGTACAAATATGGTATGTATTTTACATTTTCAATAACTAAACCCAATGAATAATTAAAAAAAAAACATTTTGTTTACACTTGTCACTTACAGATTATAGAGTACACAGAAAAATATAATTAATAATAAATTTGGAAATCATTTTTAATAAGCAATTATTTTATTATTACCTCAATTGTCTATATTATCAAACTTTGTTTTGTTTAAAATGTTTTATTTATTAAACCACAATATTTTGAAATAAAATATAACAAAACTATCCTGATATTGAATCATTTGAATATGTGCCTAAACTTGAGTACATCATTCATTGATTTATTTTATATAAACTAATGTCAATATTGACTAGGTAATTTATTTTATTTTTATAAACACATAGGTACCAACTTAATATAAAATAGTTATTATTTAATTATAGTATATTATTTCCGAGTTATATTATTGAATTATAGGTATGTACCTATAATTTAATATTTAAATATTATAATATTTATCACACAAAATATAATAATATACTTTTCTTATGCAATTTATATGTTGAGTAGTTTAGTATACATTATTTATTGATAAATGGCAAATTTACTCAAACTTAAATTTTTAAAATTATATATTTGAATCTTTAAGTATGACTGTATGATAGCTATGCCTATTATAAAGTAAAACGTTTACTCAAGGGTCTATAATAATTCTGACTTCTGAATATATTTAAGAGTGTTAATATCATAAAACATTTAAATTAATAAATTAATTATACATTAATTATTTATACTTCACTAAAATGTCATTGTTTTATTAAATAATTAATAGGTTGGTATGTTACCTTTATAATGTGCAAATTGCATTGTAGGTCTTAATGATACCTTGTACTCTGTGCCGATGAAGACATCATATTACTTGTATAACAACGTCATTAGGTGAAATATTACAACTTAAGCGTGTACTTTTCGAAGCTAACACTCAACACATTAGCTATTGATTCTATTACTTTAGATAACGTTGGTAAATTATAATATTAAAGCATGGACTAAGATAATAATTAATAGTTAGTTCATAATTAATTACTGATCATGTACTAAGTACTAAATCGACAATTAAGATTTGAGATCCGACTAATTCAAGACAAATCTAAGCTGTAGCTGCTGTAGTAGGTAGGTACCAATACCAAATGGCAAACACTAAAGAGTAAACAAAATAAAAAACGGTGTATCATTCGTAAATGTAATCATTTATTATCTATCCCTAATCCCTATAGGTTATCACTGTATAAAAAAAATGATCAGCAATGTTGGGTGGTGAGGGGACGGCAAACTGCGTTACAGTGTTGTAATATTATTATAATAAATCAATTATAACGAGAACAGTCAGTTCATGATGAAAACATTGACATAAAAAACCAGACGAGTCACTATAGATTAGTAATACCATTAATATGATTTAATAATTTGAAACTTGTAAGAAGTACAATAGGCACGAATGTACGATAATTACGTATTTATGCCATAGGCGTTATACTAGTGTCTATGATCTATGCTGTTTGTTTTTAACTATACACAAACTGCGGGTGTGGCATGCTCAGAACTCCAGAGTGCAGAAGTGCGTGCGGATATTTAAGCCCCCCTAGAACGTAATCAACTCCCTCAGAAGATTAATCATTTCTTTAGTCACGGTTTTAATATTTTTACTTAATATTTAATAGGAGTTTGTATATCTAGTTAGAAGGCCTCACACAAAGTCTTTCTTTTATCAAAAACTACTGTTTTTAATTCCAACGATACGTGCCGACAATTATCACGATTTTCATTCTGAAAAAATATTCTGATTGTACGTAATATATAATATAAGGGAACGATCTAGCCAGATTTTTATTTTTAGATTCTGAGTGGAACGATGAATGTATTGATTTTACAATGATGTGTTTTTTTATTTTTTTTTATTTTTTTTTTATTTTTAGATTCTGAGTGGAACGATGAATGTATTGATTTTACAATGATGTGTTAACTGGAATTTTTACGCAAAATCGATTTTTCACAAAATTGAATTTGGCTTTTGGTGTAACTTTAAAAAAAATTACCGTAGATACATGAAATTTTGACTGAATGTTTATCTTAGCATCTTCTATACACCATAACATTTTCAAAATATTTTGATGTATTTTGAGCTCTTTACGGACATTTTTATTTTCCATTTTTTTTTAGTTTTTTTTCTAAAAATATCAATAAAATTTTATTTTTTGGATAAAAAAGCTTGAAAATTTAATAGAAGGCTCCTAGTATATTGTTTCAAAGGCAGATGAAAAATATTAAAAATCGTTAGTCACAGTTTTTTTTTTTTAAGCATTTAAAGTTCAAAAAATGACAAAATATGGAAAAATCACGAAAATTTGCAAATTATTTCGAGTTAGAAATTCATAACAATTTTTCTTTTTAAATCTAAGATTTTAAAATGTAATACAAGATTCCTTATAGGATAATCTACCTTTACCAAAAAAAAAAATGTGTATAAGAAACTAAAATTAAATTTTTATGGGCGTTTGAAATTCATATTTTGACGACATTTGATATTCACTCGATTTCTTACGTAACGATTTTCTTATTTTGTTGTAATTAAAAAACGAGTGACTGTAGAAACTTGAAAATTTCACTGAATGTTTATATTAGCATTTTATATATACGATAAAATTTTTAAAATAATTTGACTCTTTTTGAACTGTTTACGGACATTGTAAGTTTTCAATTTTTTTAGTTTTTTATTTCTATAAATATCCATAAAGTTTTATCTGTTGGGCCAAAAAGTGTATAAATTTAATACAAAGCTCCTGATATATTGTTACAATATCAGTTGAAAAATATTAAAAATACATAGGCACAATTTTTTTTTTATAGCCATTTAAAGAACAAATTTTGACAAAATTTATCAAATTTTAATTTGAAAATTATTTTGGTA
>NC_042493.1:56134599-56157755 GCF_005508785.2 Acyrthosiphon pisum
TATCAGTTGAAAAATATTAAAAATACATAGGCACAATTTTTTTTATAAGCAATTTAAAGATCAAATTTGGACAAAATTTATCAAATTTTAATTGGAAAAATTATTTGTAGGTAAAAATTTATAACATGTTCAATTTTTGTATCTAAGAAATTGAAAAATCTAAAACAAGATTCCACGTAAGTAATTAATACTGTTACCAAAAAATCTAAAAAAATACATTTACGCAGTTTATTGTTATAGTCATTTTAAGTACAAATTTGGACGAAATTACATATTAAAAACCTAGGATAACTATTTTAGTTATTTTATTGTGATTGTATAATATTATTCGTTGGTACTTGAAACTTCTAAAGTATACTATTATATATCTATGATAGTACCACGGTTTTTTGTTGATGTATAACGCGTTATAAGTACCTAATAAATATTATGATATGATTAATTTGGAATTTATTATAGGTACCTAATATAATATTATGTCTTATACCTAGACTAACATACCGTCTCCGCTCAGAATCGTTTTTCTTATACAATGATATTATATCATTGAATTCAAATTTAATACCATCCATTATACAGTGACCCACTTGTAACCTACTGTACAGCAGAGCGAAATCCACTTACCCACTTTTTTTGAACTTTAAATGCTTATAAAAAAAAACTGTGACTAACGATTTTTAATATTTTTCATCTGCCTTTGAAACAATATACTAGGAGCCTTCTATTAATTTTTCAAGCTTTTTTATCCAACAAATAAAATTTTATTGATATTTTTAGAAAAAAAACTAAAAAAAATGTAAAATGAAAATGTCTCTAAACAGTTCAAAATAAATCAAAATACTTTGAAAATGTTATCGTGTATAGAAAATGGAAATATAAACAACCATTAAAAATTTCATGTATCTACGGTCATTTGTTTTTTAAATTTAAATTGCAATAAAAATTCAAAATTGTATAAAAAATTCAAAAAAATTCAACATTTCCAATTTCTCTGTACAACATCTCAGCTCTGATGTACAGTAAGTTACAAGTGGGTCACTGTATTGGATGGTGTTAAATTTGAACTCAATGATATACGTAATATCATTGTATAAGAAAAACGATTCTTCGAAGAGAAGCCTACGATATTACTAAGTATATTTGATGATATTATTGTGAATTAAGTAATTTATATATAACCTATTTACGTGAAACCTTGTTTTAAATGTTCAATCCTTAGCTTTAAAAGTTCAACTTTTTATAATTTTTTAACTACAGAATAATTATAAAATTTGAAATTTGAAAAAATGTACAAAATTCGAACTTTAAATGCTTATAAAAAACAATTGTGCCTATGTATTTTTAATATTTTTCAACTGTTATTCTGACAATATATTAGGAGCTTTGCATTCAACTTTCACTCTTTTTTACCAAACTAAAAAATTTTTATTGGTATGGAAAAATAACTAAGAAAATTGAAAACTGACACTGTCCGTAAACAACTCAAAAAGAGTCAAAATATTTTCTAAATTGTATGTTGTATAGAAAATGAAAATATAAACATTTAGTAAAATGTTCATGTATCTAATGTTATTCGTTTTTGAAAAACAATAAAATAACAAAACCGCTACAACGAGTAAATATCAAATGTTGTAAAAATATGAATTTCAAACGGTCATAAAATTTAATTTGACTTTCTTCTAGACATTTTTTTTTTGGTTTAGGTAGAGAGAATTATGAGGAATCTTTTATCACATTTTAAAATCTTAGATTTAAAAAAAAAATTTTTATGAATTTCTAACTCAAAATATTTTGCAAATTTTTCGTCATTTTTACGTATTTTGTCAATATTTGAACTTAAAATGCTTATAAAAAAAAATTGTGACAGTGTATTTTTAATTTTTTCCTTGAAGAAAAAAATCTACCTTTGAAACAATATACTATAGGAGCCTTCTATTAAATGTTCAAGCTTTTTTAACCAACAAATATTTTATCGATATTTATAGAAAAAAAAAAAAATGGAAACTGAAAATGTCTGTAAGCAGCTCAAAACTAGTCAAAATATTTGGAAAATGTTATAGTGTATAGAAAATGCTAATATAAACATTCCGTCAAAATCACGTAGCACCTGACATTGTCTTATCGACTCCGGACCAACGCCATTCGTTTGTAACTCATTTGTAACTATTTATAACACACTTTTCAGAATTTGTAACTCCCTATTTCGGCTGCTATTAAAATATTCCTGATAGGAGGCCAGCCCCCCGACTTTGTCTTATCCACTCCGGACCAACGCTATTCTTTTGTAACTCAATTGTAACTATTTGTAACACACTTTTTATAATTTGTAACTCATTGCTTTGGGCGCTATAAAAATGTTATATTGGGGGAACTTCACGTGTAGCTCACCAGGGTCTATGAAGGTGTCTTCCATATGGTCCATAATAAAGATAGAAATCCCTCACTCCGGCGGTTTTTAACAATTGTGATTATTTTAATTTTTAATTGTATAGTATTTTTTTTTATTTTAATTAGACATTTATATTAATTGTATTTAATAATTATTTTCATTAATTAATTTAATCTTATCAGTTTTTAGAACTTCTTAATTTCACCACAATATGATATTTTAATTTAGGTGGGTAAATTCAAGCAGCCTCTCATTTTATTCGATCAATTCCAAACCTTCGCTTATATTTTTAAAATTTTTCGATGGAAGTACCATCCACTATCACGTTGACACTGATACCTATTTTCTACAAAAAAATGGTCATAGTACTGATTACGATGTGTAAATAAATAATATTTTGATTAAGTCAGAAATTTGTATATTTTTTTAAATTCTAATTTAATGTATTGAAAAACTATGAACCTGAATTTGTAATTCCTTACCTAACTCCTTACTGATTGACTCCATTATGTGATTAAATAATTTAAGTGTTTGATTTGATATAATTAAATTGTTAGTGGTGACTGTATAAAATGTTTAAAATTACCATGAGTAAATATCCAATTCTTTGGTAGGTATATGAAATATACTATGATAACATTGTTGTATACGGTATATCACTTACTTAGGTTACTAGATTCAACTAATCACAGAAATTAATTTTTTTTTTCGGAAATCACGGTTCACTGCTCATATATAGTATGACCTGGCGAAATTAATTTGCCATACATTTTACTTACCTTGAATGAATGAGAATATTATGGTAAGTACATTTTTCACAGTGCAAATTAAAAAAAATGTCATATTATATTTCTTATGAACATAATTTATTTATTGTATTAAATGATGAATTAAAATAGAATAGGCAATGATAATTTATTTCTAAATATATAATGATTCCTTATCATTCAAAAAATAAAAAAAATATTAAATACCTACATTGAAGTTTATACCTAACTCTATATACAATAAAAACTTTAAACAAAAATATTGAAATCCCTCACTCCATGGAATTTTAAGTTTTAATTTTTACTAACACTTTTTTAAAATTTTTATTTGAGTAAAAATTAAAAATAAACAAATTTCGGACTTAATCAAAATATTATTTATTTACACATCGTAATCAGTACTATGACTATTTTTTTGTAGAAAATATTAGTTTTAACGTGGTAGTGGATGGTACTTCCATCGAAAAATTTTAAAAATATAAGCGAAGGTTTGGAATTGTTCGAATAAAAGGGGGGGGCTGCGTGAATTGACCACCCCTAAATTAAACCAGCGTATTGTGGTGAAATTAAGAATTTCTAAAAACTAATAAGATTAAATTAATTAATGAAAATAATTATTAATTACAATTAATATAAATGTCTAATTAAAATTTAAAAAAAAATACTATACAATTAAAAATTAAAATAATCACAATGTTTAAAAACCTCCAGAGTGCGGGATTTCAATCTTTATTTTGAAGTCTACTACATGGACCATATGGAAGACACCTTCATAGACGCTGGTGGGCTACGTGAAGTTCCCCCAATATATCATTTTTATAGCACCCAAAGCAATGAGTTACAAATTCTAAAAAGTGTGTTACAAATAGTTACAATTGAGTTACAAAAGAATGGCGTTGGTCCGGGAAAATTTTAATAGCACCCGAAATAAGGAGTTACAAATTCTGAAAAGTGTGTTACAAAATACAAATAGTTACAAATGAATTACAAACGAATGGCGTTGGTCCGGAGTCGATAAGACAATGTCGGGGAGCTACGTGAAGTTGGCCCGCATCAGAAAAATGTTGATAGCACGCAAAGGAAAGAGTTACAAATTCTGAAAAGTGTGTTTAAACTTTAAATATGTAGTTACAAATGAGTTAAAAAATATTGGAATTGGTCCGGAGTCTATCAGACATTATCGGGGGGCCAACTTCACGCACGTACCTACGGTCATTTATTTTAGAGTTGCATCAAAAACCAAAATCGATTTTCTCGAAAACAGATTTTGCGTAAAAATTCTCGTTTTTTTGGTTTTTACGTCGCTTTTGAAAACTACTGTGGATTTTTTACTTTTGACCCTCCAGAGTATCAATTAGATTCACTTCCTATCAGAAAAGGTATAGTTGAAGAAAATCCAAGCATTTTTACTGTCCTAAAAGGTGATGACAGACACAAAAAAATAAAATAAAATAAAACACACATCATTGTAAAATCATACATTCATCGCTCCGCTCAGAATCTAAAAACTTCTTCTTTAAGAAGTATTAACATTATGCTGTCGATGTAGAAGCGTGTGGTTGCATCACGTCCAGTTAATTATAATCTCGGATTACTACATATTAATGCAATGTAAAAACGATGCAAGCAATTTGTCCACCGAAACCGTGGTTTGAACTCGACACCACCCCTGTTTAAATACCTTGTTTGAGAACCTCTTATTTACCTTTTTCACGACAAAATGTAGCCCATCTTCTTCCTCGTGGTCTAATCTATCTCTGCACTAAATTTCATCGCAATCAGATGAACGGTTTAGGAATGCATAAAGGTGCAAACATTTTTTGTCTTTTATATATTATATAGTGCACGTTTATTAGTGATATGTTGCTAAATTAAACATTTTTTTTTTTTAAAGTTATATTACCCTTGATCAACTTTACACAAATAGGAACAATTTGTTTTAACATTTTGAATTATGAATGACCTACATACAAAGTTATGAAGATGGTTATTTATAATTATGTATTTTAAAATCTAATAACCGTCTAAACCAAACGACCAGTCACCCAATCCACAAAAATGTATTGTAAAAAAATGAATACAATCCCAAATAAATTTAATTTACCTTACACAGAATATTATGCATATTAATGCACATTATTTGACGTTTAGGGAGATTTAAAAATAAAAAGCATATTTTTTGTTTTATTGTTAAACAGTGTTATCTTTTCGAAAAATCTATGAAAATTTTCATTTTTTTTATGTATTGATTGAGATTTCTAGAATAATTCAAATTGACACATAATCAACAACCAAAGTAGCCGATAAAATAAATATTTTTAATCATTCAAAAGTTATAATTTATAAACAATAAACAGCAGAACAGACCTATTTTTTTTTACTATTCATAACATTTTAGGTTGGCTATTCAGTGTAAACTATGGTCTATGTTACATTTATACAAGTAATAAATAAACAACTAAACAAGAAATTTAATAATTAGTTTTATTACAAACAATTGAAAATAAGTAAAACGACAATTATAATCATTGTAATAACTTCAGCAAAAAGAGTGTATGATATAAGGTTAAGTTTTTTCAGACAAATTTGAAATGAACTGTACTAATGCTCTCGTAGGTTTTCCAGACATACCACTGGATATGTACAAACCATCTGTTCCCTTGGATTTCATTACTCCAGCAATGTCCATGTGCATCCAATCGCCGGGTGGAGCAAATTCCTGTAATATATATATTACACATAATACAGATAATATTGTTCCTATTTTCTTAATATTTTTTTTTTATATTCAATCATATACCTTTAAAAATGCTGCAGCTGTACAGGCACCACCACCTTTTCCTTTTCCAATGTTGTCCAAATCAAAACCAGAATAACCTGAAGAGACATAAATAAAACAAACACTTAATCAAGATGTATCAACTTGTAATACAAGAATAATTAGTTTTGTGATGATGTTTTAATACAATCAACTAACAGTTATATCATGTTCATTAGAGTATCTTTTTAATATTTTTTATTTGTTTGGTAGGTACCTTTTATTAATGAAGAATAATAGTTCCATAAGGGAAAACGCCACATTCTGTCACCCGTGTAGTATCCGGCTGACTCTATGGCAGCCCATGGTATGTTAGATGAACTAAACACTCCAGTAGCAGCTTCTCCAATGGCCACCACCATAGCACCTATTTAACACCATAGACATATTTACATATTTTATGAGAACATAATATTGTGATACAATTATTCTAAACTAAATATAATTTGAAACAAATATATATATTGACCTGTTAGAGTAGCAAGATCTATAGTGATTTTTGGCTTGAACGTAGCTGCATAACAGAGAGCATCTGCAAGTATTAATCTTCCTTCAGCATCTGTATTGTCTACTTGTATAGATTTACCGTTCATGGCAACAATAACATCTCCCGGCTTTAGTGCACTACTGCTGGGCATATTTTCACATAACGGAGTCAGACCTAAAATGATACATGTTTAATACTCAGGAAACTTTAACAAAACCAACATAATAAATTACATTCATAGACTGTGTAAAATTACCTCGGCTTTTAGACATTTATACTTTTTACTCCTAAATTCTTTTTTTTACTTACCTATCACATTAATTGGGAGTTTTAGTTCGGCAATTGCAGAGATGGCAGCTACTACATTTGCAGCACCCATCATATCAGCTCGCATTTCACCCATAGCTGCTGATGGTTTGATTGAAATGCCTCCACTGTCAAATGTTACTCCTTTGCCTGTTAAACGTAAGACAAATGTTTGTTACTTTTTGTTTTGCACAAATTCAGTATTTAATTAGCATACCAACTAAAACTACAGGTTTGTCGTTTTTGGGTCCACCTGAATAATTGATTTCCAAAAATGATAAAGGTTGTGTACTGCCTTTTGCAACATTTAACAGGCCTCCCATTTTTTTTTCTTCAGCCCAACATTTGTCCCGCACTATTACATTAACACCAAGTTTTCCAAGTACATCTTGAACTTCCTAAGAAAAATTATGAATAATTTTTACAAATTAAATAACCATCAAGTTAATAAAATGAAGCTTTATAAATAATTACTATATTATCATATTATAAAACAAACGACCTGGAAACAATATTTATTTGGACATTTGTTTCACAGTTTTACACTTGTTATATCTTATATTTCTTGAATTTTTTTGCAGTTAATAGTTGTTTGAATAATTTTTTGAACAGTATAAAACAAGAATTATATACCCATCAATAAGACAAATACACTAATGTTTCTACTCTTAAATCATTATTACATTATTTAAGCAAAATAAAAATAAATTGTATACATTACTTTTGAGAACACAGTTGGAGTCATATGATTAGAAGCAGATTCAGTAAGCTTTCTTGACCAATTTTGAGCATTCGATTTAATTATTCCCCGACACCACCCATCGCTACATTTTCATAAAAAGAAAAGCCTAATATAAGTTTTAACTAATATTTAGTTACTTAAAAATATTATACCATCAATTAACAGACCTGTATGTGTCTTCAAATAATGATATTTTTGGAATTTCATCTTTTTTGTTCTTATACTCTTGAAATTTCCAAGTTCCCAATGTAGAACCTTCAGCAGCACTTTCTGAATCACTCATAGCAGATACAAATATATTTTGGATACCACAATCTACAAGACTACGACAACCATCTAAAATACAATTTTTTCATTACACACGAAATTATAACTAACAAATAAATTATGTCATTGTCATACTAGCTGTCGCGATGCGAATATTTTCTTTTTTAGCATCAATTCCATCACTATTTTCTTTATCGTCTAATTCTTCTTTACCAATTCCAACCACGGCAATTGTTCCATACTTAAGATTAGTGTTAAATAATAACCGAGATTTTCCTTTTTTCATAAACCCATTTCCTCTAGAAAAATATAATATTACTAAATTACTATAATACTTAACTCAATTGTTTTAAGTGGAATAGAAATAAGAAAATAATCAACAAAGTTAAAAAAATTACTATTATCATATTATATAAATATATTTTTAGTAAATTTGCATTCATATTAAACTGTTCATCTACATAAAATATTTTCAACACAATTATAATCAGCTAATAGTAATAATAGTAAAAATATAAATTTATCTATTATAAATACTATGTAGGACAATGGACATTTGGCTTATGGAAGCACACAAATTCACAGATACTTATTTAAATATTTCTAAATTTATCAATACAACATAATAATATTCAAACACACACTTTGTCAGCAGTGTACATATAATAAAACACAAAATATCACACTATTTCAAAATATATTGCATAAAAATGAGATAAATAGATGATTTTATATAAAAATAAATAATAACATTAACTAATTTAAAAATATACAGTTTTAAGGTGATAATGAAATGGATCACAGAATTATTTAAGTTCAAGAACTTTAATAATTCCTTGACTATTAGCGGCCATGAGTATATTGGATGTTTGACGCCAGCAAACAGCGGAAACAAATTCATTAACGTCATCATCCCTTCGTCTATCTTTTTCTTCTTCAGATGCACTCAAAATTGCGTTATTTGCTTCAAATTTAAACGTGAATAATTTTCTTTGTAATCCCTTGTAGTAGATATAAAGAGAATTATTTTCAGATCCACAAGCTATGTAATCACCGTCTGTGGCCAAACCAACAAAGTTTTTTTCGTTAACATGACCAACAAAAGAACGAACACAACCTTCATGGGCTTCATTGACATTCCATAGTTTTAACTGACTATCGGTTGAAGCAGACACCATTTCCTTTCCGTTTAAGAATTTGACATATGACACGGCTTTTTTGTGACCTTTAAATATAGCTAAAGCACGTTTGGCATGTCGTAAATCATAATAATGAACACAATGATCAGCAGAGCCAAATGCCAGATAAGAAGCACCAACCGGATTGAACTTAACACAACATACATTGGCTTTTGCTTCAAGACATGCAACAGACCGTTCTTGATTAAGTGTCCAAAGTTTAACACGTGCATCATCTGATCCAGAAGCCATTAGGCCAGCATCAGCCTTGTTGAAATCAACACTCCAACATCGTTTTTCATGTTCACGAAATATCCTGGTACGTTGACCTGTACCTGCGTCCCACACACATACAGCCCCTTCATAATCACTACTAGCCACAGTATTTTTTCTATAAGAGTTCCAACTAACACAAGATATCTTTGAAGCAGATATCATTTCTACACAAGGGTAATGAATGTCAACACTGTCACGCAATACACAATCATATTCAAATACTTTAATGCGTTTTGTTACACCAGCTATAGCGAAATATTCATCATCTTTATCAAATTCAATACTTGATACTATAGTTGAGTTATTGAATATATCAGTGCCATAATTCAGTGTAGCTATGGGTCTAAGGGCATTAAACTTAGAAAATTTCACTAGATTTTCTCGAAACTCATCCAATCCTTTTTCATGATCTTTTTCTTTAACATTTCCATCTTCTTCTGTCGAGTGTCTATTACCAAATACTAATTCTTTTGCTCTCAATGAGAAATAACAATCAACAAAATCATCAAAATGTGAACACATACGCCTACGTTGAATATTACCTGGGATACAATTATTGACACTGCTTATTGGAGGAGTGTTATCAAATTTTTCATTGATATTATTGTGTTCTATATCTGTAACTACAGGTTTCTTTGCTTCCCATTCTTTTAAAATTTTTTTTACAAAAGCTACATCTTTTTTTACTAACTCCACTTGTCTTCCAATCCGGCGCATTTGTGATTCTTTATCACATAATAACCTTTCAAGGAATTCATAGAGTAACCGATTTTGAGCCAAAGCTGATTCAGCTTCAAGTTTACGCTTACGTCGAGTTAAAAGTTCCAACATTGCATCAACATCAGATAGTGTTAATTTCTTAGATTCAGCATTGACAAATCCTCGTAGTCCAGCAATTAAACCTAGTTTACTAGAGTTTTCTAATTTACGTCCAGGATTTACAAGTTTATACTTGGTTACCAATTTATCAAGTGCTAGATTTGGAAATATATCACAGATGCCTCCTGATAACATGTTACCACATTTTGGGCAAGAAGAATTTGTTTCTAGACTCCTAGAAACACAACTATAGCAAAATGAATGCCCACACTTGGTGATATGTGCTTCATGGATAATATCATAGCATACAGGACAAGAATAATCAGAAGAGTTTGATAATGAAGTATCAGTGGAATCCAAATGTTGACGTTTGATTGCACGTGATCCGGAGTTCTCTTCCTCCGTCATTTCAGACATGGTTTTTTTATTTTTATTTTAATACATTTTAGTATGTCGCAAACTGAAACAATAAGAAATAATGTGTTTTATTATATATTAATATATCATACAGGCATAAATTCAAAATCTTAAAGAGGAGTTACTTGTAAACCACTTTAAATAATAAAATAATAATTCACATTAACATTAGAAGTAGCAATTTATTTAAAACTAATAAAAAAATATATATGTATAAAAGAAAATAAGAAAGATAAATACCTACCAAATTTGTATTTAATATGAATCTGTAAATATGACTTCAAGAATATAAAAATATAAATCTTTAAAAAAAGAAAATTAATAGTGAAAAAGTTATGAAGAATTTGTAAAATATAGTTTATAGAGCAAAAGCTAATTTGGAAGGTTAGGATATCTTTAATGCCACATTAAAAGTACTATGATTTATTATTCATGCCTAATTCTTATGACACATTAATAACTACATAATCATCTCTTATCATTTCAGTTTACGAAATGCAAACTTAAATCAAATTGTTAAATAATCATACCAATTTATATCAGTTAAAGCATTAATCTAAGTATGTATGAGGTATCTGAATTATTTTTCCCGTTATTTTCTATATGTAACACCACACTTATACAAATATAGAAATACAGGAAATTGAAATAATAATTTAATCCTGATTGAATTGTATTCCTTGTTTTATAGGTATACTTAATACAGACATTTGATATACAGTATTGACATGGAGTATTTACTTTAAGTCTGATTTTTATATAATTATAATTATAATTGCATAATTGTATTTTTATGAGGTTATTCCAGGGTTATCCTACAAAATACAAGCTATATTTCTGCGGCTGTGATGATTAAATGTGCCAGTGCTGTTGTATTTATTTTGTCAATATTTTATTAATTCAAAGATAAATACAATTTAAAAAATTTGTTGGTATAATTGATTTTATATAATTATATTTTATATATTTGTCATGTTTAAAAAAGAATGTTTTTATGATTGTTAAAATCAAAGCCCACTGGCTTGCTTTGTCAAAAGCATTGTAATTCCTAGTTATGCCACTAAATAACTATAGAAAATAAAAAAAAGGTACAAGGTACACTGAGACACTGAGTTGATTATTAAGTTTTATAATTTATAGGTAGGTATGAAGAAATTGTTAATAAATGAAAAGTTTGCTACAATAGTAATTTTTGTTCAAAGTAGGTAGGTAGATGATTCCTTTAATCATTTTACAGTGTTGACTAAAAAATAATGGTATAGGAATTTAGAAGGGCAATATAGCATAATGAAACAATGTTAACATAGATATTAAAATAATAATAATAACTAAGTAGGTAGCATAACATAATATATTTAAATATTTTAGGTAATAAAATAAAATGTAGAAAAATATACCTAGATTTAACATTAAAAAGTACTTTCACCGCTCTTAAAGCTATTAAAATAATTTGCATATGAACATCATGTGGGTACTTACATTTTTAATGCTTTTAAAATTGCGCCACCACTCTCTTGATTTATCTGGTCAGCTGCTGGAGTAAGTTTCACGTTATTTCCAGAATCGTCAGAATATACACCAACGACAAGGCCTCTCTGCAAAATTAATCAATTAAATCAATTAAAGTTATTGTCTGTTAATTCAATAAAAAAAAATTAGCGCCTTCAATATTAATGAGATAATACATTTTTCTATAGAAGTACCTACTTGCTAAATTCTAGATAATCAACATATTTTTATCTTTCATAATTACATATTGTATGGTTATTTAAATCGTTTCATTTTGTTGAACCATAGAAGATTTAAAAAAAAATTAAATAGATAAACCTTTATCAATAAAATGGTTTATTGTTGATAAAATTCAATGGCAAAAACCAGATATTTGGTAATTTAAAATGTCACGGACAAAAATAACATTATCATTTCAGATTTCTATTAGGTTTCCAAGTACCGGACCTATATATATATATATATATATGTATATTAAGTCTTCTACTGATATTGGAAACGTTAAAATTTAGTTACCTATTATATAAAGCCAAAATTATCTAATTTAGATTTAGTAGGTAGTTCGGATATAAGATATTTGAAAAGAATATTGTATTCAAAAGAATACTTAATGTGTCTCGGTCGTCACCCCTTAGATTTCACCAAATATATGAGACGAATGTCTCTCAGTGCTTACTACGATCTACATACGTGCCAAATAATTGAAACACGACAAAGGTATACGTACAAACAAAAATTGCTACAAGAATACGTATAGGTTGCGTCCAACAGTAGCGTATTTGATTAGTCTTCTAGTAATGTGGGGGTTGGGGGCGATATCCTTTTGGTCCAAAAATTCTACTTTTAACTATTTACCCACCTAGGCAAAGAAATTGTTATTTACATGTAGTTTACGATATCTAGGGGGGCAGCTATGCCCTATGCCCTACCCTCCAAAAAAAGAACGTCCGGCTTTCTAAGACTCATCAGTCAACCTCACCTTTGCGCTATCGGCGTTGTCACTGTAATCTCGACGTTTGACAACCGCCGGCGATCGACGGTTGGCGTTGGCGGTGATGCGTGAGAGCGACGTAGATGCACGTAAGTACATGGTTGTTAATACGACGCCGGAAGACTCGAACGGCGCATTCGAACGGGCCGGATGCTGTTGGGACCGAGCCGGATCGGAGCTGGAACTGATGTGTAACGGTGAGTGATATAGGTAGGTACTACACCGGTCGTCTCTGAGGGTGCGGCGGCGGAACTAAAGCGTCTCAGCGGGTGTGAGGGTGACGGCGAAATGAGGAAACGTGACCGTGACGAGAACGGCAAAAACTTATCGGCAGCCGACGGAATGAAGATAACCGCCGCGGATGAAGATAGCGGCCCGCTAGGAAACTATCTCTGTCTCTTTCCACTCGGCTCTTGCACAGGGCCCCGTAAACGCGAACCGATCGACCTGGAAACTGTTATCCGTCTATCGGTACACTACCTATCTATCTAGTGGTCAGACGTGCCTATCTGCGACGGTACTACGGTGGACGCGAGCGGATGTCACGCTTATGATATTATTTTTGTGTATTCCGTAGTCGGTAAGGTGAGTAAAAGTAAAAGAGAGCCCGTGTTTCGGCCTGAACACTGAGCGGGTTAGAGAGAGACAGCGAGTGAGCGAGAGCAGAAAGAGTGAAAAAAATCGACGATCGTGATAAGTGATAACCATAGCTGATTATCCAACCGTATTAGGTATCTATGGTGATAACTATGATAATAATATAGTACACAACAACTACGACGACGGCGATGATAACAATTTAACGACGGTGATGTTGTAGAACGAGCTATCTTAAGTCGTGACGTATTTTAGCGTGTACAGACCACAGACGTACTATTAAGGTCGTGGCCACCGTGGTGCGACCTTCGACGACGGGCTGAGCCAAGGCACTATAATGGGCATATTATATTATAGTTGTGACTTAAGCATTTCGTCGATAGCGTCGTAGGCACGTCGGAGTCGTCGACTTTAGCGTCGCCTCAGCTCCGCCTCACGACCATCGCGACGACAACCGACCGCTGCCGACGCGCGTTCGGGATGGAACGACGACCGGACCGCCACCCGACGAAAACATAATACTGCTTACTACCTATAATACTACTTATGATTTACGATTACCATGGACATGTATTTTATAAGAGGCGTCGAAAAGATAAATAGGGCGAAACTTATTTTTAAGGGGTCTGGTGTAGGCAATTTGAGTGGATATTGTACAGTACAGCCGCGTTGGCCGTCGGTCAAAACAAATTAAACAGTTATCATCATCATAGCTGTACATTTTCATGACAATTTTTTGAAAATTTGAAAATTTTTTTTTTATAGATTGTGTAATTATTTTTTTTTTTTTAATTATAGACCATTGCATACTATTATCTATTAACCTCTATGAATAATTAATTCCATAACGAGTATTGACGTATTTTCAATACAATTATTACAAATGGAAATGGCTATGTGAGTTTATGATAAAGATGGAAATTTGACTACCTCGTTCGTTATTCGTGTACCTAACTCCTGTATAAAAAAAAAAAAATATTGAAAATTTTCAGTTATTGAATGTCTAAGCCAGTGATGGGAGAGTTCTTTTTAAAAATGAGATAGTTTTAGTTCAAGATATTAAATATGAACTAGTTAAAATTCTAGTTGATAATTTTCAAAAATGAACTAGGTAGTTCAAGTTAATTTTAAAAATAAACTAGTTTAAGCTCATTCGATTTGAATTTGGTTTTTTAGTTGGTTGTTAATTTTTAGTAATACTCATTTGTATGGTGGGTTAGCAAGGTTGGGAAAACGATGCACAAATTATTTGGTATTTTTTCCCATAGTCCATGGTATGTCAATGTTTTTTTGTTATATATAAACGACTATAGCCATGATAAAGAGTAATCTTTAATAGCTTCGGAGGTTTATTTCAAATAAATAAATAATATATAAATATGTTGTTAAGTAACTCGACCAACGGCTATAAATACTATATTATATAATGAACGAGTTATTGATTACCTACGCAACCGACAACCTTTGATAAAAGAATTTTAATTGTACGCAAGGTTTTTTCTTTGGTAATAAAAAGACTTTGCAAGAAATTTAAAGTTTCTTGAATTTCTCTTCCAATCTATTATTATATAAATTAAACTTATTAAACGTTATAAATATAATTATGCGAACTATGAAAATTAATTTGTCAATGAACGAACCAAAAACGTTAAATTATATCATAATAAATAAGAAATTAGTTCATGTTCAAGTTCATTTCTTGAAAATTGAACTTGTTCTTGTCAAGTTCACACAATATGAACGCGTTCTTATTGATTCTTTTTCACCACTGAAATCGACGATTTTCTACCTTTGTCTAGAACATGCAAAACATGCAATTTAGATAATACCTATATTATATTTCCAACCTATTTTCAATCTAGTAATTTGATAAGAATTTTTAAAATTTTTTAAAATTTGTTATAAACTTATAACTTATAAAGTATACTAGAGTTTGTTTTTCGAACATAAATCACCAATAGTTGTCATTAGGTACCAGTCTTGTAAAGTACTTGATTAAAAGTATTCGAGTTAAAGTATTCAAATACTTTTTAAGTACTCAAATACGTATTCTAAATACATTTGAAAAAAGTACTTGGGCACAGTATTTGAATACTTTTTAAAAGTATCTGTATTTAAAATCAAATACTATTTTTAAATACTTTTTTCGTCTTACTTTATTTACAGTGACGCCAAAGTTGAACAAAATAATACAAATTTGAAATTATACAACATTTTTATTTGTAGATCGTTCATCGTTGTATTTTGGTATAATATATTGTAATATTTTTAGTGGTCTATAATTTAATTCAATGTATACGTCCATCGATTTCCTAATAAAATTTCGCTATTTGAAATACCTTTACTCGAATTATAGACATTATACACGCAACCAGAATTCGGTTATTCCTGGTATCCGTCCTTGCATTATCGCAGAATATGATTGAATAACATTTTACATTTGTAACCACTTTAGGGCCATTACAATGTCCGGCTAAGTGTCGGTTAACTTTAACCGGACATTGTAAGAACGGCCCCCTTCGACTAAACTATGGTTTGTTATGTACTAGTTAAAACTTAAAAGCATCAAGTATCAATACGCCATTTGTATCGTGCTGATTTTATTATATTTTTTAACATTTAAAACTAGATGGTACTAAAATAAAAAATGAATGCAGTTTACTAATGATTCAATTTATCTATAAAGTCATTACTCATTAGACCAGGGTAAAAAGGTAAAACACATTTTAAAAAAAAGTATTTGAAAGTATTTGAAAGTATCTGTGAATAATTTTTAAAAGTATTTGTATTTGTACTTAAATACTATTTTTTTTAACTATTCAGATACGTATTTTAAATACTTTTGAAAATAAGTATCTGCATATGTACTTAAATACTTTTTAAAAGTATCTTTTACAAGACTGTTAGGTACAACTGCAGTTATCAAAGTGCAATATTATGTAAATATGTAATGGACACATATTTACATTTCTCAATTTTGCATATAAATATGTGTCACAAGTTAGACTACGTTTATTGTTTATCTTTGGTGTAGCTTGATGTAACTATTTTGTATTTACCAATATAGAAACTAATGATTAAAGATACCTATTAATATACCTACTGTGTTGGGTTGCAGTATACCTAGTACACGGTACCTAGTCTGATATAAAAAAAGAATATGATACCTATTATAATAATAAAAATCTATGTTATAATATTGTTATTAAAACCTATGGCCTATGTTTTGTTACTATGATATTATTAATATAATATGCTATTATCGTTGTGTTCGTGTTATACGCTTATTATACCTACTGCATGTTATATTATAATTTATAGCCACATATGAGTAAAATGGGGTGACTGGATGAGTCCAAGTTGGCTATAGCCCCCCCCCCCCCTTGAATTTTGTTTAGGTCCCTCGTAACGTAAATTTTTTTTAGTTACATTTTTAGAAAATATGTTGTTTACCAGAAAAATTATAGTCTCCCTATATAAATGCATCACGCTACATCTGAATAATTAATAGGTATAGTATAGCAATGTAGCATTGGGTGTAGGAAATATTTTATAATAGATGCATTGTTTCTCTAATCTCTATACAATATTGTCAAATGATAATAGTTATTAAATAATAAATATACTAAAAAATTTAAAATATAAATTAAAGTTTCATTAGTACGTAGGGTACTAAATAAAGTCAAACTATATTAAAATATTAAATACTAATATCTATATTAATTTCCTACATCCTACATCCTACTCCTATAATTATACCCACTCCTCTTGTCTGAGTATTATATGTCTATTATAATTAGAGCCCGGATTTATATGCATTTAAAAAGTGTCAAATATGATGCAAATATGCAAGGAAAAAGTGGCTCAATATGCAATTATATGCCATATGTTAAACATTATAAAATGTTATTTTTTTAAAAAAAAAAACACATTTTTACACCAAGGAAAGTAGTACCTATTAGATATTCTATAATAAATAAAAGAATATTTAAATAGTTAAACATTTAATACTTTACAAACCAAAATGCAATATTTTATACTCTTCATTTTTTCATATTTTAAATTGTTTAAAATACAATATCTACAATACTCAGAAATCTTAAATAAAAGAATAAAAACAAAAATAATAAAATCATCATGAACATTATTCATTACGTTTTTTCATATTTTAAATTAATTAAAATACAATGTCTACAACTTACACTCAGAAAACTTAAAAAAAAGAATCAAAATAAAAAAAATAAAATCATCTATAAATATTATTCGTTATAAAAAAAAATTGTAAAATTGAGTTACTGCCTTATTCGTTGCGCACATCGAAGTAACAACATAGTACATATGTTGAAATGCGGGTGTATGTGAATTATTGTTGTTAATATAATATTATCTATACGTGCTCCGATCTCATGAAATGTTGCAAAAATGACAATATTTAAAGAATATTCTTGTAAGAGACCCTGTCAACGATGCTTTTTCTCTTTTAAAATAACTAAAGTATATTTATCTTAAATAAAATAGGAAATTTATTAAAAACCCATTAAATATGCATGTTATATGCATTTATGAAACAATATGCAATAATCCTCTAAATATGCAAAATATGCAATATAAAATGTGGTGTTTAAATTCTACGTGAGATGAACCGTGGACATTTTAGAACCCCCTAGACTTGCATACACTTAGTAAAAACATGCAAATGCATATAAATCCGAGCTCTAATTATAATTTATAAAGTATTATTTAATACGCGTTATTTTTCAATTAATTATAATCTATATAGTATAGTTACCATAGTTTTTCCGCCATAAGATACGTACAAATATACAATGTATAATATATACAAATATACAAGACGTTAAGAGGACGTCGTGCCAGCATGTGTTGTCTCCGTCTTACACACGTACGACATAGACAAAAAGTGTTAGTCTGAGTAGAAATTGCTCAATTTAGTGTTAGAATAAATTACAAAATTAAAAGATGACAATATTCTGGAGGGCAAGACGTCAAGTCAATTTAAAAAATTTGAAAAGTTAAAGGTACCTATTTTAAATATGTTGACATTTTTGCTATTTCTAAACGATATAATGGACGTAAATGGGTACAATGGAATAAACGCAACAATCTCTCAGAAATATTGTCACAGTTCAATTTTATAATATGTATTTTTACTCTAGAACCAAAATTGATTGAGTTCTATTCAGACTGCGTAAACGTGATATAATTAGAATGGGTACACATAAACATTTTCGAAAAAGAGAAGGGACTCCGCGTCTAAGTACCCTTAATTCAAACACTCATTAGTAATTACTGATATTTCTAAGTATGGGTAGTAGGTAGTAAAATATAGTAATGGTAATAGAAATAGACATTAGACAATAGTAACAATATATAGGTCGTAGAATAAATGTATAATCAATGTATATTCTATAATATTATTAATTAGTATGCGATTTCATTAGGGGCTTCATCAGTAGTTCCGTCTCGGTTTTGCGAGGCCCCGAGTATGGCTCAAATGTATGCAATTATTTTTCATTTAATTCAAATATAAAATACCTATCCAGTGAACTCAATGACGAAGTTCACAGTTCACTTGATGGTCGAAACTCGATACCTATGATATTCAGCTGTGGAGCAACTTCCCTGTTCTTTTTTATAACTTAGATTTATTTTTAAAAATATAGGGTAAAATTGATCAGCATAATATATTTTAGAAGGTACTATTGTAGTAAATATTTAACGTTGCATAACAAATAAGTACCTACCTACCTAACAAGTAACCATATCAAAAGATATGATTTGCTTGTAAAATATTATGTTATAATTCTATATTTTATTATATTTCGTATACCTAACTAATAAGATTCACTAAGAATAAGGTTCTATGTTGCTGTTAAATCTGCAATGTCCAGTTACGATTCAACTGGATAGAATGTTACTATTTTTTATGTGAAAAACATTTTTAAAACTGCTATTCTAAGTTAATTTCGTCAGTTTAGATATTTTCAGTGGTCTCTGGTCCGGCACCGCACACGTTACATGGCTGTAGTAGTGTAGTATTACTTATATATTTGCATCACTCACACGTACTATACACTGACACTACTCACTTGGTGTTATATAATAATATTATCGTCTGCCCTCGCCCTCTATAGACTATAATTATAGCTGTAGCTAGGCCGAGTGTTTGAAAACGGTCATTTGTCACAGCAAGACAATACCTATATATATACACTGCACTCGCTTATCTTCGTTGGGGGTCTGGATGATTAAATGTCCTATGCAGAATAACACGAGCAAGCACACACACCCAAACCCACCCACACACACGCGCACGCACATACACACACAGGCACGTACATACATATGTACATATCACTGTGTAGAGTTGGTTATTAGCCAATTATCCTGCGGCGTATCAAGTACAAGTTTTCACGAAACTTCTGCTGTACCACAGTATATACGTAAAATACTACAATATTATAAGCACTGCTATATACCTATATAGTATATACGTACTTATGAATATTATAATATATTATATTATATGTGTGTGTGTGTGTGTGTAATACACCTATGACCCGCATAATACGCACATCGTCTCGGCCATGGCGTGAAGTTTGTGCATTGTTTTTGCGATATCAAGTCAAAATTAGTAAACGCAGACTTTATGGGAGCGTGCGAGACATCGCAATATTGTTATCATTAATGTAATAGTTATTAATAACCACTTCTAAAATCGCAGTAATTACGGACTCTCAACCGTTCATTAAAGCGGTGTTTTCTTTTTATACTAAATACATGCCATATAAATTGTACTTGCATAACATTATATTATACTGTATAATGTACGGTGTTTACTTTATACGCAGTAGTTATGGCAATGCGATGGTAAATTATTATGGTATTTGTTTTAGGCTTGCTCAAATTTGTTCACAATCGTTCATAAAATAAAAATATACCTATACATATAGGCAATATTAGTTATTACTTAAGTATTAAAAATTTATATAGTAGGCATAAGCCATAGGCGCAACTAGGGACATTTTTCTGGGGGGATGGGGGGATAAAGAAGAAGGGGTGTCAGCAGCACAAACCCTGATAATTAATATTTTAAACTAAAATATGATTAAAAAAATTGGGGGGCTACGGATACAGCTTAGCCCCAAAGCCCCTTAATTGCGCCTATAATAGTTGGTATAGTAATAAAAGAGGGGGGGGGGGACTAGGCTGCTTGGGGAAAAATATCAAAACTTTGAAATGGTAAAAAATACCAAAAGGTAATAGCAATCTTAGAAACTCAATATTAAAATATGATGAAAAAAATATACAGGTCTCCTCGAATTATTAGCATAGGCAAATTATTTTCAAATTGTATTGTGATGTGTATGAAATAAGTTTCAAGTATCCATGAATAATATTTTTAAATACTTACAAAATAAATGCATATTATGTATCTTTCATATTTTTTAACTGCTATTCTAACAACTTATGTTACCATAAGTTGTTGTAAACCTTGCATTACATTTTCAAGCTTTTTGACTCAGCAATCATTTTTACATAAATATTTACAGAGAAAAAACTAAAAAACTTCAAATTTAAAATGTATATGAAATAGCTCAAAAGTAGAAAAATGTTACTTACCATATATGGAAAATGATAAAATAAACATTTAGTAAAAGTTTCTATTACCTATATCTACTCTAGATATATATCTAATAGCTATTTGTTTTTGAATTGGATACAACAAAATAAGAAAAACGTTCGACGAGAAATCGTTAATTTACGGTTTAAAAATTCTGCAATTAATGATCATAAATAATTAATGTGATTTTCCAGCTAACTTTTTTTTTTTTGTAAAAGGTAGAAAAACTTATGAGGAATAATTTATTAATTTTTCAAATCTTTGATATGATAAGACAATTTTTTATGAGCTTCTAACCCAAAATAGTTTTTGCATACTGTTGACTTGTTCATAAGTAATGAGATACTTTTTTTGTGAATGTATCAAGGTGCTACAAGGGGGAACTTTGACCTTACGGGCAGTCCTTCCCTTAAATAATGAGATACCTAGCACTTTGGTAAATTACACAGCTTATAATTAGTATTTATATTTTTAACAAGATATTGTGTACCTATGATGATTATTTAAGGTGAAGTGTACCAAATTTTAAGGAGTAATATTTTAGCAATTAATACATGTCAAACACGTCGAACGCGTCGAACACGTCGAACATGTACATTTGTGCTATGTAAATATGTGAGTAGGTAATGAATATTACACATTAGTGTGTGTTATTCATAAAGTGTGAATGTGAATTATCACTAAGTTTTATTTTTATTCTAGTAAGAACTTATGAGGAATATTGTATTCAATATTTAAGGTTTGAAATTTTTATGAATTTAATTACCATAAAGAATTTTGCAAAGCTTCGTGATTTTTTAGATTTTTGTAAAATTTTCAACATAACTTAAATTATCTATTAACTTCGGACTACAATTTACAAAAATTCAATAAATCAAATCAATTTATTAAATTGCAAAACCAATGGTATGATTTAGAAAATATTAAACTTTGAGAGATCAAATGGTCCATCCTATGTTATACCATGTTCCAAATCATAGTGATATTATCAAGAAAGATGAGGTTATTTTCAACCACCTTCGAATAGGCCACATCGTAGGGAAACCTCATGGCCAAGAAAGATCCACTTCAAAGCCCGGCTTGCGGAATATCCATTTTAGTAGAGCACATAATTGAATACTTCACAAACGTACGCAAAATACACACTCTGCATATGTTACCAACTAATGAAAATTTTACATTTAATAATTACTTAGTAATTTTGGTGCCTTGTGGGTAAACCATATGTAGCCAAATCTCGTAATTTATCGTTTAGATCGAGTATTAGTCATTAGAAGCACACAGCTATAATTAGTGGCGAAAACTATTCGACGACCGGAAATTTGTGTCATTTCAAAAGAAGATCTGGTGCGTACAAAATAATATTATATGCACATAAATTATATGTATGAAACTAGGAAATACTACTTAACAGTGAATAATGTGAGAAGAATTTGATCTAAATCGTAGTAAAGCTATATTGTTGTTAATATAGTTATATTTAAAAAATACATAATAATATGTGAGTTTACAAAACTATACTATAGGTAACTCGATATTTGCACTAAAAATAACATTATGTAGGTAACCGATTTTCTTAAAACGTTACTGGTTTATTGAAATATAATATGTAAATTGTATATTATGGTGTACAATTAACATATTATATACTATATCGTATTGGTACTTATTACTTATATACGTCATAAATAATAAAATATCAAAAATATGTATTATAGATAATATGTAAGTTATTGACGAGGACAAAAATATGTACTCGGTAGTGAGATACGTATATTTTAGAAATAGATAATGAAATAATATAGAATCAAATGTAAAATGACGAAGAAAATTAATTCACTGGTCGTAATAAAAAATTAAAATTGTTATAAAAAAATATAAAAAAAATTATATAATATATAAAATTATTATATTAATTATTTATCAACAATTTAAAAAAAAAATATATAAC
>NC_042493.1:56157855-56158307 GCF_005508785.2 Acyrthosiphon pisum
ATTCTGATAGGTACCTATTTCCTTAAATTTGTGTACTTATATTTCCAACGTTTTCCTCCCACCACCCGTTAGAAAGTAATTAATTACTTTATTTAAGCAAAAACATACTATAGGTACCTATACACTGAGGAGTTGTGTTTGTGAATAAAATTATTTTGTCAATGACTAATTTAGGAAAACTTTATTTTTTAATTTTATAATAAAAAACAATAGTAGGTACCTATTTAAAATCATTATGAATTACACTATCATACTTTTAATATTTGACGTATTCATATTATATATTTTAAAATTTAGAAATATATGTCTGATGCAGTAATGTGTTGTAAATTATTGTTATACTTGCAGCAGTTATTTGTACTTACTAAAATATAAGAAATTATTACTAAGTAAGAGTAAAATAAATCATAATCTAATATGAGATATAAGTATACTGTAGCCATATGCCCGTA
>NC_042493.1:56159952-56167625 GCF_005508785.2 Acyrthosiphon pisum
GGCTTTTGGTGTAACACTAAAACGAATGAATGTATATACATGAAATTTTCACTGGTTGTTTATGTTTACATTTTCTATACGTGATGAAATTTTCAAAATATTATGATTTGTTTTGAACTGTTTAGGAACATTTTCATTTTCCATTTTTTTTTATTATTTTTTCTTAAAATATCAATAAAATTTTATTTGTTGGTTAGGTTTAGGTTATTTGTTTGAAATTCAAATTTTTACAACATTGGATATTCACTCAATTTCTCAAGTAGGTAGCGATTTCCTTATTTTGTTATAATTAAAAAACGAATAACTGTAGATACATAAATAAATTTTAATGGATGTTTATATTAGCATTTCCTATACACCATACAATTTTGAAAATATTTTGACTCTTTTTGAGCCGTTTACGGACATTTTCAGTTTTAATTTTTTTAGTTTTTTTTCTATAAATATCAATAAAGTTTTATCTGTTGGGCCAAAAAGTGTAAAAATTTAATACAAGGCTCCCGATATATTGCTACAATATCAGTTGAAAAATATTAAAAATACATAGGCACAATTTTTTTTTATAAGCATTTAAAGATCAAATTTTTACAAAATTTATCAAATTAGAATTGAATAATTATTTTGTTGTTAAAAATTTATAAAATGTTCAACTTTTATATCTAAGGATTGAAAATTTAAAACAAGATTCCACGTAAGTAGTTAATTCTGTTACCAAAAATTCTAAGAAATTCATAAGCCCAGTTTATTTTTATAGTAATTTAAATTCAAATTTGGACGAAATTACATATTAAAAAACCTGGAATAACTATTCTAGTTATTTTGTTTTGATTGTAATGATTGTATAATATTATTTGTGGGTACTTGAAACTTCTTAAGTATACTATTATATATATATATGATAGTAACACGGTTTGTTGTTGATGTATAACGCGTTACCTGATGGATATTGTGATATGATTATTTTGGAATTTATTATTGATACCTATTATAATTTATACCCCTTTAAAATATACACCTTTTTTTTACACTTTTTAATGAAAAATTTCATAATCTATTAAATTAACAATTGTTCTTATAAGTTATAATGATTTAAATCTCTTAATAAAAAACCCTGTGAAAAATAACCCTGTAAGAAAAATGTGTATACCTACCTAACACATATATTGGCGAGATCTCAATGTTTAGTGGTGGATTTTAAGAGGTTTTGAAGCTGAACCACTCAACGTTCCGCATAGATATTGAACTCTTTTTTTAAATTATAAATTACACAGGTATCACGCAGAATTTTACTAGTTGTAGTACTAAACGTATTAATTGTAGAGACTGCTATCAAAAAATAGGTTGTTCTTGATAAGTACCTATAGGCTATAATGAGCTTTATTCTCAACGCATAGCACCCACTATAAAAAAATTCTACTAGATTTTCTACTGTCAATGTCAGTCTATTTATGGTTTAAAACAGACAAATGGTCAATTTTTTAGTCATAATAAATTTGTATTACGATGTCAATAATAATATATAAATAAAAGACAAATAGTCAATTTTTTCTAATTCATTATAATTTATATTATGTCAGTAGTTTATTAATTATTATATATATCAGATCGATATGGCTGACAGTCAATATCCACTCTGCATTGTTTTTATCGTATGTAAGTGCCTATATAAAATGATTTATCATTGAATCCAAATTTAACAAAAAATATTGAAAATTCCCAATGTACCTATTTCAAACGTTTTTTTACTGTTCAAGGGTAAGGTCTAGTATTGACTCAAAAGTTATAGTAACAATAGTCAATAATATATGATAGAAACATAATTACACTTTTATAATAATTAAATATTTAGCATTTTCTATCATTGAATTCAAATTAAACACATTCATTACACCTAACCATTTTTTTTAATTTTTCAAAATTTTATATGGGGTATATTTTTACCATGGATTTTCTTTTGGGATCTACATTTCCGCGGTTATTTTTTCGTGGTACCATTGTACCAATAATTTAGGTACGAGATACCTATATGTCCTAACCTATTACCTATACTACCTCTAACTGCACACCACTCAATTCAACTACACTCCATGTTTGTTATACTGCATAGTGCGTCGGTGCACACTATTTTGGCCTACATTACGATAAATCAAGTGTCTTCAATTTGTTGAACACACTTCAGGCAGTATCATATATTTTATTACCTAGATACTTAAACTATTGCTAAATATTGTTACTACCCCTTACTCCCATAACTACTATAATATATATTGTCCATAACATAGACAAATCGTTACAAATTATGCCGGACATATGGAAAAGAGACGTCGACGATTTACTCATGTCACCATTAGCGGTCAACACCGACGACATGATTGTCGTGACGATGCCGCCGTTGGAATTTCGCTATTTTGATGCATTGCCCAAAAAAATAATGGTTCAAAACAACGGCCTGACTGGTAAGGTTACAATCATGAAATTATGAAATATTACCTATAATACAAGGCTCCTGATTATGGAGATCATTATAATTGTTATGGTTTTAATTTTTAATAAATATTGACGTTCAGAACCTAGGTAGTGTGGTGTTGCTGAGAATCTGTAGTACAGACACTATAAACTAAATTGTTATGTTTAGTCCAATGCATTCAGTATATACCACCTATACTTATATAATAGTTACTACCTATTTGAATAAAGGTATTTTATTATTTTTAATCAAACAATAAATGTATACATTTTTACAAGAGGTGCAAGAGTGTGCTTTATTTATATATGTTACGGGCAAAGTCGCAAAGTATACAATGTTGACGTTTTATAAAATGCCCTTCGTAGATTGGGCTATGTGATATAATGAATGATGATATACATATATTTATAAGTTATACCATAAGATGGGGCCTTACTACCACATATTTTTTTGTTAAAAACTACTGTTTCTAATTCCAACGATACGTTTCAACAATTATCACAATTTTCATTCTGAAAAAATATTCGGATTGTCCGTAATATATACAAGCGAACGATCGAGCCAAATTGTTAATTTTTGTAATTTAAATTGCAATAAAAATATTAAGAAATTCAAAAAAATAAAGTATTTTCAACATAAATATTTAATTAACTAAATACGATTTTAAAAACGTACCTCAATCGATCCCTCGTATATGTTGTGGAAAAAATAATATTTTGTCAGAATCCAAATCGAGGTAGTCGTTGCGACTTATTGTTGAAATTAGAATCATAGTATGTTTGAGTGAAAAATAAACATTTTTTTTTCATGATCACATTAATGAAATGTGCGTGCGAGTGCGTGTGAGAGCCCTCCGTACCGCTACAATTAATCCGCATGAACGCCACACACACTATAATAATCATTTACGACCAACACATAGGTGGTGACGACGAGATTAGAAATTGCCTAAATGATTCTCCTTAAATCAATGCCATGTCGAGGCCCCTTAATAGAAGATTTGGTATTTTTATTTATTTTAATATTATTTATTGTCGTTTGTACCTAATGTTTCCGTAGCATTTTGATGTGCATAGTCGCTCCACTACTTTGCATTTTCACTTCCACGTTTTACATATTTTTTGTACACTTGTACATTGGCCGTAGCCCTGAGTCCTGACCACCCAAATTGAAAAATGTCAGTGCTGTCTCTCGGAGTGAATTGTTGGGTTCATCGCACATCATCAACGTCCAGAAATCGATCTTTGAAAATTACAAATCTGTTTCCAAGTCCACAGATTTTTATCTGTAAATCTGTGTTTAATGTAACCTTACAGGTATATATTTATTTTATTTTGACTATGCTTCACGATGCATAATATAATGATATTAATAATTACGTATATTTCCCAATATACGAAGAGCATTTTATAAAACACCCGGGTATTGTAGAAAATGCCTAAATTGTATACTTTATCCGTAATTTTCTGTAAATTTGACAAAAAAAAAAAACGATTGAAATTTGTAAACGTTATTATAACGGAAAGCGATAATAAAAAATAATTAAATACCGCAAAACAAAACAACGATTAACAAAATATATTATATATCACAAAACATAACGCAAAACGTAATTTATAGAATATCATTGAACGAAAAATAACGAAACGAAATATTAAAAATTTTTTTTTATTTAAAAGATCTATTGGTTTCGTAGAAACATTTATTTCATGCTAACAATCTAAAAATCTAAGAATTGATTATATTATAATTATATTCCGTATCCGGGCCATTACCTACCCGAATTAGTTATTATTTTTAAATTTAATAGGTATTAACACTATATTAAATAACGATAAACGCAAAACTTGGATAAAGTTTTAATTCTGTATAACGATAAACAGAAAACTTGAATAACGTTTTAATTCTAAATAACAACAAATGCAAAAATTGTGTAATGTTACAATTGTGAATAACATAAAACGGAATTTTTTTTTAAATTTAAGCCCTGAGTGATCTAAGCTCTTTATGTATTAGAGACTTTTATTAAAAAATGTATGGATTACACTTTTCTAATGCAACAATAATATTTAAATGTTAAAAAAAAGGCGGGAAGGTAAGTACCCACTCTGCTGAATAGGTGAATGAAATTAAAACTCTATGTTGTCATTCAAAAAAGTAAGAAACTTAAAAAAAATATAAGGATAAAAAATATTTAAAAATATGATTTTTTAATATAACCTTTGTCTTTTAACAAATTGAAACTATTTAAAAAAATATTGTTGAATACTTATCTATATATAGAATTAATTTTAGCTGAAAACATTGCATTTATTATATTATTAATTAGTATAATATAAATTACTAATTTGCATATAATATTTATATCATATACTTATTATTTTTTGAGTAAATACCTATACCTACTTATCGTAGAACGATAGGCATATATATAAACAGATAATAGCTTAAAATTAATCTAAATATTTCGAAAATATCATTGCGTATATAGGAAAATATAATAGTAAACCTGCGTGAAAATTTCAATTCCCCACGAATATTTTTGAACTAGATACAACATAATAACAAAAATCATTATTCTTAGTTTAAATATTCAATTTTGTCAAAATTTAAACTTCTAACGCTTAGAAAAAAATTATGTAACTATAAATTGTATTACCTATAAAATAAAATAAGATACGTACATTATACAATTTTCAAATTGCTATAAGAGCATAATATACATGGTATCATGTATTCATGTCATTATGACATTGTGCTATTGCATTTTCAAGCTTATTAGCCAAGCATAAATATTTTTATTAATAGGTGCTTTAAAAAAAACTAAAAATTATAATAATATTTCAAAGCTTAAAATTAGTCTAAATATGTATTTTTTAAATGGCATTGAGTATAGACAATACAAGAGAAAATGTTATTTTGTGTATCAACGGAATATTTCAAGTATGTACTACGATTAATACATTTTGATTTACAACAAAAAGTGACTAAAATAATTTGATGAAAAATTGATACTTTGTGTTTAAATAGCCAATTTCGTCAAAATTCTAACTTCGAACGCTCATAAGAAATTATTATATAGATCTACTCAACGTTGTTTTTAAATTCTAAAATGAACATTTTATGAGGTATCTTATACTATATTAACAATCTAAAAAATACTTTAAAAAAATTAAAATTTTATATGTCTATTAAAAGCGCAAAAAGAGTCAAAATTTTCCATGGTTACTATACTTACTAATATACATTCAGTGAATATTTTTATGTTTTACCCCAAATAATTTTTTTTTCAAATATTAAGAAAAGTTACGGGAATTTTTAACTTTTAATTACTCGTATTAACACTCGATCCTCTTTTATATCAGAAAAAACATAAGTTAAATATTGAAGCATTATTACTGCTTCAAAAAGTGGTAAAAGACGCAAAAAAACACTCAATTGTAAAATCAATATAGTAACATTCACTCGAGCGGATCCGCTCAAAATATAAAATTAAAAGTGGTAATTTTTTTAATTTTAATTCGCTGTATAATATAGATGTATTATATAGGTCATACATATATTTATTAATCGTTAACGAAAACCGTGCGAATACCTGTATAATATGTCAGCGGTGCCTGTATTGTTGTCCAATTTTCTCAATTTATTATTCGTGTGGTACACACGGTTTGGCCGTGTGAAATGTGCTACGTGCAACATTATAATTTCTAGTAACGTTGAATGGATTGTGGGCCGACGACCGACAACCGTGCATCGCGGGTGCCAACCTGGACGACAAGTATAATTTTTCTCATTTGCATTTCCACTGGACGGACGTCGATGGTGATAATGTCATAAACGAACACATCGTCAACGGTCGAGGGTAAGTATTAGCCGTGTACTCATGGTTGGGGGGAGAGGGATTACACGTTTTCCTACTTCCCCTTAAACACGTCATATACTTATTACATAATTACCACTAATTTGACTTTCATGGCATCGAGTGCAGTCGATAGTAATAATTATCATTTTTATTGTCGTTATCTACTATGTCGACATTTCAATGAAAAAACTGGGAGACGGGGTACTATTTTTTCATGTTATCTAATAGTTACCTACTGATACCAACCCTCAATAGCCATTCAACAATTACATATTAAGTATTGACTATGATGCGTTGGAAAATATATTATAATTAAATTCAAAATTAATTAATAAGTGTAATGCTTGAACAATTATTTTTATAATATATTTTAATTTGAATTTAAACTTCATACTAGGGCTAAGCACATCCAAGCCCCTTCTGTGTGCATAAATTATAATAATATACTATAAACGTAATAAATAATTATATCATAACATTGTGAATAATATTTGTAAATTTCAATAAAATTACTATTCTCCGTTTAAATAAATATTTTATTTTGATCAAATTTGAAATTAAAATATCTATAAAATAAAACTGTGCTAATATACTTTTTAGATTTTCTTGTTACAGTAGGTATAATATACTTATGAAAAACCTTGTTTTACATTTTTAATTCTTGGTTATAAAAATTGAACATTTTATACATTTTTTAACTAATAAAAAATTTGAACTTTAAATGCTTCTAAAAAACAATCGTGCCTATATATGCACCTTTAATATTTTTTAACTGATATTATAAAAACTTACGAGAAACCTATAATATTACATTTCCAAACTTTTGGACCCACTAAAAAAATTTTATCTCAAAACTATATAATCTAACTATAATGTCGAAATATTATTTAAATTTTATCCTGAAAATAGAATATAAAGAATATAGAATATATTTTTAGCAAATAAACATTTTCTAAAAATGTCAAGTACCTACATACGATTATTAGTTTTTGAATTTCAACAAAATAAGAAAATCATTCTATGAGAAATCGTATGAATATCTAATCTTGTAAAAATATGAACTTCAAACACTCATTTTTCATGTTAACTTTTTATAGTTTTTGTTAGGAAAACTTATGAGGAATCTTGTATTAAATTTTCAAATGATAGATATAAATAGAAAAAGGTGGGTAAGTGGATGTCGCTCTGCTGTACAGTAGGTTAGAAGTGGGTTACTGTATAATGGACAGTATTAAATTTGAATTCAATGATATAATATCACTGTATAAGAAAAACGATTCTGAGCGGAAACGGTTTATCACTCTATGTATTAGACATATATATACTTATCTATGGTATTAAAAA
>NC_042493.1:56167675-56168279 GCF_005508785.2 Acyrthosiphon pisum
TTATCACTCTATGTATTAGACATATATATACTATCTATGGTATTAAAAAAAAAATTGACCTATAATAGGTACCTATAATAAATTCCCAAATTAATCATGTCATAATATCTATTAGGTACTTATAAGTTATAACGCGTTATACATCAACAAAAAACCGTGGTATAATCATAGATATATAATAGTATACTTTAGAAGTTTCAAGTACCCACGAATAATATTATACAATCACAACAAAATAACTAAAATAGTTATCCTAGGTTTTTAATATGTAATTTCGTCCAAATTTGTACTTAAAATGACTATAAAAATAAACTGTCTAAATGTATTTTTTAAATTTTTTGGTAACAGAATTAATTACTTACGTGGAATCTTGTTTTAAATTTTTAATTCTTAGATACAAAAATTGAACATTTTATACATTTTTAACTACAAAATAATTTTTCAAATTAAGATTTGATAAATTTTGTCAAAATTTGATATTTAAATGCTTATAAAAAAAAATTGTGCTTATGTATTTTTAATATTTTTCAACTGATATTGTAACAATATATCAGGAGCTTTGTATTAAATTTATACACTTTTTGGCCCAACAAACAAAACTTTA
>NC_042493.1:56168379-56169662 GCF_005508785.2 Acyrthosiphon pisum
CGGTGGATAATATAATCAATTAATACAAAATCCTAATCTAACCTAACCGTACTAAAATCTAATGAATAAAAAAAACCAAATTTAGTCGGTATTAAATTAATCTACCTTCTTTCCAGAGGTCTAATCTACACCCAAACATTCATACCAAGCTGAACCCGTGCACTCCGTTATCAGTAAAAAATTGCAACTTAAAAAAATTATGATTGTTCAACTATTTTTGGATGTAACTTGCTGCAATGTTCAATAATTTGATTTGGTGCTAGCTTGTACCTGATATCCCCAAATAACTAATGTAAACCAATAATAAATAAATACTTATTTCTATTGTAGACTGTAACCAATGGCAACTATTTAAAAAATAAATAAAAATAAAATTTTCAATTTCCATCGTGAATCTCGAGATCCCTGTTTGAGCACCTCTTTAAAATGCGAATTTCGAAAAATCCTTTCTTAGTGCGCCTATAAATAGTAATAAGTACATTCACTGAAAATGTCATATCCATAGCTTCAGCAGTTCCGGCTAGGCGATGATGAATCACCCAGGACAAGTCTTTTTATATATACAGATTATATAGTTTATGCCATAAATGTTTAATTAATTTAAATTTTTATTTTTATTTTTTATTTAGAACATTGGTAGCATTTGGTATTTCTGCACTGTGGCATGGCATATACACAGGCTATTATGTTAGTTTGTGTTCAGTGCCTTTTTACTTAGCAGTGGAAGATATTTATGATAGACAGTACCGTAACTATGCTGACTCTGCTGGTGTAAGTTTAATTTGTATATGAATTATGAAAGCATGATTATTGGTTCTTTAACAATCAAAAAGTTAATACATCTTCATAAGAATTAGGAAATGTTAAAAGTTTATATAATTTTAAATGTAACAAATATACATTTGCCAATAAAAATCTAAATAAAATATCCAACAAATTACTTTTATTATTCTGTTTCTTATAATGGAAAATGCGTAATGGAATTGTTGATTACTAATACTTATACATAATTATACAATTTAAATTAGAGAAATTTGTACTTAAAATAAAAGAATTTAAAGATTTTTATTTATTTTAATGAATAACATTTTAGTGGTTAGGACAATTTAAAATTGTTTTTAATGGAAGAGTAATTATTTTTAACATAATATACATTCTTTTGTGCGACAAGTAATTTATTTTACTTATAAAATCTATTTAAAAAAATTTAATACATAGTTATGCTTATGACTTATATTAATATTTATTGCATTTTTTTTTTTTTTTTTTAGAAACGTATATTG
>NC_042493.1:56169712-56173487 GCF_005508785.2 Acyrthosiphon pisum
TTTTGCGCTCATAAAATATAATAATGGTAAACGGCAACAACTGGGAACCCGGCCCATCGGGCCGCTTTTAAAATCAGACAGTGGCAAATGCCCACCTTGCCCCCCCCCCCTCAAATGATGCCACTGTGTTGTATTTACTATTTATCGTAGTATTTTCAATTCGGTAATCGGTATAGGCCGCATTACTTATTTACAAAAAATTATTTTAAAGTTGCATGCCATAAATTAAATGATTTCTTTTTCTCTGCGGGCCATAAAATTATGAAAAAACAAATAAGGAGACATGGAGGCACGGGGCCCCCTAATCACGGGGCCCCGGGCATTTGCACGGAGTGCCCCACCCCCTGACGCCGTCACTGTACACACAACATTTAATCATTTTTTTTTATTATTATTACAGTATTATGATATTACATTTATTATTATGAGATTGAGTGTAATAAAATAAATATAATTTATTTATAATCCTGAATACATTAATAGATTTTTTGGAGTTGGCCAAAAACATTATCAAATTAAAATGTATTATAATAAATAAGTAAATTATATCATACAATTTTTGAAATATTTTAGACTTATCTTACCTTTATTGGAAATGTGTTTCATATTACTCATGGCTCAATCTTATACCTAATGAACTGTTATAAGATTATGTTATGGTCCATAGCATGCAAATTATACTATAGAAATTAAAGTTAATGCTTTAAAAATCATAATGTATAACTATGGTATTCAATGTTTAAATAAAATAAACCTTTGACAATTAATAAACAAATTATCGATGGTAAAATGTGTATTGAATTAGCCAATAACATTTATATGCATATGAATCCTTTAAATCTTGTTCTTAGAAATTAGTAAAATGAGTCTTATACTCGTGTGGTACCTTAAGATTTACGTCAACTACTGGTCAATGACATAGTTGGTGGAGTGACCCCACCGGACCCCAATGCTTTTTATTTCATGTCCACTGTGTCTGTAAATTCTGTGGCCTGCGACAGTACCTTTAGGTATAGTCAGGATGCAATAACTCAAATTTGTTGTACCTACCTATTATTAATTGTACAGTTTCTTTTAGACACTGTTATCTATATTTTCTTAATTTTTAGTTCTTAAAATTATAGTGCAAACTTATAAGTTGTAGCTATACTATTATAATTTATAACTATATACGATGATAGTAAATAAAAGCGGGTAAGTGGAAGTCGCTTTGCTGTACAGTAGGTTAAAAGTGGCCAGTGGGTCACTGTAATGGATGGTGTTAAATTTGAATTCAATGATCGTATAATATTATTGTATTCGAAAAACGATTCTGAACAGAGATGGTTTGTCAGAGTGGATATTTTATATTATATTTGTAATTATTAATACGGTAGCTAGTAAGTTGAATTAATATTATAGAACTTTAACTAAATAACTAAAATCGTTATTCTTGGTTATTTAATAAGTAATTTCGTCCAAATGTTAACATACGATAACTATAAAAAAACGGTTTTTATATATTTTAGATTTTATAGTTACAGAATAACTTACTTACGTGGAACCTTATATAAATTTTCAATCCTTCCCAGACAGCATTTTTCAATGATATTATTATAATAACGTTATACCTACTAATATTATTCGTTATTATAATGTTATAATAATATTATTGAACAAAAAATTACTGTCTGGGTTAACTATAAAAGTTGAACATTTTATACATTTTTAACCACAAAATCATTTTTTAACTTTGATATATTTTGGCAAAATTTTAAAATGCTTATAAAAAAAAGTAGTGCCAATGGTTTTCGTAATATTTTTCAACTACTATTGTAAAAATAGATCAGGAACTTCGTATTAAATTGTCACGCTTTTTGCCCATTAAATATAATTTAATCGATATTTATAGAAATGAAAATTTTAAAATTAAAAATTGAAAATGTCAGTAAACCTCTTAAAAAGAGTCAAAATATTTTGAACATTTTATCAAGAATAATAAATAATAAAATAAACATTTGGTGTAAATTTCAAGTATCTACAGTTATTTTTTTTTGAATTCAACAAAATAAGAAAATCGTTACATAAGAAAACGCGTTGATATCTTGTTGTAAAAATTTGAACATTCCGGTAGACATTTATTTTTATGAGAAAGGTGGACAAATTCATGAGGAATTTTGTTTTAAGTTTTCAAATCTTAGATTTAAAAAGAAAGTTTTTTTTTAATTTTTAAGTCAAAATAATTTACACATTTTCGTGATTTTTACATATTTTTTCAAAATTCGAACTTTATTTGTATAGAAAAAAATATTAACATTTATAGAAAAAAAAACTAAAAAAATTTGACTCAAACTCAAAATAAATAGCTCAAAACAAGTCAAAATATTTTTAAAATGATATGTTATATTAGATAATTCTAATATAATCACTCAGTGAAAATGTCATGAGGTATCTACAGAGTTATCTATTAGAGTAGTTACACTAAAAACCAAAATCAATTTCGTTAAAAACCAATTTTGCTTAAAAATCTCAGTATTTCCTAAATTTTTATTTGTTTTCCTTGAAACTTTCGAAAACTATAGGAAATTTTTACTTCCCCCCCTGAATGCTTTTTATTTTAACGATATAACTCTAGTCTGACAAATGAACAATAGTTATAGTTGCACACTAAAACGGTTCTTGAACCGACTATTGAGTTTTACCAGCACGGTTTTTCCCATGTAATAAATCGGTATTAATTTTGATCAAAAACACAGTGCTGTGAACCGTTATAGCATGGTAACAAAACCCTAAAAATTGATGTAGGGCACCCAATGTACACCAACATTGTTACTCGGGTACATTTCAGAGATCTACATAAATATTAAATATTAATGAATATATTTTAGTAAATAATATATACAAAAACATGTTTGTGTTATCACTCCCATAGTGGAGAGTCAAATATTTTATACTAAGTCATATGGTCTTCGACGTTTGAGGCGTCTTATGTCTTGAGAGTTATTAAGTATTTGAATTGCTGCTGGATTGCACAAACATTAATATTTAATTTATATATTTATATATATAAATTATATATATATTTATATATATATATATATATATATATATATATATACAAGGGCGCCCATAGGGAAATTCTTAAGGGGGGGACAAAATTTTAATTTATCAATCCATTTATAAAACAAATTTTTAACCAATTAACCATAAAAGTATTTTATTCAATTTCTATTTAATTAATAATATAGATTCAACACGTCATAAAACATTAATTATATTAAATTTATTAAAACATTAGGTTTCAAATAAAAATTGTAAATTTCTTTTTTTAACACCAAATATATTTATTATTTGTTCTATATAATATTCATTATTTTTATCTTCAATGTTTTCCCTATGTACACTTATCATACATAATCCATCAAGTCTATCTTCACTCATTGTAGATCTTGTCCATGTCTTTACTCTTCGTAATGTACTAAATGATCGTTCTACAGTGCATGTCGTAGGTGGCAATGTAAAATATATTATAATACCTTTCTTGAGGGCAGGAAAAAATTCACACTCCTTTAACAATTTTGTATAATCTACCATTGTATCGTTTATACATGATTGTGATTTTAATTTCCAATAATCATACCAAATTAAACCGTTAATTTTTATATTAGGTATTTTAAAATGATTTTCAATATCTTGAAGTACCTATGTTAATATATTCATTTTTTTGTAGTTTAGCCATTTCATTTGGAAGCAACCAACATAATTTGAATGGAGTCTCATTGTTTTCATTAAATCT
>NC_042493.1:56174422-56176021 GCF_005508785.2 Acyrthosiphon pisum
ATATACTTTTTGACAGGGGCGGACTGGCTATTTTTGGCCCGGGGTGCAAAATTAATTAGGGGCCCGTAATTTTTTTTCAAACCTACCTAAATTAGGAAAGAGCCCTTAGTTTTATAAGTAAATATAAAAAAAAAATTAAGAATAACATGTTGTTTATTTGAAGAGATGTTGAAATATGCTATTTTATTTTTATTTTGTATAATACCGTATTATACCAGTATTATACCATTTATACCGCATACCGACTGTGGTAATCGGGGGCCCGGATCATAAATACAAACGGGGGCCCGGGGTGCTACTTGGTGTATAGCACCCTGGGCCAGTCCGCCCCTGCTTTTTGATATACCTTCTGCATTTAAAATATGTATATTTGATATAACAATACACAAATCTGTTATCATAAATAAAATATTATGGTGGAAAAAACGTGTGGTTATTTATAGGTGATAACCTGATTTGCCAAAGTAGGTAAATAAACCAAAATGCCATATTGCCATAAACAAAATATAGATTTTCATATATTAAATTAAATTTTTAAATTCTATCTAAAAAAATAGATTCTAATCACAATGAACAACTTTCCAAGATTTTTGGCATTTTCCAGGGGGGGGGGAAATGTCCCTCCCTTGCCCCCCATATGGGCGCCCTTGTATATATATACTACCTGATCCCGTGCATTTCGTTTCCCGTTAAATGTACCAACTCCACATGACTCAAACTTTGTTCAATTCGTTATTTAATATTCGGTGTATGGTGTTCAAAATTTATCTTAACTTTTCTGTTGCCTGGAATAAAAATTCTGATTCGCAGCAGTATATTATCAGGTAGGCAATCTACCTGCAGTAGATCGCTGACCCCGTACTGTTTATATACGTAACTTTATAATTTAACTCTAAAGTACCTATCAAAATTATACCAAGTATTGAAGTATGTCATTGAACTCCTCCTAAACGGCTGGACTAAATATTGTGAATTCCTAGTCTGTCATCCACGAACATGTGGCATTGTTTTATGTACGTAAATTATTCGTGAGTATAATACGCTCAATATTTACGTGATTGCGACAGGGGCGGATCCAGAAATTTTCTGAGGGGGGGGGGGCGCACATTTTGAGGACATTTAATTATATTGGTGTACCGATTTTTTACAGTTAAACCATATAATTCCATTGAAGTTAAAATTGTATAATGATAATAATAAATGAATATTCTTTAAATACTACATACTAACTATTAATGTATTACCAATTTATCATTTCTGAGTTCTGTTAAGTTCATCTTAACTCAGTGGCGTCATTTGGGGGGGGGGGGGGGCAAGGCGGGCATTTGCCCCTGTCTGATTTTAAAAGCAGCCCAATGGGCCGGTGTCCGGTTTTTGCCATTTAACCATTATTATATTTTATTAGTGTAAAAACATAATTATTTTTATAATATTTTCAGAAAATATTTTACAGTCTACCTACTAAGAAATTATAGTCACAATATGATACATTTTTAATTAATAATTGATAGTTGGAATAAATTTATATTTAGACGCATGCGGGACGTGCGTGTATGTTTTGTGTGTGTTTTGTTATGAAAAAGGAAGTAGGAACACAAA
>NC_042493.1:56176828-56187613 GCF_005508785.2 Acyrthosiphon pisum
AGTATAATTATGAATAAGTGAGGTGGGGTATGGTAATATGATAAAAATTTAAGTATATATAATGCGGTTGCAAGCGAAGCGAGCGGTTTTTTTTTTACCCATTCGGGCCGGTCAAAACCTTTGCCCCCCTCTATTGAAAGTTGAAATGACGCCACTGTCTTAACTACATTTCTATTTTATAAGTTGTTTAATGTTTTATTGAAAAACGATGGCTAGTTAAATATTATATTTCGATTACGACGATCGGACGATAACGCCATAACGGCGTGCCGATGGTGTAGCGCGTTGCCTGAAAATATTTTGAATGGAATATTTATTTTTAGATTTAATATAAATATTAACCACAATAATAGCAAAAATAAACATGCTGAATGTAGATAATATTATATAATAATATTATAACCGTTGTGGCCGGCGATTCGTGGTTTAAAAAAGCGTCGTACTGTCTGTCTTACACAATTATTATTTTATGGAAACATTTTTTACAACTAAATATGGGCTGAGGGGGTGGCGAGCGCCCCCTGCGCCACCCCCCTGGGTCCGCCACTGGATTGCGATAGATATAATATCAAAACACGGCGCACAAAAAAATTAAATGCATTGAATGAATACACTGATTTCACGGCAACTAATATAATTATTATTATAATAGTTTTAAAACCCATGGCAACCATTTATAAACAACAATTTCCACCGTAAATCTCTAAATCCCCGTTTGAGCACATCCCCTGGTAGGACCTAGGGGATGATTTGTGAATCTAAGCAATCCGGGACGTCACCCAAACGAATACAAAAAATTCGTTCAAATCAGTCCAACCGTTTAGGAGGAGTTCAGTCACAACATACATACAGTAGAATTATATATAATATAAAGATATTGACAAAAAATAATAATACAAATCAGCAAGCATGCCCGATTAACCAATAGCAATCAATATAATATTATACACTATTATTATTTAAATCTGCAATAATAGACTATTTTTTTTATTATTTAGTTTATTTTTTCTAGACAGATGGCGCCTTTATTGTATTTTTGACATCCAGATTTCCTACTTTTCAAGTGGACTTTCCTAAAATTTTCTTTAATAGAAACCTTCTCCGTGATATACTCTTTCGTTAAAAAAAAATTAAAAAAATCTGATTAGTAGTTCCAGAGTTTACCCTGTACAAAGATTTTCATTTCACATTTATATCCCTAGTTAGATTATTAATACGGTAGCCACTTAAGTTGAATTATTATTTGTTTATTATCATATTTGTATACTTATAATGATATTATACGTCTTAGAAGTTTACAGTACCCACGAATAATATTTTAAAAATATAACACAAAACTAGATCGTTCTTCATAGTTTAAATATGTAATTTGAATACTTGCAAATTGAGAATAAAATCAATGAATACCATTTTTCATTTGTTTTATTATACCTACCTATGTTTCTCATTGAATTAAATTATTAGCTATAATAGGTAGGTAAATAAATGTTGTAACAATATGTTTTACATTAAAATATCACAGTATAATATGTATATAAAATTGTCCCTAAACAACATTATTTTACAATAGATTAAACTTATTATGTGGCATTATAATTCACCAATTAGTCCTCGGCTAACCGACTCGAACTAAATTTAATGTATTTTTATCGTCGTCTACACTGATGATGTCTAGACTAGTTAATAGTTTATAAGTGTATATTATTATATATTATATTATCATTATAATTTATAATTTATAAATGTAGAGCTACCGTAGAAAACAAACATCTGATAGCCTGATCTAACTCTTAGAACTGTAAACTGAGTACTGACTAACTGAGAAATGTGGATTGTGGAAGTTAAGACCTACCTAGTACCATTGTATTGTTCAGTGTTCTGTGCTAGTAGGTAGGTACTAGTGTACTACCTATAATATAAAAAATAGAGTAGGTAATAAAGTATAGATCGATAACAGAGAAACCGGAATCAAATGTTGTAAAACAAATATAGGTTTAAAATGGCATTAAGCCATAATACCATTGAGTATACTTAAAGATTTTAATTAATATAAGTCATAATATAGCATATTATGCACAGGTATTCACTATACTTTTAACAATGTTGCCTGTTTGTACTTGGCACTAAATAATGTCTTATGCCTATGGGCTATGGGCATTGGGCTACCAGCAATGTGACTCGGCGAATGGTGATCACGTAGTCAATATTTTATGCTAAACATTTATTAATTTAATATGTCTATGAATTATTATATATTATGATTTATAAATCGTTATTGTAATTTATTATAATTTGTATAAATTATAATATTATCACAAAGTTCTGTGATAGGTATTATATTAATAAATGCATAAGAGAAAATCTCCTCTACATCGTGAATAAATGTTATTGAGTTATCATTTTTATCACCAGCTGATAACCAAAAAACGCCGAAACTGATAATATTATTTTGATTCATATGATATGATATCTTTTTGGCATCACTATTCACTAAAGTAGTTGTTTAAGAATTGTTTTACATTTCTGTAGATTTTCCTGCTTATTTAATAACCATAACGTTTATTTTAAAACTAATTATTAGATTCCCTGTATTGAATATTGATAAATTCATACAATTTAGGTAAGAAAACATCATTATATTTGAAGTTTGTTTTTACTATTTACATTTCATATAATATTTCAATTTTTCCACACTATGTGCAATAAAGGTTATCAGTGATCAGCTCATTATTCACATAGGCAATCAATAATCCCACTATATCGTATACTAAAATAATTAATATAAATGCATTGTTAACTATTTAATATTAATTACTATATAATTCAATTAATTGTTTGTTCGTAGAATTGTGTAAGTAGGTAGTAACACTATTATTGTTTAAATACCGATAAATTTTAATAACATTCTAGAATAACAATATTATTATTAGTTTTTGTTGTTTATTGTTTTTATTTTTTGGAAATTATCTACATTTTTATTACTCGGTATGTCAAAATAATTGTCTCACTTATAAAATTTTAAATACTGCTAATATTAATCAGGTAATATTACAAATATGAAGTACTTATGTTATTATTGTGAATATTTATAATTTTAAAGTGTTTTACTTATAAAATTAATTATTGCTTGCCTACTACCTAGGTTAAAACAGTAAGAAGATGAAGTTATTTGTCCCTACGGTGCAGTGGATGTGAACTACAACTAACCATGTATTCTGATGACACTGTGTATGTTGGCTTATTGGTCTTATCATTTTTATTTAGCTTTTTATTCAGAAAAGTTAAACACAAAAATCTGAAACAATGGATGTCAACTATTTATGGAGCAATTATTGTACTAACAGTTTCTGGCTTACATATAGTCCATCCGATAATTTGCACATTAGTCAATTCCATTTTGATACAAATTGATAAAAGGTACAACTTCATTAATTACATTAATATTTGTTTAGAATTAAGTCAATATTTTAAGTAACACAAAAACATAATAAATTCACAAATGGTACATTTTTAAATTTTAATACCACACACACCATACCATTAATATTAAGTTTAGTCATCTACATCAGACCTAAATTCTTTGTTTGGAGCAACTGGACACAGACACTCATAAAATATTTTACATGTTCATCATAGTCTTTATCTCTATTTCTAAAATATGTTGATATTCACTATGCGCAGTTCTAAGGAGGGGGAAGATTGCTGCATTCACTAAGAATTTTAAAATCATATACTTAAACATAATTATGAAAAAAATTGAAATAATATTAAAAAAATCCTAATATAATTTGATTTTGTTTTTTGATTGTAATTAAGAATGGAATAAACAAAGATTTGAAAATATGTTCACCAAATAATTATATTAGCATTCTGTTAGTCTCTCAATTACCCATTTTGCCATAACTCTGGTGTAATGTATTTTTATTGATTTCAATCATCAATATCAGTGGTATTCGTTTTATAATCTTATGGAATAAAGTAAAACAATTTTCAATTGCTTTACTTAACCTAACCAAACAGTTCTAGATAGATTTAATATCTAAGATAATCCTGTTTTGAAGAAATTTTGATTGACTGAATCAACATTAGAACAAATGAGATTTAAATTATATCAGAATAATAGCATTTATTTTAGGTATATGTTTAGTATGTTAGTTTTAATTTTACATTTTTCTTATAATTTGATTTATTTAAGAGAATAATATTACTTAGGGATTGTATTAAAATTTAAATTAACAAAAATTCTAATTGCTTGAAACTGATACTGTGTTCGGTATAATGTTATATTATTATGTAAAGAAATGATTTATAGTTATATGAGTATGTTTGTATTTTATACATTTATTCTATAGTCACTATTATTTTAACTTGTTTTTCAGGCGTTGTCATATATTAAGTTTCTTATTTACATTTGGATATTTAATATTCTTTCGGATGACAACATATTTTGGAATACCTTACCCACCAGCTCATACTAACTTAATACAAATGATGCTTACTCTAAAGGTATGTAAGAAAATTTAGTATGTACTTAATACCTAATAAGTTATACCTAAAAAAATTAAAGGGTTTCAACAATAAGTCTTTGTTAGTAAATATATTTTTTAATTTGGATTTAAATTGATGTTATTTTACTATTGTTTTCCCATTTACACTTGAATGATTATTTTTTTTCTAATTTATTTGAAAGCTTGTAATTAATTACATTTTAATAGCTTGTTGGCCTTTCATTTGAAGTCCACGATAGTTATCTAATCAAATTGAAACAGAAGGATGCAAAATATGATGCTGAAACAAAATTTAAAATAATTTGTCAACCTAGTATTCTAGAAGTATTTCATTATGCATTTTGTTATGTAGGCATTTTAACAGGTAAATATTAGACAGGTATTTAAAGATTGATTATAATAATTCAAATTATCTAACTGTTTTAAAATATTTTATATTATAGGACCTTATTTTAAGTATCGTACTTATTGGGATTTATTCAACCATAATTACTGGAGGAAAGCTACTTATATTAATTTATTAATTAAAAAAATACGTATAATCCCAACTTTAATAATTTGTTATTTGGCAACTTCGTGGATATTTCCATTAAGTGTAAGTAAATAAATATTTTAATAACATTTTTTTGGTGTATTAATTCTAGAATACTAAATATTTTTTAACTTTCCATTTATTTACCAATATTTCTGTATTTTATTACTACTTTAAATTTTGTCTCTCAAATAATATTTTTTAATATATATATATATATATATTTAAATGTTTTTGAAAGAATGTATTTATCATTTTATATCAATTGTAATTATGTATAAATTTAAAATATTTTAGGAATTCAAGAATGACTCTTTTTATACATCAACATCATTATCATACAGATTGTGGTATATGTACTCTTCATTTTTTATTTTTCGCACAAGATTATATTTGGGCTTTATTTTCTCTGAGCTTATTTGTATAGCTTCTGGAATGGGTGCTTATCCTGAAGTGACAGATCCACAGTCTGGAAGTGGTCCAACTAGAAATTTTGAATCATTAGAAACAGAGTATGTTTTTTTTTTTTATACAAATAATAAATATGTATTGATTTTTATACTTGAATTTTTTAAACGTTTTGCTATTTGTAATATTCATAGATATTCTATTAAAGAAGAGGTTTATAATTTTGATTGTATTGAAAGTATTGATATTATGAAAGTAGAAACTGTTTCTACAGTACGCGGAGCTACGAGAATTTGGAATATGACAATACAGTATTGGATTGCTGAATATGTGTATAGAAGAATTCCTGTTAAAAAACTTAGGTAATTATATTTATATTATATTATATAGTTTATGCCATAAATGTTTAATTAATTTAAATTTTTATTTTTATTTTTTATTTAGAACATTGGTAGCATTTGGTATTTCTGCACTGTGGCATGGCATATACACAGGCTATTATGTTAGTTTGTGTTCAGTGCCTTTTTACTTAGCAGTGGAAGATATTTATGATAGACAGTACCGTAACTATGCTGACTCTGCTGGTGTAAGTTTAATTTGTATATGAATTATGAAAGCATGATTATTGGTTCTTTAACAATCAAAAAGTTAATACATCTTCATAAGAATTAGGAAATGTTAAAAGTTTATATAATTTTAAATGTAACAAATATACATTTGCCAATAAAAATCTAAATAAAATATCCAACAAATTACTTTTATTATTCTGTTTCTTATAATGGAAAATGCGTAATGGAATTGTTGATTACTAATACTTATACATAATTATACAATTTAAATTAGAGAAATTTGTACTTAAAATAAAAGAATTTAAAGATTTTTATTTATTTTAATGAATAACATTTTAGTGGTTAGGACAATTTAAAATTGTTTTTAATGGAAGAGTAATTATTTTTAACATAATATACATTCTTTTGTGCGACAAGTAATTTATTTTACTTATAAAATCTATTTAAAAAAATTTAATACATAGTTATGCTTATGACTTATATTAATATTTATTGCATTTTTTTTTTTTTTTTAGAAACGTATATTGTGGACATTCTTCTTATACACTATGAAAATGTATCAGTTTTCATTTTGGGGATGCACATTTCAACTTCTACATATCGACCTCATATTTAAATACTGCCAATCTATATATTTTCTCCCATATATTGTTTTGATAACAATGTATGCCATTTCTCGATTTAACAACTTACGGACTAGTTGACCAAATAAAACTATTTGGCCTGTTGGAGTCAACATCAGAGAATTCCTCTAAGGGACTTTGAGTCTGTTATGTTATGTTTTGTTTTGTTTTGGTAAAGTATACCATAATTTTAAAATTAATGTATAAGTTGTATATTTTTTTTATATCTATTTGGCCCTTTACACGAATGGGTCTATATGAAAAGAAAATACTGCCTTTCCGCCTTTATATGAAAGACATTTGGAATAATATTTTATACGATCTATAAAAGCATTTTTAATTGCTATTTGTAGTACATTTAATTCATAGTTAAGTGTAAATACACAAGATATTCCCTTGGTTAAAAAATATAAATACTTTTAATTATTAATTATGTGACAATATTGACTATTGTTATGTGGAGTAAAATAACTGTTTATAATAAATTATTATATTAGCTTAATGTATTAAACTAATAATTGTGAATAAATAATATTAGTGAATAATATGTTATGTGTGTTATGTAAGACATACGTGCTGATATTAGATAAAAATTTATCTGATTACGCTTCTAAACACAATTGTATTCCCTTATGACTTCTACAAAGTTTATGTACATAAAAATTTAATAATATTTGACAAATAATTAAAAATATGAATAGTTTTATTTTACCTAAACCATTTTATTTATTTTTACAAAATGTCTTTATACAGTGTTCATTTTATATCATTAATATGTCTAATATTTTACATAAGTTTATAATATACATTTTAAATAAAATGTCAATATATAAAGTAACATTTACTTAATTTATTACATTTTTATATTCAAATATCAAATGACATTTTATGATCTAAAAAAATAGAAGCTTCCATATAATTTGTTTTTATCATAAAACAAACAAATTTACCAATTTAAATTCATATTAAATATATTTTTTAATCATAAGTATTAATTTAATATTCTGTGCCATATTGTTCTTTATTAATAAATATTTAAACTTCCAACTAACATCCTTAAATATATTTGTTCTTTTGTATTATTAGAAAAAATATACCTATATCTAAAAGTTAAGACACATAATACACGCATAATTATTATATTTAGTTAAAATTGGCCATCCTTGTCTAAGTTATAGGCATTTATAATTTAAGTGTAATGTACTTTGTATGCTTTTGTATAACAACCATATGTACTAAATGTACATAATTTATTATATTTAAGTTAAATATAAAAATAAATGTAACTTTGAGTTATCATAAATAACTGTTTTGTATAATATTTTTTTATGTTTTGAGCTACATATAATTGAATATTTAATTAATTGTTTCAACCAAATTATTTTTTTTATTTTATAAAATGTCTCTTTGAGGAACTTAATAATTTAATAAATGTTTGGTTGTTAATTATTATTTTTTACAAAGCATTATAGTATACATTTTAATTATTGGTTGAAATAAATAATTAAAAACAATTTTAACATTTTTGTGATGTTAAAATATTAATTAAACGTTCCAACACAAAATTTGTTTTTTAATTTTGTCAATCAAATTATGTAATATACATTATTTTTAACCTAACGTTATGATGGTATATGATATTATTCCTAGTGAATTTAATTTGGCGCTGTACCTATGAAAGTTAAATGATTTATTAATAATGTGTGTAAATTGATTACTGAAAAATGTATAATAACAATATCATTAAGACTTACTTAAGACAACACTTGGTAAAGTACATGAAGTACCTTAAAATGCTCCAAATTCATCTCATTTATATAATGTTTTTAGTGTTCCATAAAAAAAGTTTGGGTTTCAAAACTATAAATGTAATTAATTTTTACCCTTACAAAATTGAAGCAAGTTTCTATAAAATAAATTGTATAAAGTTCTGAAAAAAATTGTTTTTAATAAATGTTTAACACCTATGTATTATAAATCCCCCACTGATGGTTAAGAGGTTGCAATGATAACCAACCTTGTTCCAAACCCTGGCTAACATGTAGGTGCAATTCAATCAATCATGCTTTTAGTCTCTCTAAATTCTTGATAGCTCAGGGTCGCAATAATTCGGAATCGTATAGTCCATAGAAATGTTTAATATAAATATTCAGTGAAAATGTCATGTATCAACGGGGCCACGTTCAGTTGAATTCTGGCTTTTGGGCAATTCCAGTTTTCAGTCGTAAAAATGACTTCAAGCCACTTTTGTCTAATAGTTTGTTTTCTTAGAATCTAAAATTGGCATATTTAAAGAATGCGTAATAGTATATTGTGTGGCAAGTGAGCTATTTCAGTCGCGGGTGACGTGTGCGGCAGGAGCCGCAAGCGAGGGCTGCGTTTCGCCCAAGACTAAAATTGCCTTCCCGCACGAGCCACACATATTATTTTTTGTCAAGCCTCTGCATTCATCGATCACGGCAAAGGTAATGCAGGGATCTATGCAACCACTAGGCTATAATTTTATTATACGACAACAATATTTCATGAAAGATACTATTTTGGTTTTAATTATTTTAAGCGTCACGCATGGAGGTTATAATATGATTATAAGATGTAACTAAAAGTTTATGTTTTGTGAGGACCTGCCGGCACTATTAGGGATTCCCACTTTACCGCCCATTGGACGGAAAAAAGACGCTTCCCAACGCTTCAACCGCTATCGAAAACCAAACTTTCGGTGCAGGCGTGACAAAAACGAATTTATGAACGTATATTTAACGGGTTTTTGTTGGGATATGGATATATATTGTCAGAGTCGGACTGGCCCGGATCGCTAGTCCGCAATTGCGGACGGGGCCCCTGATTCTTTATGGTAATTGGGGGCCCCTGATTTTGTACCTATCATTATTATTTTTTTTCGTTTAGAGTAAATAGAAATATGAAATAAAAATTTTTTTTTTTAAATCAGAAAGCGTATTTTTGTTTACAATCTTGAGAATTTCTCAATAATAAATGAAATAATGACATTGTCATTCTACGAATTTAATAGCTGTCTATATACAAATATGTATCATTGATTATAAATAGTGTAAAATTGTTGTGGCTTTTAAGAGGACGTCGCACCCGCATGTGTTGTCTCCGCCTTGCACACTTACGACATAGCAATAGCATAGGAAAAACGTTTTGGCGTGGTAAAGAACCGAGATGGTTACAGACATAACGAAGAAACAAAATTTTCACCGCTTATAAAGGAGAACTTTGGCTGTGCAATATCGTTTTTATTTTTTGATATCACTTAAACGAAAAAGTTCCTATTGTTTTAAAATCCATTATTATTTGTGTTTTTCAAACTTTAATAACTTTTTTTGAAGTTCCGATAACGAAAATATAAAAACGATATTGCACAGCCTAAGTTCTTTTTTTATGTGGTGAAAATTTCATTTCTTAGTTATGACTGTAGCGTTCTCAGTTTCTTCCCGCGCAAAACAGTTTTTTGCTATGTTGTACCTATACATTTTTAAGACGGTATGACTTGGTATTCGCATTATCACTGATTGAAAAAAGCCCAGATTTTAATTTTTTAATCATATTTTTACAGTTTATTTAGGCCATTCGTGGGTTTATAACATAACTATTATTATTACAAAATCAAAAACTTAATTTTCTTTAATTTGGTCGATTTCCCTCAATTTAAATATTTGTTTTTTCAAACTGCTTTAAAGTTTAAAACATATGATAAAAATAATGGCGATCTTCAAAAAATAAATAAAATAAATTTCATAAAAAATTTTTATTTTTATAATTTTCTTGTTTATACTGTAAAATAAAAAATTAAATATAATGATTTTCCAAGATGACACTAAGAGTGATACATTGACACAGAACTTTTTGGTTATATTGTATATATTACAGTACCCCAAAATCTGGGTCTGCAGATCGAGCATTCTACGCTAGCTTTCGGACCGACCCTTGGAGCAAACACTACAAATAACTAATGCAGAACCAGGAGGGTTTGGGCTCTGGGAGTTGTAATTTAATACTTAACTATTTATAAATGTATGCAAAATAAGGTATAATGTGATAAAAACCTAAAGCATTTTAAACAAATTGCTTAAAATTAAACTTGGATGGTCCCCTATCTATAGTAAGTTGTTGTAATGTAT
>NC_042493.1:56187663-56189601 GCF_005508785.2 Acyrthosiphon pisum
ATTATTATTTTTTACAAAGCATTATAGTATACATTTTAATTATTGGTTGAAATAAATAATTAAAAACAATTTTAACATTTTTGTGATGTTAAAATATTAATTAAACGTTCCAACACAAAATTTGTTTTTTAATTTTGTCAATCAAATTATGTAATATACATTATTTTTAACCTAACGTTATGATGGTATATGATATTATTCCTAGTGAATTTAATTTGGCGCTGTACCTATGAAAGTTAAATGATTTATTAATAATGTGTGTAAATTGATTACTGAAAAATGTATAATAACAATATCATTAAGACTTACTTAAGACAACACTTGGTAAAGTACATGAAGTACCTTAAAATGCTCCAAATTCATCTCATTTATATAATGTTTTTAGTGTTCCATAAAAAAAGTTTGGGTTTCAAAACTATAAATGTAATTAATTTTTACCCTTACAAAATTGAAGCAAGTTTCTATAAAATAAATTGTATAAAGTTCTGAAAAAAATTGTTTTTAATAAATGTTTAACACCTATGTATTATAAATCCCCCACTGATGGTTAAGAGGTTGCAATGATAACCAACCTTGTTCCAAACCCTGGCTAACATGTAGGTGCAATTCAATCAATCATGCTTTTAGTCTCTCTAAATTCTTGATAGCTCAGGGTCGCAATAATTCGGAATCGTATAGTCCATAGAAATTTTTAATATAAATATTCAGTGAAAATGTCATGTATCAACGGGGCCACATTCAGTTGAATTCTGGCTTTTGGGCAATTCCAGTTTTCAGTCGTAAAAATGACTTCAAGCCACTTTTGTCTAATAGTTTGTTTTCTTAGAATCTAAAATTGGCATATTTAAAGAATGCGTAATAGTATATTGTGTGGCAAGTGAGCTATTTCAGTCGCGGGTGACGTGTGCGGCAGGAGCCGCAAGCGAGGGCTGCGTTTCGCCCAAGACTAAAATTGCCTTCCCGCACGAGCCACACATATTATTTTTTGTCAAGCCTCTGCATTCATCGATCACGGCAAAGGTAATGCAGGGATCTATGCAACCACTAGGCTATAATTTTATTATACGACAACAATATTTCATGAAAGATACTATTTTGGTTTTAATTCTTTTAAGCGTCACGCATGGAGGTTATAATATGATTATAAGATGTAACTAAAAGTTTATGTTTTGTGAGGACCTGCCGGCACTATTAGGGATTCCCACTTTACCGCCCATTGGACGGAAAAAAGACGCTTCCCAACGCTTCAACCGCTATCGAAAACCAAACTTTCGGTGCAGGCGTGACAAAAACGAATTTATGAACGTATATTTAACGGGTTTTTGTTGGGATATGGATATATATTGTCAGAGTCGGACTGGCCCGGATCGCTAGTCCGCAATTGCGGACGGGGCCCCTGATTCTTTATGGTAATTGGGGGCCCCTGATTTTGTACCTATCATTATTATTTTTTTTCGTTTAGAGTAAATAGAAATATGAAATAAACATTTTTTTTTTTAAATCAGAAAGCGTATTTTTGTTTACAATCTTGAGAATTTCTCAATAATAATTGAAATAATGACATTGTCATTCTACGAATTTAATAGCTGTCTATATACAAATATGTATCATTGATTATAAATAGTGTAAAATTGTTGTGGCTTTTAAGAGGACGTCGCACCCGCATGTGTTGTCTCCGCCTTGCACACTTACGACATATGTCGTAAATCTGGGTCTGCAGATCGAGCATTCTACGCTAGCTTTCGGACCGACCCTTGGAGCAAACACTACAAATAACTAATGCAGAACCAGGAGGGTTTGGGCTCTAGGAGTTGTAATTTAATACTTAACTATTTATAAATGTATGCAAAATAAGGTATAATGTGATAAAAACCTAAAGCATTTTAAACAAATTGCTTAAAATTAAACTTGGATGGTCCCCTATCTATAGTAAGTTGT
>NC_042493.1:56189701-56193341 GCF_005508785.2 Acyrthosiphon pisum
CGGACCCTTTCTCTATCGGATCTGCGGTAATCGGCCGATATCGATTCTCGTGGGACTGCCGCTTGTACAGATTTCTATGTGTAAGACAGTGATTTTTTTTCGCTCCCCTTTCCATCCCCTTTCCAAAATCACTTATATACAATATAAGTATATATATATATATATATAATATATATACATAGGTTTAATGGGTACAATATTATGAATATAATGCGTATATCAACAATAATTAATCCCCCTCTCTGTGGGTCTGCAGTGATTCCTCCGAGACCGAACTCGCCCAACTGAACAATATATTGCTAATAATTTCAGATTTCTTACAAAGAAAGGAAAAAAATTACAGCATTGAAAATCGCAGAGGAACGTTTTAAAGTGCCTATAGCAGGGACGGTGACTGCAGTGAAACCTGTCACAACAGTCAACGTGGTAACAATATATATATAATTGTTCAATGATGCAGATTATCAACATTATTTTGGTGAGACTGGGTTCTTAAAAATAACATATGTGATTCAAATTCATTAGGTATTTATATTTTTTTTTAAGTGTTGACAGTTATGTCTGTGGTTTTTAGCTATGTATTATATTAATTACAATTTTAAGGTATCTATTAAAGTATCTATGTATTAAAGTTCCCTCGAGACTGCATTTAGACCGTCTTAGAAGTTAGGAATATTAATGCTCACTACTGCTTATTATTTTTCTTATTAGTTTAATATTGTGACCCGTATAATATATAGTGTATAATATATAATACTATAATAGTATAATGTAAAGTGTATTCTATACATTCTATAATTTATGTTATCGATCTGGTGTTACCGGATTGATGTCTCTTTCATATTATATTCTGTTGGGCTGAAAGAAAATTTTCCGAGGGTTAGGTAGACCACACTGATCTTACATATTAAGTATAGGTAGCTATAATCAACAATCATTTCACTTGATTAAAATGCTCGACTTTTACACATAGGTAGGTAATAATAGTTTTAAAATTGATTGAAAAATTACATTTTGTTCACATAAAAATAAATATCCGATATGCATAAATTTCAATTACCTAGATAGGTATGTCCATTATTAAGAAGAATTAATTAATTAATTAAAGCAATACTCGAAAATATCTTGAACTTAATCAATAATGTATCCATGTTCAACTAGAGTACCTACTAAATTATTTTGGAGTGTCAATATTATGTAAAAAAACTTAATAATATGATGATTGAATCCTTTCATTATTCTACATTAGTCATATATAAGAATAAAATATATTCAAGATAGCTCATATTATATAAAATATTTCTTGTGCTTAGTCATAAAAATTTAAAATCCATGGTCAACTAGAGTGATTTTGGAGTGTCAACGATTTCTAAAAATCTTAATAATATGATTATTGAATTATTTTATTATTTTACATTAGTTATACTCATATAGGTAGGGCATTACCAATTGTTATTGGTCAAGATACTATATACGGATGTAACTAAAAAAAATTAGAAAACATTATAAAAAAGGTGGGAAAGTGGATTTCGCTCTGCTGTACAGTAGGTCACAAGTGGGTCACTGTATAATGGATGGTATTAAATTTGAATTCAATGATATAATATCATTGTATAAGAAAAACGATTCTGAGCGGAGACGGTATGTCAGTCTAGGTATAAGGCATAATATTATATAGGTGTCTATGGTATTAAAAAAAAAATTTACCTATAATAAAATCCCAAATTAATCATATCATAATATCTATTAGGTACTTATAAGTTATAACGCGTTATACATCACCAATAAACCGTGGTACTATCATAGATATATAATGGTATACTTTAGAAGTTTCAAGTACCCACGAATAATATTATACAATCACAACAAAATAACTACTATAATAGTTATTCTAGGTTTTTAATATGTAATTTCGTCCAAATTTGAACTTAAAATGACTATAAAAATAAACTGTGTAAATGTATTTTTTAGATTTTTTGGTAACAGAATAAATTACTTACGTGGAATCTTGTACTAAATTTTCAATTCTTAGGTACAAAAGTTGAACATTTTATAAATTTTTAACTACAAAATAATTATTCAAATTAAAATTTGATAAATTTTGTCAAAATTCGATCTTTAAATGCTTATAAAAAAAAATTGTGCCTATATATTTTTAATATTTTTCAACTGCTATTAAAAAAATATATCAGGAGCCTTGTATTAAATTTGTACACTTTTTGGCCCCATAGATAAAACTTTATTGATATTTATAGAAAAAAAAACTAAAAAAACTGAAAACTGACCATGTCCGCAAACAGCTCAAAAAGAGTCAAATTATTTTCAAAATTTTATCGTATATAGAAAATGCTAATATAAACATTTAGTGAAATTTTTAAGTATCTAAAATCATTCGTTTTTTAATTACAATAAAATAAGAAAATCGTCACATGAAAAATCGAGTGAATATCAAATGTTGTAAAAATATGAATTTCAAACGCTCATAAAAATTTAATTTGACTTTCTTGTAGACATTTTTTTTTTGTTAAAGGTAGATAATATTATGTGGAATCTTGTATTACATTTTCAAATCTTAGATTTAAAAAGAAAAATTCTATGAATTTCTAATTAAAATTAATTTGCACATTTTCGTGTTTTATACGTAATTTGTCGAAATTCGTAATATAAATAATGCTTATAAAAAAAAATTGTGACTGTATTTTTAATATTTTTTAACTGCCATTGTAACATTATATTAGGAGGCTTGTATTAAATTTTGATACTTTTTGACCCACCAAATAAAATTTTATTGACATTTATATAAAAAAAAAACTAAAAAATTGGCCAAAAAATGTAAAAATGTACAAGGCACCTGATATATTGTTATAATAGCTGTTGAAAAATATTAAAAATACATTTGCACATTTTTTTTATAAGCATTTAAAGATCAAATTTTGACGAAATTTATAAAATTTAAAATTGAATAATTATTTTGTAGTTAAAAATGTATAAAATTTTCAACTTTTATATCTATAAGAATTGAAAATTTTAAACAAGATTCTACGTAAGTAGTTATTTCTGTTACCAAAAAATCTAAAAATACATTTACACAGTTTATTTTTATAGTCATTTTAAGTTCAAATTTGGACGAAATTACATATTAAAAATCTAGAATAACTATTTTAGTTATTTTGTTGTGATTGTATAATATTATTCGTGGGTATACTTGAAACTTCTAAAGTATACTATTATACATCTATGATATTATCACGGTTTGTTGTTGATGTATTATGCAAGTACCTAATAGATATTGTGATATGATTAATTTGGAATTTATTATAGGTCAATTTTTTTTTAATACCATAGACTATATAATATTATGTCTTATACCTATAGACTGACATACCGTCTCCGCTCAGAATCGTATTTCTTATACAATGATATTATATCATTGAATTCAAATTTAATACCATCGATTATGCAGTGGCCCACTCGTAATCTACTGTACAGCAGAGCGACATCCACTTACCCACATTTTTTTTTTTTTATTTTGCTTTGTCCCGGTGCTAATGAAAGCTAGTAAGAATTTTAAATTTTGACAACCACGATGGACTAACTAGATTCATTTTCCTATCGAACAAGATACCTACTGAAGTGCATA
>NC_042493.1:56193391-56199678 GCF_005508785.2 Acyrthosiphon pisum
GAAAACAAAACTATATTATCGATAAAAATGCCAAAGTTAAAAATAATAATAATTTTCAACCGGGCCAAAATATTATGTTTAGAGATTTATTAACTAAAACTTGGAAGCCAGGTAAAATCATCAATAAATACAATACGCCCAGATCATATGTTTTTAGTGATAACACGGGTAATAACAAACGACGAAATATCGTACATTTAAGGCCTGCTAGTAAACAGCTCAGGTATATTTTGAACAAAGATAATAATGTTGTTTCGAAGCCTAGTTGGATACGTAAGCGACGTGTCGTACCTCCAACTAAGCTTAATTTATAATTTGTATTATGTTTTATTTCACATTTGTAAGCTTAATTTATAATTTGTATTATGTTTTATTTCACATTTGTAAGCTTAATTTATAATTTGTATTATGTATTTTTCACTTTTGTAAATTTTAATCTATAGGTAATCTGTTTCTGTTTATATTAAAAAAAAAGGGAGATGTTACATAGCTCCTACGTGCTATCTATAATAAACGATTATGTATTATCGCGGTATCGCTATCGGTACCCATTACAAAATAAAATCAGTATGCTCATACCTCTCGAGTTGTGAACTTATACTCCTTATTATGAGATGCAACATGGCGCAGTCGGTAGGATCTAAAAATTGTGTATTGTGTATTTGAATTTTGAATTTTTGTTGAACCATGGAGTATAATAAGCCAGATGCGTTGGTTTTAACGGGTAATTTGGCAGAAAATTGGCGCGTTTTTCGTGAAGCGTTCGAGATTTACATTGAGGCGGCTGGTCTAACGTCAGCGTCTAATAAACGTCAAGTGGCTATTTTTCTTAACCTTGTTGGTAAAGAGGGCCTAGAAAGGTATAACACTCTAACATTTGAAAACGTCGAAGACAGCAAGAAAATTGAACAAGTGCTTAGAGCATTCGAAGATTATTGCAAACCAAAAAAAAATATTTTACACTCCAGGTATATATTTTATAAACGGTCTCAAAAAGAAAATGAAACAATTGAGGAGTTTCTGTCAGCGTGTCGTGGTTTGATCAAAGATTGTGAATTTAAATCTCATGAAGAAATTTTACGTGACAAAATTGTTCTTGACACGAGAGATGGTGAAACTCGCGACAAGTTAATTAAACAAGCTGATGTTACTCTTGAAACCGCAATAGAAACCCTCCGTATTGCTGAAATCCAACGAAGAGAACTAACTCAAATGAAAGAAATTGGTGAAAAACAGAATGAAATAAATGCAGTTCAGTCAAAAGTACGTGGTGGCGGTAAGCGTACATATCAAGCTCAACATCACTACACTCAGAACAACGGTAACAATAGACATCGTGGTCAATGTCAAACAAATCAACGACAGGCAAAAGGATATAACCAACAGGAGGAGTCACAACAGGTTTTCAAAAATAAAGGTAACTTTTCTGTAAATAATAAAAAAACGAATAATAATTGTAATCGGTCTGATAAATTATGTAAATTTTGTAATTTTATGCACGGTAAAGGCAAATGCCCTGCGTATGGTAAAAAATGTTTAAAATGTAACAAATTTAATCATTTTCAAAGTGTTTGTAAATCTGAGATTGCATTTGTTGAAAACGTTGATGGGCTGAGTAATGATAATTATTTTTGTTCTACGGTATACACAATGAATACTTTTGCTATTTCCTGGTCAGAGAATATTCTCGTTGAAAATAAAAGTATTAATTTTAAGCTAGATACTGGCTCCGATGTTAATCTATTGACTTTAAATGATTTTAACTTAATTAAAAAGAATTGTTCTTTTAAAAATTTAGTAGTTAACAGGCAACCGATAAATTTACAGGCATATGGTGGTAGTAATATTAATACATATTTTACAGTTGATTTAAAAGTAAAATTAAGAGAAAAAGAATATATTTTAAATTTTGTAATTGTTGAAAATCATTGCAAGCCAATTTTAGGTCTACATAGTTGTGTACAGTTAGGGCTAATAAATAAAGTAGAAAATGTTGATAAGATATTAAGTCTTAATGATGTACTTGAGAACTATGGCACGGTTTTTACAGGTCTTGGTAACTTTCCTGACGAATATAGCATACAATTAAAGCCCAATGCAATACCTGTTACAAATGTTCCACATAGAGTTCCTATTAATATCCAAGATAAGCTGAAATGTGAATTAGATCGATTAGTGTCAGAAAAAATAATTAGAGAAATAAATGAGCCGACCGAGTGGGTAAACAGATTAGTGATTGTTGAAAAGAAAAATGGATAAGTATGAGATTATGTCTAGATCCACGCGATCTAAATGAAAATATAATTCGTGAATATTGTGTAATACCTACATTATCAGATTTATCGTCAAAACTGAAAAATGCAAGAGTTTTTTCTGTTTTTGATTTGAAAGATGGTTTTTGGCAAATAAAATTAGATTTAGAGAGTTCTAAATTATGCACGTTTGGTACTATGTTTGGTACTTTTTGTTTCAATAGACTTCCCTTTGGAATAAATAATGCAGCTGAAATATGTCAAAAATGGAATATGAAAGTGTTCGGAGGTATTGAAAATGTATTCATATATCTTGATGATATTTTAGTTTTTGGTGACACTGAGGCTCAACATGATTGTGCATTAAAACAGGTTTTAGATTTGGCTATGAAAAATAATATTAAATTTAATAAAAACAAAATTCAATATAAGGTAGATAAAGTTAATTACCTTGGACATACGTTTTCATATGAAGGCATGAAACCAGATAGTGATCGTATTAAATCTATTTTCGAGTATGAGGTACCAAAAACTATAAAAGATTTGCAAAGGTTTTTAGGTATGGTTAATTATGTCGGAAATTTTATTCCTAACCTGGCAATGTTGACTAAGCCACTAAGAGATCTTCTTAAAAAGAATAATGAGTTTGTATGGACGTCAATACATAATGAGTGTGTAAATAAACTTAAAACATTAATTGTTAGTCCCTCCGTACTTAGAAACTATGATAACACAAAAGACGTAATCATACAGACAGATAGTAGTAAATTTGCCATTGGATGTGTTTTGTTACAAGAAGGCAGACCAGTTTGCTTTAAATCGAAAAGCTTATCTGAAACCGAAATTAACTACGGACAGGTTGATAAGGAATTTCTGTCAGTCTTATTTGCGTGTAAGGTATTTCATCATTATATTTATGGTAGGCGCGTAACAGTTCAAACCGATCACCTTCCTTTAATATCGCTAATGAAAAAGAACATAAATGACATTCCGTCTAAAAGGCTTCAATGCATTAAGGTCAAACTATCACGATATGATATTAATCTTATACATGTACCGGGAAAAAAAATGTTTATCGCAGATGCATTAAGTCGAGCGTGTATATCGTCTCGAGATAATGACGTTGATATCGATGTTTCTGATGTAGTTCATTCTATTAATATGTCTAAAAATATTCGAAATGAGTTTGTACAAGAAACAATTAAAGATGATTTATTAAAACAATTAGTATACGTGTGCAAGAATGGCTGGCCTAAGCATAACAATAAAGTCTCGCGTGAGCTTAAGCCATATTTTAATATGCGTTACCAAATATCATATGACGACGATTTACTTTTTCTTAATAATCGTGTATTTGTCCCTATGAAATTACAGAATAAAATTTTAGTTAAATTACATGAAACTCATCTTGGAATTTGTAAGACTAAAACGAGAGCACGTTCCTTATTTTATTGGAAAGGTTTAGATAAAGACATCGAGGAGTATATTGGTAATTGTGCAGTATGTAATAAGTTTAGAAGTGAGAATATTAAAGACCCTATGATATGTCAAGAAGTTCCTAATCTACCTTTTGAGAAAGTTGCGTGTGATATTTTGGATTATGGGAAAGATACTTACCTAGTGCTAGTTGATTACTATTCTGGTTGGCTTGAGTTAAATTATTTATCTTCTAAAACCTCAAGTCATATAATTAAAATACTTAAAGTTATTTTTTCGATACATGGGATTCCAAAGCAACTCGTGGCAGATAATATGCCATTTAATTCTAATGAATTTCAGAATTTTGCGACTGATTGGGAATTTGTTATAACTACGTCAAGCCCTAGATACCCAAAATCTAACGGACTTGCGGAGAAAGGTGTAAGTATTGCGAAATCAATACTAAAAAGATCGGATGAAGGTAAAGTTGATAAACAATTAATGTTGTTAGAATATCGAAACAGTGCTATCATTGGCTCTAAGTTTTCCCCAGCACAACTTTTAATGAGTCGCACTTTAAGATCGAAAATTCCAATCTTAAACAATGCTCTACAGCCTACGTTAGTAAATAATTTTAAATTAGTACGTGAAAATAAAAATGTGAAAACAAAACTATATTATGATAAAAATGCCAAAGTTAAAAATAATAATAATTTTCAACCGGGCCAAAATATTATGTTTAGAGATTTATTAACTAAAACTTGGAAGCCAGGTAAAATCATCAATAAATACAATACGCCCAGATCATATGTTTTTAGTGATAACACGGGTAATAACAAACGACGAAATATCGTACATTTAAGGCCTGCTAGTAAACAGCTCAGGTATATTTTGAACAAAGATAATAATGTTGTTTCGAAGCCTAGTTGGATACGTAAGCGACGTGTCGTACCTCCAACTAAGCTTAATTTATAATTTGTATTATGTTTTATTTCACATTTGTAAGCTTAATTTATAATTTGTATTATGTTTTATTTCACATTTGTAAGCTTAATTTATAATTTGTATTATGTTTTATTTCACATTTGTAAGCTTAATTTATAATTTGTATTATGTATTATTTCACTTTTGTAAATTTAATCTATAGGTAATCTGTTTTGTTTATATTAAAAAAAAGGGAGATGTTACATAGCTCCTACCTGCTATCTATAATAACGATTATGTATTATCGCGGTATCGCTATCGGTACCCATTACAAAATAAAATCAGTATGCTCATACCTCTCGAGTTGTGAACTTATACTCCTTATTATGAGATGCAACATGGCGCAGTCTAATAGGATCTAAAAATTGTGTATTGTGTATTTGAATTTTGAATTTTTGTTGAACCATGGAGTATAATAAGCCAGATGCGTTGGTTTTAACGGGTAATTTGGCAGAAAATTGGCGCGTTTTTCGTGAAGCGTTCGAGATTTACATTGAGGCGGCTGGTCTAACGTCAGCGTCTAATAAACGTCAAGTGGCTATTTTTCTTAACCTTGTTGGTAAAGAGGGCCTAGAAAGGTATAACACCCTAACATTTGAAAACGTCGAAGACAGCAAGAAAATTGAACAAGTGCTTAGAGCATTCGAAGATTATTGCAAACCAAAAAAAAATATTTTACACTCCAGGTATATATTTTATAAACGGTCTCAAAAAGAAAATGAAACAATTGAGGAGTTTCTGTCAGCGTGTCGTGGTTTGATCAAAGATTGTGAATTTAAATCTCATGAAGAAATTTTACGTGACAAAATTGTTCTTGACACGAGAGATGGTGAAACTCGCGACAAGTTAATTAAACAAGCTGATGTTACTCTTGAAACCGCAATAGAAACCCTCCGTATTGCTGAAATCCAACGAAGAGAACTAACTCAAATGAAAGAAATTGGTGAAAAACAGAATGAAATAAATGCAGTTCAGTCAAAAGTACGTGGTGGCGGTAAGCGTACATATCAAGCTCAACATCACTACACTCAGAACAACGGTAACAATGGACATCGTGGTCAATGTCAAACAAATCAACGACAGGCAAAAGGATATAACCAACAGGAGGAGTCACAACAGGTTTTCAAAAATAAAGGTAACTTTTCTGTAAATAATAAAAAAACGAATAATAATTGTAATCGGTCTGATAAATTATGTAAATTTTGTAATTTTATGCACGGTAAAGGCAAATGCCCTGCGTATGGTAAAAAATGTTTAAAATGTAACAAATTTAATCATTTTCAAAGTGTTTGTAAATCTGAGATTGCATTTGTTGAAAACGTTGATGGGCTGAGTAATGATAATTATTTTTGTTCTACGGTATACACAATGAATACTTTTGCTATTTCCTGGTCAGAGAATATTCTCGTTGAAAATAAAAGTATTAATTTTAAGCTAGATACTGGCTCCGATGTTAATTTATTGACTTTAAATGATTTTAACTTAATTAAAAAGAATTGTTCTTTTAAAAATTTAGTAGTTAACAGGCAACCGATAAATTTACAGGCATATGGTGGTAGTAATATTAATACATATTTTACAGTTGATAATAAAAGTAAAATTAAGAGAAAAAGAATATATTTTAAATTTTGT
>NC_042493.1:56199728-56220178 GCF_005508785.2 Acyrthosiphon pisum
TCTTCACTGTCTCAAAAAAAAAATAGTTCTCACAATTTAAAAATTTGTTGTGCCCCTTCAGCCACCAAAGTCTGAACACGCCTATGCATGCGGGTATCGCGTCCTCTTAAAGTAAAATCAAACATATATTTAGTTTGACGAGTGTAAGATAGAGAAAATGTTTCTACTACAATCTACTGGACCATTATTATACCATTGCCATTCTGCCCATTCGACCTGCTAACTACATATGAAACTATGTGGCCATGTGGGTATGATAAACCATATATTGTGTTAATTGTTTATCTGAATTCTATATTCATAACTAGTTTCAAAATGTTTAATACATTTCTAATTCCATTAGAAAATTAAATATACCCATATAATTATAATATATAATAGGTACATTATAACACACATATTTTAAAACTAAAATAAATACAAATGTAACATCTGGCCTATACCTTTAAGATATACATTAATTTTCAGTGTGTGTATGGAAACCAAAACGTTTTAATAATATGGTCATAAAGTAGAAATATTTTACATATTTAATACAATTATATTTAAGCTATATACTTATTTTACATTTCTAGTTTTATTCGACCTATAATGTCACCTAATCTACTATGTAGTAGAGACAACTTTAATAATTTTTATTCTGAATTTGATCTGAAGGAAAAAATTGGCGAAGGCTCGTTTTCTGATGTATGGTTATGTGTGCAACGAAACAGCGGACGAGAATATGCGGCAAAAGTATTGAAAAAAGATTATGGACATACAATAGACGCTGATAAATTGAACGCTATATCCGAAGTTAATGTATCAAACTCGGTGGGGAAACATCCTTTCTTACTTATGCTAAAAAGCGCGTACCACGATAAAGAAAAAGGAAAAATTATTTTAGTAACAGAATTAATGAAAAAATCTCTTTACGATATTATAGAAAACGGAGAATGTCCACTGTCAGAATATAGAATTAAAACGTATATGTATCAAATGTTGGAAGGTATGATTGTTGTAACAAATTATAATAATAATAATTATTCATTAGAATGTTTTTAAAGGCTTAAGGTATTTGCACGAGAATGGCTTTATCCATAGAGATATCAAGCCAGAAAATATTTTGCTCACGTCGCGGGACAAGATATTAAAGATTGGTGATTTTGGAACCACGTGTCAAGCCATCTATGGCCATCAGTACAAACAATACGTGGCAACTAGATGGTATCGCTCACCTGAATGCTTGTTAACAGAAGGTTGGTACAATTCAAAGATGGATATTTGGGCAACGGGATGTGTACTTTATGAAATATCTACCGGTCATCCGTTATTCGATGGTCGGGACGAAAATGACCAAATTGAAAAGATTGACCGGGTATTAGGCTCTCCAGACCAAAGATTAATTAATAAATTTAAAAAATATAAATCTGATGTGTTCGTTGCACGATACGAAACTAATAAACGACATGACAGAACCACTGGAGTTGGACTGCATACAGTGTACCAACCATACCGCCCGGCATATGATTTAATCATAGATATGATAGTTTATGATCCATCCAAGAGGTATTCGGCGAATCGATTATTACGAAAGTCATACTTTTATGAAATTAACAATACAGCGTTTGAATATAAAATGAGAGAGTTTGAAAAATTGCTGAGAAATAAATCAATATTTAACTTATCCAAGATAGATGAAAAAGTAAGTTATAGAAACAGCTAGACAGATGGTGTTTAATAGTATGTAGAATTGTAGAACGCAGATGAGTAAAACTATTTATGTACGTAGGTACTTATTTTTTTTTTATTAGTTTAAGTAATTACTTTTTTAAATATGTTTATTATAAAATATTTAAAATGTATTTTAAAATTAAACTTTTTATACGTATTTATTAGCTACTTGAAATATTTTGCGAATCGTGATTTTAAATACCAATTGAACGTATACAATGACCGCGCATTGTATATTTTATGTAGTACCTACCTATAATTCCGAATTTAAAACATAATATGCCTAATTACAGTTTCCATAGAAAATCGTTATAATCTTTAGTAATATATTGGTTTATAACTTATAAGTTATAAGTTATATTGTATCATTGTAGGTAGTAGGTAGGTAGGAACTGATAAGGATAATCACCCCGCCTCGTTTTACAAATATCGGTATGACATTAACTAACTATAGTTCTTGTGTAAACTGTAAACAATTATTTATTTCAAATAATATAATATTAATAATATTTATTTAATATATTTATTAAACTTCTACAATTTAGTCGAACACAACAATAAACGGGCAGTCTTCGATAATTAAAAAGCAAGGTCCTGGTGGAGATCGTATACAAAATGTGCAGACACATTCGGAAAATACTGAAACATCAGCTAATATATTATCTGCAGACATAAATCAGGAAATTGATCAACCTAAATTGGATAAAAGAAAGTCGAATACGCATAAAATATCATGTTCAAAGACCAACATAAAAAAATCTATCATCGTCCCAGAACCTGAAAATATCCCACATGGAAATCGAAAACAAAATACACATAATAGTTCAAAGGACAATACAAAAGATATTTCTTCGTCAAAACAAATGTTGACAGAATCAGTATCGACGTTAAACAAAGGCTCAGTAATAAAAAATATTAGAAATAAATTTGTTAACCGCCAGCCGTTCAAATGATAAAAATACACGATTTTTTCAAAACAAAATTTCTTGAACTCAATTTTAATAATAAATAAGCTGTTGTAAGTATTTCGTTTAAAAAAGAATAACAACACAAGAGATTTTGTTGCGTTTCCCGCCTTCCAGTTTCCATTAAATAAGAAACTTGATTGTAAAAATTGTAAGCAATAATTTACAACACGTAGGTACCATTTATTTATTTAGGTAGGTGCCTATAATAGCAGGTTTACCAAGCACCAGCTGTAATTATTCCATTTGAATAATGTATTAATGTCTAAACTAATTGTTAAGCCATGATTACTGATTAGTGAGTTTCTAGTGACTAATGACTTTAGATACTCTACAGCAGTGGTGTCATTTTTTTTTTTTTTTGGGAGGGGGAATGGGGCATTTTCCGAGTCTAGTATTTACATCAACTGTAAGTCGGTTACAACCACCAACCCTCTCCCCCACTTAACCACTATAAGCAGACTATAGCACTATACTACGAGATTCTGAATAAAAAAATGTTGGATCGGAAAAGCAGTGAAGAGTTTCCCTTGTCTAATAAAAACAGAAGTCTGAAATGACGCCACTGCTCTCCAGAGCCAATACTGCAACATATTGCTGCAACAAGCAACATATTGTATAGGTAAATATTATATTTGTTATGTAATATAAGTGTTGGGTAGTAACGTAACGGAAGTAACGCGTTACTGTAACGGCGTTACTTTGCTTGTAACGCGTTACGTGATTTCATTAGAATTATATCCTAGTGACAAAAATGTAATGGAAATTACTTTTGATAAGTAATTTCTATAAAATAACGCGTTAAAGTTTCGAATTATTAAGTACATACCTATTGCCAAAAAAAAAAATACATATATAATGCGGGTATTATTATGTTTACCAATCAATCCGATAAAATCATACCGACAAACCACCGGCACGAACCAGTAACCAAAAATTGTACTTGTGAAGCCTCCCATACGACTGGCGAATGTCACCAGTGACAAACGTTGGGACGCGGACAAAACGTGTGGGTGTAGCGTCCTCTTAATTTTGGAGGACGTCTTTGGTGAGGTGGGGGGCACATAAGTGGAACTTACTTTGATGAACGGCTTGATGTATTTCCTACTCTGCACAACGACCACCAACATCCTCTCAGCCGCATCACTCCTAAAATATTCGAAATACTTTTCGATCATATCCAGCCGACGTCCGATAACCATGTAGGCAGTACAGAACACTGAAACGTCACCATACGCGTCCAACGCGATTGTTCTGGTGGGCGCGTCCACGTCGGACAGATGTCCGCCAGCACTGTCGTTGTCCCGCTGCGGGTGGAGCATGGGCACTATAGCGGCCGCCTCGGCAGTGTCGTCGGTTGCCACTTTCAAGCACCGCTGCAACGGTCCGAACGTTTTGTTCACATACGCCGTCAACGTGGCCGTGGTCAACCGGTGTGGCCAGTCCGGGACGTACGGTTCCAAACGACCAGAAGCTGGCACCAAAAATCCAATCAATACGGTGAAAGTGAACGTCATCAACCGCCGCATTGATATCTGTCTCGTTTTCTAGTAATGTGTATTACCAAAAAAAAAAGATATGGGTAAATTTTACGCAAAATGATTTTTATTTTTAGATATTAACGTATCGTTATTGTCTATTCGTTTACTTGTTTGATAAGTTTATTACAAACTTAGTAACATCGTTATCATTAAGAGGACGCTATACAGATATTTGTTGTTTCTGTCTTACAAATGAATATAATATAGCAAACTTATGCTCAGAAGAACACGTTTAACTCAGTTAGTTAGAAATTTAGAGTGAATCGACCTATCTATTATGAAACTTGATGATAAGAACATTATCTTTGTTTGTATCTGGGTTTTTTACGATGATTCAGTTTTTAGGTGAGTTATGAGAATTTTTAATTTACACTATACTATAGGTAATATACCAGGGCTTGCAAACGTTATATTTGACAAAAAACGATTGAAATTTGTAAACGTTATTATAACGGAAAGCGATAATCAAAAATAATTAAATACCGCAAAACGAAACATAACGATTAACAAAATATATTATATAGGTACCTACCTATCATTAAACAAAGCATAACACAAAACGTAATTTATAGAATATCATTAAGGGGATCGGAGGTGGTATTTAATTAAGGAGTTTAGAATAGGCAATATTTAAAGTGCGTTCGTGTGTGACTTGCGACTGTGTGTGTAGTAAATTATTCATGTGTGTATGTCAGTACGTGCCCCGCACTACAAAAGCAAAGCCTACGCATGCGGCGTAGGTACAAGTCACCACCGCAGCGACACGCGCGTGAACGATCCAGAACGTGTGTCTTATTTGACTAAAAGTATGTACTTTTTTCCATCCTACCTATAGATCTAGTTATGCTATAATACTTTTGAAAACTGATTTGAATTCGTCATAATGTCTACTTGAGATCGGTCAGTTCACATTTTAAGATTTCTGATTTAATTCCGAATAATCAACGTTTGAAAATTTCGAAGTTTAAAAATATTCTAACTAAATTTATAATGGTTGGGGGAGTGAAATTGGGAAAAGTGGACTGGCCGATCTCAAGTAGACATAATAACGAATTCAGATCAGTTTTTAAAATTATTATCGTATTACTAGGGCGATCAGTATAATGGACAAAAAGATTGGTATGTTTTGGCTGAAATAACTGTCCGCCACCAATCCCCTTAAACGAAAAATAACGTAAAACGTAATTTACTTTAATTGTAAATAACATAAAACGGATTTTTTTTTCAAATGCAATCCCTGCAGTATATTAATATATTATACGCATAACTTACTCAAAATTGAACTATCGTAAAAAACCCACATACAAACACGAATAATGTACTTACCATCAAGTTTCAAAATAGGTCGATTCACTCTAATTTTTAAACTAACGGAGCTAAACGCGTTCTCCTGAGCGTAAATTTGTTATGTTATGCACTTATAAGACGAAGACCACAAATGGCCGTGTAGCGTCCTCTTAATCATATAACTTAATGACCAGTGTATTTTAATATCATTAAAGTCAGTTCCTACGAAATTGGTTCTATTATCGTTTCTATTTCACATATTATAGTTAATGATCTACAATAAATATAAAACCTAAAAGTTATAAATAAAATAATATATTATTATAACCGAAAGACTTCACTACCGCGATAAAAGACAGCACAATATCATAAAATGTACCTAAAAATTTAAATATTGCATACCTACATAGGATTCGACGAATTCATAAGATGCACAAGCGTCAAGCGATCTATCACCTGCGGAACGGTTCTATTTTATTACTTTCGGCCCAGAGGAACAACCGAAGGGTAATGTGAAAACCGTAAAAGTTACACAACTTGATATTTATGTGAATAATAGACAGGGTCAAGTATGAAGCCTATAATAATAATAATAATGCATTCGTAGCTGAGAGCTTTCCTAAAAATGAATGTAATATTTTTATATCGAGGCTCACTATAGTCGTACACTGGGTATAGGTACTTGGGACTACGAGTCAGACAGTTGCATAAATATTAAAACACAATCATATTCTTTAAATAATATTCAATGTGAATATAATATTTGTAGTTTTGATTTTGTACTACCCATTTTTTATATTTTTGTTTTATTTACTCGTACAAGTTTGACGAGGTTAAATAATGTAAGTAAATAACTCGTAGGCCTTAAGTGTTAAATATTTGTTATGTTCAGTGAATGTTATGACTACTGTCAGACAGTCTATAGTACTATGAAATATTATATATTATGAAATAATATTGTTGTTTGTTAGTGTTATTGTGGATGTATAGTGAAGAAACCAATATGGTTTGACGTTATAATAAATAACCCGCTGATTACCAATCCAATATAACTCATATAGGACAACAACTCATTGAGTCAAAATCATCTTCAACAAGTCTTAAAAATAACAATATTTTCCATAAAATAGATATATTAAAATATACGGTGGCGTAGCTAGGATTATGAAATGGGGGGAGGGTTAAGTATGAGATATGAAATCAAGTTTTTTATAGTTTTTGTATATAAATAATACATTTATTAGGGAAACAAATTCAAAGGGGAAGAGGTATAAAATAAACATCTATACCTCCTGGCTACGCTACTGAATTCATGGTATGATATGAATTATGAAGTCTATATTATTATAATCAGTCTTGTAAAGTACTTGAGTAAAATTATTTGAGTAAAAGCATTCAAATACTTTTTAAGTACTCAAGTACGTATTCTAAATACATTTGAAAAAAGTACTTAGGCACAGTATTTGAATAGTTTTTTGAGAGTATCTGTATTTAAAATCAAATACTATTTTTAAATACTTTTTTCGTCTAACTTTATTTACAGGGACGCCAAAGCTAAATAAAATAATACAAATTTGAAATTGTACAACATTTTTATTTATAGATCGTTCATCGTTGTATTTTGGTATATATTGTAATATTTATAGTGATCTATAATTGAATTGAATGTATACAGTCCGCGGATTTCCTAATAAAATTTCACTATTTGAAATACCTTTACTCGAACTATAGACATTATACAAGCAACTAGCATTTGGTGATTCCTGGTAATCCTCCCTTGCACTATCGCAGAATATGATTGAATAACATTTTACATTTGTAACCATTTTAGGCCTTTGGGGCCATTACAATATCCGGTTAAGTGTCGGTTACCTTTAACCGGACATTGTAAGAACGGCCCCCTTTGACTAAACTATGGATTGTGTACTAGTTAAAACTTAAAAGCAGTGCTTAAATCAAAAATAATAATACCGTTTACCGTTATATGCAGTGGTGCAATTATCGGGAATGTTGGGTTATTTCAATTCACAGTCTTACTAATTAGGCCAGGGTAAAAAGGTAAAACACATTAAAAAAAAAAAGTATTTGAAAGTATCTTTTACAAGACTGATTATAATGAAAATATAAATAATGAACATAATAACTGGGAGTGCTTACTGAAAAAGCTATAACCTAGGTTAAGTTAACTATAGGTAGGTTAACCTATAAAAGTATGATAAAATTTAAATCCATAACACAACACAAAGTTATCAAGTTATTCTTTCTTTCTTGAATGACGGTTTGATTTTCAAACATATATCGGTAACTTGTTTAATTCCACACCTATCATCAAATACCACTTACTGTGATTCTTGTATCTTGAGAATGGCAAAATTATTGAATATCATAATATAGTTAATTTATATTATAGTTTATAAGTAAAAACCTATACATATAAATTATAATTAGGGCTCGGAAGTTGATGTATTTGCATTTTTTTTGGAACTTTTTAGACGATGCTCTCATGGCCACAAATGTGTTTCATTAGCATGTGAATCTGAATAACTATTTTGCATTTTTTGGTGTTTATTAATTTTTAAGTCATTTTTTGACATTTTTAGGTCATTTTCCCACATATTTACTGATTTCACAATAGTTCACTTCTTATCGTTTCTTGTCGACCATTATGCCGATAACTTAAAATTTGGAAATTACTACGGTCTAATAGATACTAATAGATATGAACTAATAGATCTACCTATCCGATTTTATCTCATTGATTACATTTTTCGTTGTCGTATTGTAGTAAATATTATTATACTTACATTTAATTATTTTTTTCCTAATATTCTATTAGTATCAAATTTGATAGTAAAATAGAGCAACATATTTTAAAAAATGTATTATAGTACCTGATTTTTCTATCTTGATTATTTAAACTAAATACCTAGAAAGAATGTTTGTCAAAAAATGCACTGGTTTCTTAGCTGTTTTATACTTTTATTATTAAACCAAAATTCAAACTATACAGTCAGATATGCAGCCAAATATTTCAAAAACGGCAGATTGCACAACTGTTTTAAAAAAAAAATTACATTACATAATATATTATATTTGATCATAAGTTAATTATATAAAATACATAATATATTATATTTGATCATATATTAATTATATAAAATACAAAATATATTAAAATAGGTATTGATAAACATAATAATCAAGAAAAGTGCATATGCATATTTTTAAATAACATAGTGCTTAATTAATAATGTTCACAATTTTAGGACTTCTGTTCTTCTAACTTTACATATAAAACGAATAAAAATAAAAACAAAAAAATATTAAAATGAAATATATAAGGTATAAATTACCATTACTAAAAATATTATTTGTAAATCTTGACTTCAATTTAAATATAATATGCAATTCAGATAAAATAAATAAAGTTTTACTTTGGCACATTTTTATAGGCATAGTATTTTATCATTATACAAATTGAGATTAATTAATGTTACAAGTTATTTAGGTACTTAATATTACAGAATACAGATTAAAATAATTAACAATATTTTAAACTGTATGTATTTGGAATAATTTGGGATTTATGTTATTACTTAAATTGTAAGTAAAAACATTAGCGCCAATGAATCCACCAAAACTTTTTGTTCCTTTATAGTAAATTCCTATTCCGGAAAGTGGCACTCCAGGAAATGGTGCTACTGTTTGCATGTCAATAAAAGGTAATGTTGTTTGTGCAACATCACGGTCAATAGATGAATGTGTAAACTTAAGGAATTTATTTGAAGACATATCTGGTTCAGATGCAGTACTTGATTTGGTAGGCAAATCTGAATTATTTATGTCAATTTCGGTTCTGTGAGTATAAAATGATGATTATTAAATATGATACATTGATACACCACACATACAAATATATAATATATATAATAATTAATAGGTATAAAGACTGCTGTAAAAATAATTCACAAACCTTGGATTTATGGACAATTCAGTGTTTTCATTTCCGATCCAATAACTTTTCAACTCAGGTTCAATAAGTTCACCAGTCATAAAATCAAAAGGAGTAATGCGGACTTCGATATTAAGGTGAGATCCAATCTTTCTAAATTTTAATCCTATAGTAATTTATAAAATATATGTTAATTAAGTATTTTGATTATAGAAGAAAATAAAAAAGTTTTACCTGTCACAACCGTATTTTCAGGAGCAATTACATTATCAATATCAATAATGCGGGATTCGTATGTTAATGTATGATAGTCAACACCATCTTTTAATGTTTTATTCTTATATGAAAACTCAGAACCAGGTACTTCAAGCCATTGTCTGGAAGATTCACTAATTCCTCCCCGAGGGCCAAGTTCACCTTCTTGGGCTTGTAAATGGAACATTTGTTTAACTTTAATGAACCTCACACCGGTTATAACCCTAAATAAAGCACAGAACAAATTAAAAATATAATATAAATTTAATTAATAGTTAAAGCTTACATATTGTTTTTAATATTAGATACTGAAGGTTTTAAACTGAAGTATCTATCAGAACCAGAATCATTTGAATCGCAAATGCAAAAACAATAAGAACAATGCCAAACCAAAAATGTCCACCAGCTGTCTACCATACTTGTTGTACCTTTGCATTCAACTGATGAATCACCCAAGACTTTACCTTTTTCATATGCAATATAATCATATCGCCTACTGCTTCCAAATTTCTATAAGAATTTTTTTTAATGATTATCAACTTAAGAGTACATTTAAAAAGAAACTTTACATACTTCAAATAACTATATTTTTGAAACTATACTTACAGACTGACAAATTCTCATGTCAGAATCAATATACTGACAATTTAATAAACGTCCATTACAAACACGCTGTTTAGCACACAATTGATCTCTAAAACATGATTTATGTTCTGCAACTTCATAGTATGAACAATCTTTCATGCAACTCTGCTCTCTGTTCATATCGGCTTCATTTTCTATATAACCCTATTTAATAAAAATATATATCACTTATCACCAAATGTATATGATTTTACATGTTATAACAAACACATTTAGTTCACAATAATAGTAATTATTAGCTTATTCATATAATTGTTTATATTATACCTGTAATAACTGTGTAACTTCTGAATAAGTTGTATCCTTTACATGTTTTGCTGGGTCACATCTCCAGTATATATTACTTGCAGAAATGATCGAAGATTTTAAGGCATCGAGTTGTTCAATGATTTTTTTCTCAAAATGTTCCAATTGTTTTGTTCTTTCAAATGTAAAATTTCCTGTAAAATAATTAATCATAGAAACGGCATAATATTCCTGTATAACTTTTCTCAAATGGAAATAGCAAAAATAGACCATTAATATTAATGATAAGATTTTTATGAGAGCTTTACGTCAGTATTCTTATCAATGTTTATCTCACTAAAAAGTTTAAGTTTGCAATTCAGAGAAATATGGACAACCGTTTTTTAGATGAAAAATACCTTAAAAATTTAATTAAACAAGAGTTTTATTATCTGAACACCAATAGATATTTTTCTGTTCCATTAGATCTTTAACACTTTTAAATTCTATAGATTGTTTAACCTTTTAACGGTAGCGTAGTTTATTTTATACATTTGGTGAAGCAGGGTAAACATTTTTTTTAATTTATTTTTTTATATTACGGTTTTATTTATATAATAATTATATATATATGTGTGTTACCAGAAAATATAATAAATTGATAAAAATCATGAAATTATATGAAATGATAAATAGTGAAGTGTTAATAATTGTATTTAATAATCTGTTTCGAAATGTATTTAAATTAAATGCTTTTAAAATTTGACAATAACCCAATGTTATTATTAATTGCAAATAAATATAATGACAATAACTTTTTTTCGATAAAGATAAATACTGTGAACAAATCAAAAAAATAGAACAATCCAAAATCACGCTGGAAAAAAAGTGTACAAAAGATTATAGGTATATTCGTAAGTACGATATTCTTCCTATCAGCGGGTAAAGACCATCTTATTAAAACCATAACCAATGCGATAGAGGGTGAGCGATATAAGTTTATTACATACAAAATGAAGAGTTGTTTGACATCATTCATTAAACACATACAGCAATCCGTCATGGAGGCCAAGACCTGAGATGTCTAAACTTAAATTAAAATACTAGTGACAAAGGAAATAATAATGCTTTCAAAAAATCAATGTAATAAAGAATATTTAAGATTATGATTTATTTTAATAAATTGATAGGTATTATATATTATTTGATTTCCAATTTTATCATCTATGCCTTCTTTTATTAGGAATTGTCATCAATTTTTAGTTATTGACGTTAATTCCTTATTAAATCAGGGATTATCGTTATTCACTAGTCATTTTCAACATTGACTAAACGCCATCTTTTTCGGTAGTATAATTACATACCTATATATATTATTTAAAGGGCATTTTGCTGTTTTTAATACAAAATTTTTTTTTTTTAGATTTAATAAACAATATAAAAAAGTTTAAAAAGCATGGATTGACTCATTAGTCATTAAGTTAGATAAATATATTTACAACAGGTATACAACATATAAGGTGGGTACTGGGTAGTTATCTCGGGAAAGGTATAATGACGTTTTTATTTGAGCTGCGAGATTATTTAGCCAGTGCAACCGATAGGTCAATAATACTTGTGTCAAAATTATTTAATTGTTAGACAAATATAAATTTATATTTTATAATATTGGTTTCTTTAATTTGTACGTACTATACAGTATGTTATTCATTTATAATTAATTTAAAGGATATTTTTTAGTTTATGAATGTTTGTTTTTTAATGTGATAAGTAGAATATGCAAAGTATAAATGCATACTGCGGGTGTGTATCAACTACTATATTTCATTTTAATGCACAATGTAAAATTTAATATAGGTAATACCTTTTCCATACGTTTGCAATAACATCCATGAATATTGCATAACAGAAAATCCTTTTAACTGAGTAAGATGCAATGTTGTGTACAAATTGAAAATCAGCTGCTGTAATGATTGTTTTTGATCACAAAGTGTATCACCATTTTCCTAAAATATAAAAGTACAAAATTGTATAATAATTACTAATAAGTTTTTCCAATCTTCAATGGAAAAATTATTGATTAGAATTTACATTTAATAGAGGACAAAATATGATATCTATAACTAACTTAGAGCATAAGCTCCATAAAAAGTCTCCCTTGTCTCCCCTAAATTTAAGGATTGAATACAATTATAAGCTAAATTTAATAGTGTATTTTCTATTTGTAATGATAATATCCTAATGAAAATTAAATTTTAAAAATATTTTGTTGGATAAAAAATTAACACTATAAATATGTCAAAATGTAGAACCTGATACAATATGTTAATATGTCAAATTATGACAACACAATTCTTGTCCGATGCGTTTATAGTTTGTCATAATGTCATCTTTAGAAATTAGTGTATTTGTTTGATCTTTGCAATGACATGTATGAACATGCATAATGCGATATTGTTGTATTATTATTTTTTGGATTTAATAGGATGTCACCGTGCACCAAAAATAACATGCATTTACATAAATTGTTGACTAAACTATATATTTCGGGCAAAATAAATGTCATATTAATACTATACTCATATTAACAGTATTACTATTGCAGTAATACTCATAAAACAGTGTACTTTTTCAGTTTAATATAATAAGGTTGGGATTTAAACATCCTTTCAAAAAATGCATTTATGACCTAAAAAAATGCCCAAGATTTCCGAAGAAATCAAGATAAATTTGTGAATCGTTTTATATAAAAACCAGATCACCTTATGTTGTTTTAGTATGATATGTATATGTATATATTACGTTGTATATATTTTTAGATTTTAGTGGAGCGATGAATGCATTGATTTTACAATGGGTGTGTTTTTTATTTGTATCTGTGTTCAAGATAAGTAGTCGAAATAATGCTTTGATTTTCAACTTCAATATTTTGTTCGATGGGAAAGTGAATCTAGTTGGTGTATAAGAGAGGTATAAGTTTAAATCCCAGTAGTTTTTAACAGTGCTAAAAAAACAAAAATTAAGGAAAAACGGGAATTTTTACGCAATAACGATTTCCGACAAAATCGATTTTGGTGTTTGGTGTAATTCTAAAACAAATTACCGTAGATACATGCAATTTTCACTGAAAGTTTATATTACCATTTGGTACACACCATACAATTTAAAAAAAATTGTGACTCATGAAATTTTCGAATTTTACTAGTTTTATTTATCAATTGATGTCGATAAGTTTCAAGTTCAAATTTTTACAACATTTGATATTCACTTGATTTCTGATGTTGTTATAATTCAAAAACAAATAACCGTAAATACTTGAAATTTACACCATACGTAGGTATTGTGTTTATTTTATAATTTCGTATACTTGATAAAATTTTCAAAATATCTTGAAAATGTACAGACATTTTCATGTTTTTTAGTTTTTTTTTTATAATTGTCAATAAAATTTTATCTTTTGGGTCAAAAAGCGTGAAAATTGAATACAAGGTTTCACGTAATTAGGTAAATAAATTACTTTATTCACAATATTATCATCAAAAATACCATAGGCTGACCATAGACTTCGCTCAGAAATTCGTATACAATGATATTAATATAATATCAATTAATTCAAATTTAACACCATCCATTACAGTGATAGGTACATTTATAGCCTACTGTACAGCAGAGCGACACTCACTTGCCCACCTCCTTACTGCCAACTAGAAATAGGTTAATTATCTAAAAAAAAACGTCAAAAAAAGTTTGTTGTTAGCATAGTGTGTACTTAAACCACATTTTTATGCTGGAAAGCATCATGTCAAGTTTGTATTGTTGATACGTTTTGACTAACAAAATTAGTAAAATATGATCCCACATTAAAATTATGTTTTTTATAATATTTAGATAAAGTTGTATTATGCATGGCAAAATAATACAGTGGTATGATCTCAACTTGGACGAAATATTGTACTGTCGGCGCAAACATGTTTTTATTATTACTAGGTATGTTTAATTATGACGTAAGCCTGTTTGGGTTTTGCAGTGGACAATTATACTAACAAACAGACAGCGTGATTTAGGACAGATGTGCAGAACCAAGTTGAGAACATACCAATGGCATGACAACACAAACAAAATTGTGTTAGTGCAATATTGATTATGTTGTAATACGACAATATTTAATTTTAATCTGTAACAGAATTAATCAATACTATTTTCTTTATCCTTATACAATGTTATATTATTTACACTATACAGTATACACACATAGGAAATCGATTAAATCGACATCGACTTTTACGTCGACACGTCGGCAGTTCAACACTACCGCACTGGTAAAGCAATTAAAATGTCTGTCTCGAATATTTTCCCACTATTTCGATGTTAAAATATATAAGATTAAAATAAAAGGTTATGCCTACGTAGTTATAATGACCGAATTGAATACTGATATAACAACTAAATAAATAAATATAATAACTAAATAAATTACTTTATTCACAATAATATCATAAAAAATACTTAATAATATCATAGGCTGACTTCGCTCAGAATCGTTTTCTTTTACAATGATATTAATATATAGGTAGGTAGGTAATAAATAATGGCTCCGCGGAAGAATGCGAAAGCACTTCCCGTGGCGTCATCGGTTCAAAAAAAAAAAAAAGGTAATATAATATATTATAATAAGATAATATTGTAGTCGATGTATAGCTTAGACTTTTATTTAAGTTTTGATTATATAGGACATATGTAATACAGATAGTTTGTGAACCGTGAACGTCGAAATACATGGAAAGCATTTACAATTAAATTTTAGATTCTGAGCGGAGCGATGAATGTATTGATTTTACAATGATGTGTTTTTTTTTAGATTCTGATAAATGTTGTCAATATTCGAACTTTAAATGCTTATAAAAAAAAAATTGTGGCTATGTATTTATAATATTTTTCAAGTGCTATTGTAACAATATATTAGGATCCTTGCATTAAATGTTCACGCATTTTCACCCAACAAATAAAAAAAACTAAATAAATTGAAAACTGATAATGCCAGTAACAGCTCAAAAACAGTCAAAATATTTTCAAAATTGTATGGTGTATAGAAAATAAAAATATAAACATTCAGTAAAATTTTCATGAATCTACAGTTATTCGTTTTTGAATAGCAATAAAATAACAAAACCGCTACATGAGAAATCGAGTGAATATCAAAAAATATCAAAGTTTTTTAGTTTTTTTTTATAATTGTCAATAAAATTTTATTTTTTTGGTCAAAAAGCGTGAAAATTGAATACAAGGTTTCACGTAATTAGTAACATATAAAGTTTTGTTGACATTCATAGAAAAAAAACCTAAAAAAGTTGGAAACTGAGTATATCCGTAAACAGCTCAAAAAAAAAAAAATCAATTTTGCGTAAAAATTCCCGGTTTTCCTTAATTTTTATTTTGTATTTCGGGCGCTTTTAAATTTTGACCTTCCCAATACAACAATTTTCACTTTCCCATCGAACAAGATACTGAAGTTGAGAATCGAAATATTATTTCGACTACTTATCGTGTACACACAAAAAAAAAAAAAACACACATCATTGTAAAATTAATGCATTCATCGTTTCACTCAGAATCTAAAACTGAGTTTTAAACGAATAACTTTTCATTAAAATAAATGTTATTTTAACCAAAATCTTAGTTTGTTTACAAAACAACTTACTTTTATTACAACTTATGAACTACATTGACGAATTTGCCTGATCTTTGAAAAGTCGTTATAACCGATTTCCACTGTAAATGATGTGTATTATAAAACAAATATAGGTAGGTATTTACGAAATTGCAATGGAGTAGATAAATGATTATGAATAATTGGTCTATCTCGACTGTAATATTAGTTATTATTTATTACAAAAAGGTAATTGCTACACAGCAATCTACTCCTAACTAGTCACAATTATTTTAGTATTTTATTGTCGTTAAAAGTATAAAATATAGTTGATAGATATAATTTAAGTCAAACTCATACAGTAATTTTTACAGCGGTGTCACTTGAAATCCTTAGAAATTATGAGGATGTCGGACAAGTGTCTCAATTCTCAAAACTTTACATTTAAGTCATATAATAACTAGAAATACAACGGTTTAAAGCCTCTTATCAGTGATTTTATCGGATATTTATAATCTATTGGTGGTTGACAGTGACTTAAATAAGTTAAGTCAGAGAGCATTGGATATGAATAATTTAATATATTATGATAGGTGCCACCGCAGCCATGCAAATAATTTAATTTGAGAGCTTGAAACGCTATGATAATATAGGAATTTATTAATTGTTAGTCACTAATTTGTAATTTGTGTAAGGACTCAGAACAAAATAATTATGTCACATCGTCACACAATCACAATGACATACCGCGTGTATATGTAGATACCTAAAATGTATAGTTCAAAAAGTCCACTCATTTGTTTATTGTAAGACAAAAAGTCTTAACTGAAGATTTTGAAAAATATATAAAAAAAGCTTTCATATATCACCGTGAAAGCGTGGAATATGATTTCTCGAAAAATGTTCTAAAGCTTTAATTGGTTTGATCTTTGTGGTTTTCTAGTGTTAAAATAATTTTCGTTTTTAATACCGATGTCCTAACCTATATTGTAACTGTATAAACGTATTCACGTATTATCCTATCCAAAGATAATTTATTTTTATATTTTCTACGATAGGTATATAGACAGTTGAATTCAATCCTTTATCCTACTCAAGCCGCATGTCCGCGTGTTCACTATTATAATTTATAATATTAATATTATCAAGTCTCTCGTGGAGAGAAGGCAATTGTCAAAATATTGTTTTGTTTAAGTTAAAATGACAAAATATAATAAGTATATGATCATAACAAATCATGTTTTACATCTCTAAAAAAAACTATATGAGACAATACAATAAAAATATAATATTTTATTATTTCGAAGTGTAATAAATTTAAGATCTTTATGTGCATGCTATTCAGACTAACGAAACCATGATTACGATTAACAGAATGGGTTGCTCTAAATTTTGAGCTCGTGTACATTCTAAGTGTATTTTTTTTTAACAAATATAGATTTGCCCGAATCAAAACCAAAATGTCTTGGAATTGTTATAAAATCACCAACTTTTAACATTTTGTATAAGATTTAATAACTTAATCCACTCATTTTTAAAAATTAATTGAAAAATATATATAAATAAACAACTTAATAAAAAGACAAAATAAATTATTTGAACAAACATAAATTGCCAGGCATAGATTGACCCTGTTTTCACAACAAATTACGGGTGGGTAGTGCCGAAAATGTACAACTAAAAATCTAGTTTAAAAGAGTTTTGTATTTATTACTTTGAAATACAAAATAAAATATTAAGTATTCGAATTAGATCTTTTATTAATTTGTTTATGAAAAGGTATAATACAAATGTTAAAATTAATCTTAAGAGTAAAGTATGTATAGTATAAAATATAAAAAATTAAATTAACAAATTTAAAATATCGTTGTCTAAAAGTATTTAAATATTTAACAAGTATGTGATTACAGTTTTGAGCGTAAACTTACAATAATTTTTTATGAATGAATTTTGACAAAATTTGTTTTAATCATGAAAATATGATGATTATTTGAGTTAAAAATTCATACAAATTTCCTATTTATTTCTAACATTTTAAAAATTTATAAAATGTTCAAGCTAAGTATCACAAATTTAAAACAAGGTTCCTCAATTTTATATCATTGAATTAAAATTTAACACATCCATTACAGTGACCCTTTTGACACCTACTATGCAGCTTTAATAAAACTAAATTCAAATTGTATACATAACAGGTTTATTAGTCCGGTTATTATTTTTAAATGGATAAAAACTAATATTATGTTATATAGGTTAAGAATTTAAAGTAGAATATAATACAGTTATTACACTTAAAACACCGGGGTGATAACAATTCAAATAATTACAACAAATTATTAATTTTAAGTGGACAGATAAAATAGTGTTGAATTTAAATTAGGTATAATAATTTAAATTCATTTTGTAGGTATCAAAAGTCAAAACACGGATAATCTAGAATAACTCATTATGGGGTACCATAATCTCATATATAAATGTTGAACTTAATATCATATTTCATTAAAATACTTCAAACGACTAAGTTACAATCAATAAAAATATTGATATCAATTAATAAGTAGATTCATAATTGATAATAATTTATCTTTGTTGAATAATCATTTATAAAAATTAGAATAAGAACATACAATTTTGATTTCTTCAAATTTTAATTTATTAAAGAGGCTGTTATGACCTAATTACATAAGAGTGGTTTATTTGAAAAAAAATAATTTACCAAAAAAAAAATGTTTTCTAACAGTCAGGAGTCAATGGAAAGTTATTTTGTATACAATTTAAAAACATACGTGCTGAAATTATCTTAAGAGAATGTTTTTCCTTATACTCTTAAAATAAAGAAACATAGTTGGCAGCAACCATTTTTTTTCCGACCGCAGTCAGGCAACACCTGTTTGTCTCGCTCACCCAGTCAATTATCTGTATAACTGCCTCTGCGCATAAATCGGCTAGGTCACCGACTATGTTTCTTAACTTGAACAGTGTATAGAAATGTAATTATAGCACTGTTTTTAAAATTGATTTTAGTGGCTCTATTATATGCACAAGTAGGTACATTTATTTATGACGGATATTTAATTTTATTACCATGGAATTCAGAAATTAAATACATTATACTCTATAATGTTAGACACGTTAAAGTATTTTATTTCTGGAAATTATAAACAATGAAAATTTTTCACTACTTATTAGTCATTACACAATACCATTATATTTTCAACATGCATATTGCTTATATAAAACTATAAAAGATTACAGTATTGTTTATGAGCACTGTGTTTCACATGATGACTATATATGTAAATATTTCATATCATAATAATATAGTGATTGAAATATAGAAATCGATTAAACAAAAAAAGTAATACCTCGAGTAGTACATAGTATGTTATTGATATATTTACAATTTAAGCAAAACATTATTATTTAACAATAATCTATTTACTTGTTTTGAATATAATTTATAAAGATATTTGAATCCATGTAAAAAGTTTGATTATTCAATTCATGTACATTGTACTTACAATATTGCAATATTTTGAATGTTTACACGCTCGGCGCTCCGTACACACAATTTATTTAAATTATACATTTGTAAAACTAATAAACCTAATTTCACCTAAATATTTTTCCACCCCAATCACCCCTAAATACATGTCATATACCTCAACAAATATAGTCTAGACTTATATAATTTATAGATAATAGCTGATAAGTGATATTAATAGGTTTAAGTTATAATAGCTCTAAAAATACATCAAAATATATGGTGAATATAATAAACTAGTTAATAATTATGCCACGGACTAAAATATAATATCTTAGTCCGTGGTTATGCTGTAAAAATATTTTCCACTTTGCACTTTGCTGTAATGCTCCTCATTCATTATTGTACTTACATAATTTTTTTTCAAATATTATTTGTTACAACAATATTTTGTTAATTAAAAATATGTTAAATTAACATGAAGAATTATAACAGTGAATAATAGTGTAAGAAAAAGATTATAATTAGTGCGAAATGTACACAATAAATAATACGCACAAGGAAATAGGAGGCAACAAATGCGGGTGTGGCGTCCTCTTAATATAATATGAAGTAGTTTTAATTTTAAATTGATATCATTGTTTTCGGGAAGAAGTGTCACTTAGCTCAGTTAATACTAAAAAAAACATTTGAAGAAGCGCTCATTTTTTTCTCCTAATTTTTATTTTAAGTCAAA
>NC_042493.1:56220278-56220545 GCF_005508785.2 Acyrthosiphon pisum
TTATAATAGATAAACCTTAGAAAAATTTAGAACGATCTACCGAAAATCCGATGAACGAAAATGTACTGTTTTAGCATTTAAAGTTTAAGAGATATTAAGGAATTTAAAACAGGAGTGAGATGTCATTGGGACAGATATTGCTGAAGTTTTTTTTCAATAAGTGAATAATATGAATAGATATTATATTATGGATATTATACTATTATAGAATTATACAAAGTACAAACTTTATTTTTATACCATTAAATTTATAATTAAACGTACTTA
>NC_042493.1:56220645-56257304 GCF_005508785.2 Acyrthosiphon pisum
TTCACTCTAATTTTTAAGCTAAATGGAGCTACACGTGTTCTGCTTTGTGTATAATTTGTTAGGTTACGCACTTGTAAGACGGAGACAACACATGCGGGTATCACGTCCTCTTAATAATTAATATCATACATATCATATTCTGTTCTAATTTTTGATTACAAACAATTTCGGCTTTAGGCCTACACTGCTATTTATATTATATTGCAAATAGATCAATGGACTTTGCACAGTTACTATATAATATATATTATGTTTCAGTATTCACCTTCGTATTTCAATTACAAAGATGTTATACTTATAAATGTATATCCACAAAAAGAAGCAGTGTATCAAATGAGCATATACTTCAAGAAATTCGTCCCTATTTCCAAGCATCAAGACCAATGGTTTAGACATGTAAGTATATTAAATAATAAAATTAGGTAACTATTCAGTATCCATATATATACTCTAACTGCAATAATAAATACATTAGATGTGTACCTTAACCAAAATAATAGTAACTAGTAAGGTACTATATAAGGTCCTAGTAACAAGTAACAACTAACAACTGTAACTTATCTTGCTGCCGAATAAGTTATAGAAAGAAAGTATTAAAGGTTTTATATGCAAAAAAAGTTACTATGGAGAATACCTAAATAATAATAATTATGTATAATATAATATACATAAATTATATATTCAATTAGTGTATTATTAATTATTTAAATTAAATATATGTATATTTAATAACAGTAATGTCGTAATAAAATAAATAATTATAATAGTACGTAGTGTGACAGTGAAGTTGGTGGAAACTTAAAATCACACAATCCCAAGACGTAGTTCAGAATACAATATGTACAAGACACCTAATAATATGGCTGAAACGGAACCTATTAAGCTTCTATAAGACTATAATAAATAATTGGACACATATTTGTTTTGTAGTGTAATGTATTTCAATTTTCAACTGCACTAGCTACTTGGATTTAATAGCAGTGTTGAAGGCCAGTGTCACTGAAGTATAGTGGATACTCAGAATCTCCTAATAATTAATGCTTATAAGCAGGGGCTCGGGACTAATAACACTTAATAATAATAATAATAATCAAAATAAGCGCTGAAAAAAAGTACTTAAATGCTTTCATTATAAGCACTTAAAAATATTAAAAGAAGCAAAAGAAAACACGACAAAAACTTTCAATACAATGTTTTTCTATATTTTGTTAAGTTTTTTTACTTTAAAACATAAAACGATTCATCACTAACATTTTTTTAGCCTTTTTGAGTTTTTGAAACATTTAAACTTCTTAATTATACTTCTTACTAAAGTTTTTTTTTTTTAAAAAATAGATTTTAAAGTGTTTAAGAATAACCGAAAAAAAAATTGATTAAATTGTCCATTAATGGTATAGAGAAACGAGCAAATACGGTTTACAGTGTTCATTACTAGGAAATATTATAATAGGTACAAAGGAGAAAAATTATTTTTATTATGTACCATGAACAAAAATAAAATAAAAATAAATTAACTAAAATTTCTAGGTTTTTGTTAGTAGCACTTGTCACCATAGATCATACTTAAAGCAAAGATATGCTAAAAAGAAAAAATTACTAGGAAAGCTGGAAATAAGCTTTTTTTTTAAAAAATCTTTGAAAAAAGCATAACCCATGTCAACCATAAAAATAAGCAAATATTATAAGTTCCGAGCCCTGCTTATAAGTTATAATTGATACGCATTCTGAAATCCCAAATATATTAAATATAAATTATAATATATACCTATTACCTATATATATAATAAACTTTTTAACTAATTTTACCTAATTTCTTTACCCAATAAACAGTAATTATGCATGTGCAATAAATTCTTAAGTAACTATAGTAAAACGTTGCTATTATTCAATATAGTATATATTATGAGTGCCATGAGACATGAGTGCTCCCCGGAAACGATTTTCTTATGTTATCAATTATCATTAACGGTTTTGCAAAACGAGCAATGTAAGATGGAAAGCTTTTCCATATTTTGTGTTGCTAACAAATTAGCCATGTTTCTGATTTTATATTTTTATTTATTAACTCATAAAAAGTCATAACTAAGGAATAATAAATATTACAATTTATTTTTAAGTTTTAACACGTGAAACGTTTAAGCAGGGGCGTCATTTCAGTTTTTTTTCTGGGTGTGCAAACTTTTAGGCTGGCCAATTTTGACATTTCACCAGGCCATAAAAAAATATATATATTTATATATATATAAATGTAGGAAACCTATGCAAACCTATGTAAATATTTTTTTCTTCCCTTTTATAATTCTAATTGAAACTCATAACGACTAATGCAACTTTTAAATAGCTAGCAATTCAAAGAATTAAAAGCTTATAAGCAGTTAAAGCAACCAGCTAATGTCATTACTGTACATATACAAAAACTTAATATATATATATTTTATATTACCTATATATGAAAACATGTATAAGTTAATTATGACGGCGCATTGGAGTATTAATGGCAGGCCAATTGTTAACATTTTTTAAGTTAGTGGTGCCATTGCACACCCTGCCCCCCCCCCCCCAAATGACGCCCCTGCGTTTAAGGAAGTTTGGTTATCTTAAAAACTACTATAAAAAATGTGCGCAATTGGATACCGTTGAACTAGGTAATTGTCGAGTGGGTCGCTGTAATGAATGTGTAAAATTTAAATTCAATGATATAAAATCATTGTAGGTACCTACTTATATGATTCTGAGCAAAGACGGTCTGTCAGCCTAAGTATATTTTATGATATTATTGCTATTAAAGTATAATTTATTATACGGTTCAGATCACGTTTAGCTATGTTGGTTTAAAATTTAGAGTGAATTGACTTCTTTATACGTTTTAAAGGTAGAATTATTATCTAGGCAATCTCATAGGCTATTTATTATATTTTAATTTTAAAGCCAGTTATGAGTATTTTAAGATGTACAAATAATTTACAATTTTAAAATACTCATAACTCCCTTTAAAATTAAAATATAATAAAAAGCTTTTGAGATTTAACCTTGATAATATTCTTACCTTTAAATTTTATAAGAGGTTAATTCACTCTAATTTTTAAACTAACGGAGCTAAACTTGATCTATTGAGAGTAAAATTTGGTATGTTACTCACTTGTAACACGGAGACAACCGGGTACTCTTAAAAATTAAAGTTTCCGAGCTTATTCTATATAATTACATATAATTACATATTATTTTACAAAAAAAAATAATTACATAAATCTAAAAGCATATCTATTATACTACATACTTACGTAGGTATGCACATATTTCATTGTTTTAGCGCATAAAGTTCCGAGCCCGGAGCCCTACAGGTGATGCAACACAAACAAAAAACACACATCATTAAAAAATCAGTACATACGTCAGAATCTAAAATATTTCATACAAACTTCGATATGATTTTGTCGTCACTGATTCATAAAAATATATAAAGTAACCCAGTCCAACCTTTTTCAATCGGTTAATTTTTAATTTTCAAATAGTATCTACTACCTACCTACTATTTTTTAATATTTTATGCCACAAATCATTTTTGTCGAATGCGATAAAACCTTCGACTAGATTCAAGAATACCGTTGATGACTGTTTGCGTTGATGAAACGGAGTCGGTGGTACCAGGGTCGCACAGCCTAGTCGTTTCAGTATTGACGTCGCCAGCACGCGGCGTGCAGCTGTGGCGGCGTGGCGGCGGCATATTTTATAGTCTACGACTCTTTCAACGCACGTCACGATCACAACATATAATATACGTTCCTGATACATATATTTCAATCTTTCGCGGTATAAACGAAATAAAACGTTTTCACGATGTCGCTACAACGTTTCCAGAATGTCGTACTTTTTGCCATTGGCTGTATACATATAATTTATTATTTGTAGAAATGTATCTACCATCCTTCGTTTAATTTGAAAGCGGTTATACTAGAATTGTATTCATATGATAACATTTTCTAAATATTTTGACTCTTTTTGAACAATTTTTTTAGGCATGAGAAATTATTTAGTTTTTATTCAATTAATAGTAGCGATAAAAAATGTTTCCATTGGTGAAAAGCATGAACATTTAATACAGGGCTTGTTATAAGTTTTTATTACAGGAATTAATAAAATAATTTATCGTAATTCCGTAAATATTTTTTAAGAGTGTCTGAACTTTGAAATTTAAACTTTGGAAAAAAAGGATAGCTACAAATTTAAGAAAACAACGATTTATGAACAAACGATTTTCTTATTTTATTGTAATTCACAATTTTAAAAACGAATAACCGATGACTGACATTTTCACCAAAAATTTAAATTGTAATTTTCAACACATCGTATTTTTATTAAAATGTGTTGACTCTTTTTGAACTAATTATAGAAATTTGGATTTTTTAATTAAAAAATTTCTCTCCGTCAAGAAACTTGAGAATTTAATAAAAATTTGTATGGATTCACACTTTTAATTTTTATAACTAATGCTAATCCAATAGGTAATAGTTATTAGTTAATAAAGAACACACTACAACTCGTTGAAATTGTACGTAATATATTTTTATTGTTTTATAATGTTTAATATCCACTAATAAGTAATAACTGCACAAGTCAATATATTGAAAATATAATACATGCGGTGTCAACTGTCAAGTAATTTTTTCGTAAATAATTTATATACAACACGGCAATTTATCGTAAATAAATTATCAAATAATGAATGCAAAATATACCTATCAATTATAATTTATATTTTAAATGTTTAAATCCAAAAAACCAGTTATGTTTTGATTATAACTTAGCTTAAAAAAATCTGTATCTGTGATTGACAGTAATTTATAGACTATTATAGTACAATAGTACATAACATGGTGCCGTGGCGCCATGGTACCATTGCAATAATTTGCAGTGCAGTTTATGGACCTATATAATAACTACAGGTGTACTGTGTACAGAGTGTGGAGTTCTTGCAATTGTATATTTTTAGATTTTTGGAAAAATATTTCGATTAGGTTCAAGGCAGTTCAAGCAATGATAACATTTTGTTTCCATATTTTTGCTTATTTGGGGGTTATTGAATGTTTTAGCATATTTTGATAACATTTCGTATTTATTTCATATTGAATTTAAATTAAATTATATTACAATTGTTATCAAAAATTGATTTAATTTTTTTAGTTATTTATTATTACCTACTTTTAAACTTATTTTTGCATATTTATTGCGTATATTTCCACAATTTCACTGCTTATTATATGGCATATTATGATACTTTTTATTGCATATTTTTTATAACACAATAATTATGTTTAGAATTATATAAAAGATAGCTAGACATTTTTTTTCTAATTTGATTATTTTTATATTTATACTTTAATTTTTATCTTGGTATATTGTGAATTATATTATAATATGGCTTACAATTAAATGCAATTAATTTTAGGACTTGGAAGGAAAACAAAAAGTAAAAAACTTTCATAAGACCCGTATCAAATTATTGGCTTACAACAATTCATTTTTTAGTAGTGTGATAAAAGACAATGGAACGGGAAAATTAAGTAAGTAGGTACAGGTATATTATTAAACAGAACATATCTAGCCTATTTATACCCCCGTGTCCTGCAATATACTAGTCAGTAGCTATACTGTCACCTGGCATAAGTTCGAACGTTTTTTAAGCTATTTCCGTCATAAAAATTAAATTAAAGATTAATTTGAATTTTTCTTATGTAAAATTTTAGGTAACAATTATTATGCTATTATTATACAATAACCATACAATAAAACTTCCAATTTTATTACATATTTTTATTCCTATATTATATACATCTATTTTGCGTCTAATTCTTGTTGGTGGACGAATTTCAATTCGAAGTGAAGGCTGAAGGATAGGTTCAGATAGAAACATGGAATTTTTTTTAAGAAAATAGTTCTAGTTAAAATGTTCTAATATAAAATATTACAAAAATTATAGACCAAGATAAAATTATGAGTATATTCGATAAATAACATTGTCCTTTTTGCATAAAAATAGTTCATTTAAAATTTTTTTCAATATGGCAAATTATATATGAAATAATTAATTCTTTTTAATCCCAAAATAATATAATTATGATTAATTATTCAAAAAAAAATTATATTGTCCACATATTTCGTGCATAAGATATAAGAATAATAAAGTCCCAATATAAAAATTAATAACTTGTGTAATAAAAGCCATACGACACATTTTATCCCAAGTATTTTTTCAAGTAAAACACAAGTTTTTAAATATTGATAGACTATTAAAATGAGAAGTTTCACCAGGGTCCGACCTTATGCCAAATTACTAGGCGTATAATAATGAGAATACGACGACACTATGATCCATTTATATAGTGCAGAATATAAACTCCAGTAAAAACCCTAAAGTGATATTTTAATACAGGCTTATCGTACGGCGTTGAATGTATTATATTCAAAGAAATCGCTACAAGATTGAACATCACATGGGACACATACACGTCTGACGACAAAGACAAATGGGGTACAGTGTGGTTGAACAACACAATTACTGGAGGTGCACTCAAATGGTTGTATACTAAAAGGGTCGATGTGTCATTTTGCTCGCTTTGGATTGATCATATAAAATCCAAGTTCGTGGACATGTCTAAATTTTGGACATTAACGTGCTTGAAATTTTTGGTCCCTAAGCCACGGCCGTTGCGAGAAAAATGGGACCTGCTGTTCAAACCGTTTCCGTTAAGTTTGTGGCTATTAGTTATATTTTCTGCGACGTTGACGACAATTACAGTATGGATATTGGCAGGCATTCAGAAAAAGATTGGCTATGAAAATATTAACGGTTGGTATACTTACATAGTTACGTCACATATAGGTTTATTCTTATGTTACCTATAGATTTTATTCATAGGTATATACAAATATTTCTGCGTATAAATGACATCTGAAGAAAAAATGTTCGATTTGTATTTTACCAATAAAGAAATATGATTTTAATACATAATATATTTATGAGTTATGACATATAATTTATATAGCTACTATTATTAGTTATTATTTTAGGTATTTATGTTACAAATGTAAATTTTTATATAAAACATGTTATTACTTGTTTTTTAGCATTTACTTCGTTATCAGCGACAATCTTTTGGATTATCGGAATGATGTTATTGACTAACAATCCACGTACTTACAGAATGGGACCTATTAGACATTTGATCAATTGGTGGTGCATGTTTATATTCATCATGTCAACTTCGTTTTCCAGCATTCTCTATTCATTCATTACATCGCCCGAGTACACTGACATTGTTTTGAAGGTTGAAGACATGGTTAAAGCCAATTACCATTGGGGTCTTACGTATCCACCCCCTTATGAGTACATACTGAAAATGGAAGTAAGACTGTAATGTTGTTTATATGATTTTGTGCAGGGATAAAATGATAATAATTTGTATACCTATAATATGGGTATACAAATATTAATTATATGTTATTTATGTTAATGTTAACCGTTATTAATATATTATTGTAATCGAAGAATCATATAAGTACGTGTGAACCGCGATCTTTCGATTTATTTTTTTTCAAAACATGGTTTTAAGGTTTTGGACAAAATGTATACTTATTTAATTAATCACAAGACAATTGGGTAAGTGTATACTAGAAACTTTACTTTCTTTATTAGTACGGCCCTGCAGGCTGCAGTATTATAACTGATTATAGCGTGTACCTATACAGTATACAATACCAACCAACATATTTTATATAGGTACCTACTATACAAATCCCGGATGGGTTATCGTTATTTTTAATTTTACATCATAAAACTTATTCATTAAAAACTTTTGATGTGTTTCAATTAGGTACCTAGTACCTACCTGGTCTAAAAGTATATTCCTATAAATTCCTTACTTATTCAATAAAACCTCTAAATACCGCCATAGACCGGACACATTCCTAGCTGAAACTTTATTCAGAAAATTCAAATTATGATTTATGAAAAGTTTGTAATTTGTTTCAAAAAAAAACTTCCAATATTTAGACTTTGGTGGTTTCCGTTAGGGGAAGTTTAACTGTATAATATAATATATCTATACATGATAACTGATAAGTATAGGTACGTCGTACACTCCAGCAGTCGAGTGTATAAACCTACATGAAATAAAAACAAATAATATTATACCTAATAGCCATTAGCCAATAGGTGATTTATAATCCAAAGTAGGTGTTAGTAAGTATTAATAAATATATATAAATTACTAGCTGCCGACCTTCCTCCGGAAGAAATTATTTTTTTATAATTTAATTTAATAACATATGACTATTTTTTGGCTATACAAATAATATAATATAATTACATATTGTAGTTATTGTTATTGCTAATTTCTAAAAATTATATATCCTACATTTTGAATTCAACCACTGGAGTGGTAGATTTTATTCTTTTTATTATAGAATAGAGATAAGGTAGAAAAAAATGTAACAATAAATTATTTGTTCAATGAATAATATATATTATTTCGAATGGAAAAATGCAAGTGCGAACAAATAAATAAAAAAATAATAATAATAAATAAACAAACAAATCAGTTTCCTTCGTCTCCAAAATCAAGTTAGATTCTTATATATATAGATAAAATAAATGTTTTATATCTGTATTGTACGGAATTTATTTGTTGTTATTATTAAATACTGATATTAGTGCAATATATTACTAAGAATATAATATTTGGAATGAAATGTGCTCAAAATAAAAATAGTATACTATTATATTAGCTATATAGTGAATATACCTATAATACCTATTTCATATTACAACAAAATAGTGTTATCCAGGCGTCCAGTAAAATGAACCATGATTAAAAAAAATAAATTCATTTTTAATAATACTTTAGGAAGCCTGCGTATCGTTTTTCTTGAAATACTCTTTAATAATTGTATATATTATCTATTTATCTAGTTAATTAGGTAATTAAAGAACGTTCTGAAAGAAAAATGCTCTGAATATCCCGTGAAATATTCCCTACTTTATAAATATGATAATATATTATGCTCAAATAATGCTCTATGTATTTAATTAAACTGACGTGGGACAAACAACTTGTCAGTCAACCAACGCCGATCGTCCGTTCAAAATTGTTTTATCAGCAGATTCGTTACCGTGGGAATGTGGAAATATAATACCATTGTTTATAACACAGTAATTGTAATCAACGATAATACCCAATATAAATATTATGCTGGCTCTGCGCATAAAATTGTAAAATAATAAACAAAAACTCAAATTTCCCATCACATATTCAAATACGTGTGATTATAAAAATTTTTTTTAAAAACACAAACGATTGAACCTTATTGTATTGTCTCTGCGTAGACGTGGCTTAAATGTCGGGTTTTCATAATAATAAAATAAAACTACACTTATGTTATAAGTTATAATAGGTTCATACTTTATTTATCTTGACATTTTTCAGTGGAATGGAGTTGTGTTAAAAAATGTAAGCATAAAATATGTTTACCTAGTCCATTGCAATATAAACACATAACCAAACTATTCGACAAAAAAACAAATATGTTGAACGAAAATAATTGATGACTTCTTTACTTAGACTTGTATAGTATAATAATAATGTCATTAATTATTTATAGTAATAATAAATTATTATGAATTAACTGTACAAATATAAAATAAAAACTAAGCTTAAAACTATACGTTTTTCAAACTTTATTCTCACAATATAGTCATACACTCATAACTAACATTAAAATACAAATATATTGAAAAATAGGCGGGGAACACAATAACACATATTATGATCTAAACTCTAAATTTTATATCAGAATTTATCGCTGATCAATTATTAATATTAGGGTGCTAGCTGATGTGGAAATTCAAAAAAAAATATGTGAGCGTTTGGCTTAAGGTAACCTGTACCTATTACATGGGTGTGAACATTTTTAAATCATAATATTTACGTAAACATAATTTGCTTCAAAATTAAAAATAACAAAAAACGTGTGTGATAACATCAAAGATAATAAATGCTCAGTGCTCTTACCAGTTACCATTATATATCTGATATAATATTAATATAGATCCGATATTCTGTAATCATAAAACTAATATAACAAAACTAAATTTATTTTGATGAACATAAATTTGGGTTCAATGTATTTTATTTAAGGCTGGGACTTCGATTTTCGATGCGCTTTGCATTGTTTTCCGAATCTACCAACGCGATGCTCGTTTAATAACATACACGTTTCGTGTATTTTTGAATCAGAATAAGAAGTTTTTTTTTCATTTAATATAGAATTTTAGGATTTTTGTATCATTTTTGAAGTTTTTGAATCCAAAATTTGAATTTGAAATTCTATTTTAAGGGGCTATGATTTGAAAAAGTTCATATTTTCAAGTTTTCTGGTAAGTTCAAATTTTTTTTCAGAATCAAAATCGGACAACGTCAACTAACTTGAATTTTGTCAATACTTAGGTCTTTTCAGTTAAAATTGACGGCAGTATAGCGAGGCCCCTTAAGATTATTACATATTTTTTTTACATGATTTTTATATACATTTAACAAACTTGTCATCAAACATACTGTAATAGGTGGGGAATTAAGAGCGCCGAGATTATCACGCGGAAACTAAAAAGCATACAATATTGGTGAAACACCTAAATTTTTTAATTTTACAATTACTTTTCAAACTCAATCACAACATAATCATATATCGTCATATTCTTATGAGTTGACAAAAAACGGTGAAAATTATGGGGTGTAGTTAGTTAACCTAATCCGTTTTAAATAATATTATTCGACAATAATATTGCTCTTGGCAAATAGCTCTATAAATAATAATAATAACAAAAATAACATTATTGCACGAAACGCTTGTAGAATCCGGTGCACGTGAAGTTCAGCAAGCGGTTCGTACCGGAACGCAGCGTGGACGATCGGATCAGCCGACTGAAGCGTGGTCGGTACGCGATTCTGACGAAGTGCCTGTACGAGAAACACTTCATGGAGTCAGATAAAGTGCCGGTCGCTATGCTGAACAACCTGCGAACGGCCCGAACGTGCTTGAGCCAGTTTTACATCGGTTTTGGGTTCGCCAAGCGGTCGCCGTACGCGAAACCGGCCAACCTGGTCATCCAGCGGATCTTTGAGAGTGGGCTGATCGACTATTGGCTAAGCCGGGTGACCGAAGTCCGCATGTCGCCCGCCACGTTCAAGCAGGTGTACGAGATAAAGCCACGCAAGAGCGGCCACCCGTCAGCGCTTAGCTACCGACAATTCAAAGTCGTCATGGTCGTATGGATGGTTGGATGCGCATTGTCGGCGGCCGTGTTCGCCGTCGAACGTCGGTATGGTCCCGGCGGCACCGGACACCCACGCAGATCGCGCCGCGCATAATCGCTGCAGCCGCTGCACATATAATATTATAATAATGTAACTAATATTTTAGATTCTGAGCGGAGCAATAAATGTATTGATTTAACAATGATGTGTGTTTTTTAGGGTTCCGTACGCAAGGACGGCCTGGGAGAAAAATTTAGGCCGGAAAAATGTATTACCCAGGCCAAATTTGTATGTCTACGTCATAGTTTTTTTTTTTTTTTTGGGGGGGGGGGGTTTATAATTATTTATTTACCTATCTAACCTTTTAGTTATTATTATATGTAGAATACCACAAAAAAAAGTCCATAAATCAGTGTCAACATTTAAGTGTGACTGCCCATAAATATTTTCTAAATTATTATTATATAGAAGTGAAATTATGCATTTGAATAATGCACAATATTTGTTATTTTTAGAATCCACCTTGCTAACACTACTTGAAGTAAAATGAAAATTCGGGCTTTGATCCGACCGAAAAGTCTTTAAGATAAAAAAAATAGAGTATGAAAAAATGTAGAGAGAGACTCACGCTCGTGCAGTGCACGAAGTAGTCACATTCTCGCGGACGATCAGACGAAGATCGAAGCATACCTATATGGGTACGCAATAATAATAATAATGCGTTTATGCGTCCCAAAATATACCAATCTTAAATATCTAAGCAATTATTATTGCTATTAATAAAAATTAGTAAGTAGTATTGTAGTAATAACTTATTGTATTAAGCGTTTTTGATTAAATACATAATCACCTAGCCCTATTTGGTCACCACAAAATTCTTCGACAGTTTAAAACTCCAAAACAACCAGGTATACCTACTATATTATAATATACTATACTATTTAATATTAGGATTTTCTTCTTGTAGTATTGCTTAGAAATTAGAATTAACACTAGTGAGTATACAAAATCTAATTTCCGTTATTATCGTAATATTATCGTCGTATCATTACTATGTGTATTTACGTTAATGTCTTGCGTTGTTACGTGATATGCATCAGTCGTATTATTTATTGTATATCTATTGGAAATTTGTTTATTAATTTTAATAATTTAATATGTCAAAAAAATACTTAATTGGTTCAATGAATAGAAAATTAAAGAAGAAACAAAAAAATTACACGGTAGTTTAGATAAATTTACCTACGTTTAGAACTAGTTTATCTACTACATAGGATATAGCGCACAATCGAAATGTTTGTAAAAGCTGATTGGCTGAAATCAAATTTGACTTAAAACATTAATCTTAAAAACTTTTACTTAGGTATCAATAATTTACTTATCAATACTTTAATAATCAAAAATACTAATTTTTTAAAAAAAACATACGTTAGCTTTTTAATTTGTATACCTTACTTGAATAAATATTAAACATTAATTATAGACGAATTGAAAGTGTAAAGTGTTCTTGTATATTAAATAATCAAGTTTTTAAACAATACAATTTTATTCTATGATCTAACTACTCATGTATATACTACTAATTTAAAAATACAATATGCATACATTTTATTTTAGTATTTAAGAAAGTATAGAGATGGACAATTGCGGCCCAAAATTGAAAATTGTAAATAGTAAATTAGTAAATCAGGCCCTGGGTGTTCGACAAAATCAATTTTGGTGTTTGGTGTAACTTAAAAATAAATGAGCGTTACATAGTTACATTAGATAGGTACATGAAATGTTCACCGAGTATTTTATATTAGTATTTTTTATACCTGATAAAATTTTCAAAATATTTTAACTTGTTTTGTATTATTTATATATAGTTTCCAATGTTTTAGTTATTTTTTTTTATAAATATCACCAAAATGTTATTCATTGGATCAAAAAGTTTAATACTAGGCTCTTAATACATTATTATAATTCCTAATATATTCTAACAATGACAGTTGAAAAATATAAAAAATACATAGTCACAATTTTTGTATAAGCATTTAAGTTTGAATTTTGACAAAAGGCGTAAAAATCACGAAATTGTGCAAATTATTTTGAGTAAGAAATTCCTAAAAATTTTTCTTTATAAATCTAAAATTTTAAAATGTAATACAAGATTTCTTATAAGTTTGTCTACCTTTATCAAAAAAAAAAAAAAAGTGTTGAGCCGTTTACGGACAATTTCAAATTTAAATTATTTTAGTTTTTTAGATTCTGAGCGGAGCGATGAATGTATTGATTTTACAATGATGTTTGTGTGTTTTTTTTTGTCTGTCATAACTAGGGCAGAGGACTTGTAGCTCTAAAAAATCACTAAATATGCACTTCAATATACAAAATATGCATTTTAAAATGAATATTTTTTAACAAAAAATAACAATTTTTCTGTAGGTACCTATTATTTTAATGAATAAATTTTATTTACAACTTACAAGTTACAATTAATTATTTGTATTATTTGGGTTTATTTTATGAGTTTTCTTATTTGGATACTTCTTCAAAATTTTCAACTTTCAACTTCTTCAACTACTAAAGAACAATTGACAAAATATTTTTGTTTCAAATATTTAAGATTAACTCAAATTATTAACTTGGAAGTTAGGTACATTGAACAAAAAGATATTTTTTTCAAATTTTCAAATTGAAAACTTTTATTGTCAGCTAACAGCACTTTGAACATTGAAAAAGAACATTCAGCATCAATGACATTTATAGTGACTTTAAAATATGCTAAATCACTATGGCTCAAGATTTCATGTGTTCTGACTACCTATTGAAGTTAGTTCGGCAGATAAAATTTTTGAAATTTAAGCCTATATTTGCTAACCTTTATTTTTCTCTAAAACATTCATCTTTTCTTGAATCATTTTTCTCACTAGCTGTACCGGGTACTTGATTCAACTTTAAAAAAAATTTCTTCAATTGTTTTATGGTGGTTTATATTTATTGGTGTTCGTAATAATAACTTGCAGCTTTTACTCACGATCCCCACCTTGTAATTATAAATTCCGGAGGAAGTGAAAGATCAGGCGCTAATCAAAATATAATTTTAAATTCAACGTTATTTAAGTTGTAAAAATAAATAAATAAAAGCGTCAACTAAAAAATAATGATTAAATGATAAATTATTTAAAATGCGCATCTAAAAGTATAAAATGGAAAAAAATTTAAAAAAATAAAACCAAAAACCGAAAATCGCAAGATATGCATTTATATGCACAATACATTTTTAAAACTATAGCTTTGTAGAAGCATTAAACGTATTTGTTTCGCCGTCTCCTCAGTGGCGTCATTTCAGTTTTTGAGATGGGGGGCAAAATTTTTGACCCAAAATAAAACTGAAAAAAACTGCTCGCAAACAATTACATTAACAATAACAAAATAATGAATAAATATGTAGAGGGATACTTAAATATATTATCTATTGACTATTAGCTACTATATGAAAGTCCAAAACTAGCCCATACCCGGCCTGACAGTGGCCCGCTAATGGTAAGGGGAAAGGGCAAATGCAAATTAATTTTTTAGTTTTTTATTCTATAAATATCAATAAAATTTTATTTGTTGGGTAAAAATGCGAGAAAACTGAATACAAGGCTCCTGATATATTGTTAAAATAGCAATCGAAAAATATTAAAAATACATAGGCACAATTTTTTTTTTATAAGCATTTAAAGCTTTTGACAATATTTATCAAATTTACAATTTAATAATTATTTTGTAGTTAATAATTTATAAAATTTTCAACTTTTATATCTAATATAAGGATTGAAAATTTTAAACAAGGTTCCACGTAATTAGGATATTCCGTAACCAAAATATCTCAAAAATATAAAACACGGTTTTTTTCATAGTGATTTTATGTTCAAATTTCGTTATAACAAAGAATAACGATTTTAGTTATTTTGTTGTAATTTTATAATATTAGGTATAAAATTTTGTTTCGCTTATCTTGAACAATTTCAAAAAGTTGATTTATCTGTTTTTTGCAGCAAGTCCTTCATATTAATTCAACTTACCGGCTACCGTATTAATAATAACTATAATAAATATATAAATAAAATATAAAATATCCACTCTGACAAACCGTCTCCTATCAGAATTGTTTTTCGTATATACCTAAAATGATATTATATCATTGAATTCAAATCCATTATACAATTACACACTTGTACCCTACGCCCCTACTGTACAGCAAAGCGACATCCATATATCCACCTTTTTAAATTTGGAACTTATGGGCTATGATTATTTACAATAAATAAAATATATTACAATACTATTGTCGTAAAATATTAATTAAATTTACGCAGGAAATTTAAGTTTTCACATAGCAATCACATGGCTGTAGATAGAACTATAGAAGCTATAGACGTCGTGCATCTAGGTTAAAGAGCTTCCAGCGGACATTGTATAGTCCTAGTGAGGGGATATAATAATATTTTGATTATTCTGTGACTGTATTAGGTACGTAGGTACTACGTTATACGTTTAATTTTATTTATAGTAAGCTACCTATGTAACTACCTATGTGTTTAACATTATTTTTTCGGTAGTCGATACTCGTATTATTATTTTTGTTATTTCACTTTAAGCATCTTGTGCTTCTCTGAAAATAAGACGAATAAGAGCAAGTCAAACAAAATATGTTGTGTTGTCGGACGTAGTGATATTTACAAAAATACAAACCAAATAAGCCGTATTAAGAGGATACGCTACACCCGCATGTGTTGTCTCCGTCTTACAAATGTACAACATAGCAAAAACAGTTTTGCGTGGGAAGGAGCCGAGAAGGCTCTAGTCATAACTAAGAAACGATATTTTCACCATATAAAAAGGAGAACTTTAGCTGTGCAACGTTGTTTTTTTTTTTTACATCACTTATATGAAAAAAGTTCTTACTGTTTCAAAAACCATTATTGTTTGTGTTTTTAAAACTTGAAAAACTTTTTTCATATAGATAAATGATATCAAAAAAATAAAAACAACGTTGCACAGCCAAAGCTCTCCTTTTTATGTGGTGAAAATTTATTTTCTAATCATCATAATATTTAATAATATTTAAATCATCATAATATTACTTGTACGCATCTTTAGCACTTATCAATTTTGGTAACAATAGATATCAGATATATTATCAGTGTTAACATTACGTCCAATCGGGATGTGAAAGTAGTAAATAATAATGTATACGTAAAAAAAACATGAATAATATTTCTTGAAAAACAAAAGGTTAGGTTATGTTTCACTGTTTCACATCGGGATTCGGAGTATCGGACGTCGAGCACTCGAGCCTCCCGGCCTTCGGGCGCTCTGGCCTTTATTTTCTTTGTCTATGCTTAGAACGTGGAAAATGTTGTCTCGTATTCTCCTTAGTCGTGACTCTCGTAGTCATAATTCAAGTTTCAAAGTCTCAAACTCATAAAGCTGTATCTGATGGAGTGCTGAGTGATGAACAATGGTTATTCTTGTAAGTAAACACATTTTGTATGTTAAGGTGGGTTTACACGTGCATGTTTCTTGTGGCATCATCATCTACGCGCCAGCTCGCCAGTAATGTCGAATATTCCAACTTTTATTTTCACTTGTGCGCAGGAACATTTTTACACCTGAAACTTGACTAGTGCCTTAATTTGCATGGATAAACATGCACGTGCATCACTCAAATCGTTGATCACGCTGGTGCTGCTTATCGGCAAACAGAGTCGTGCGTGAGTGGCGTGTAAAAACTAGTTGGATTACACTTGAGAGTTGAAGTATTAATCTGGCTTGTCACTTGGCACAAGTCGCTATAGTGATTTCACTAACTAGCAAACAGCAACACAAGTAGGCCGGTCTTTAAGTTTATTCGTGGGTGAGCAGTGTGTTACTTTGTCTATTGCAAGGTTCCCAGTTTATTTCGGAAGTGGGCTGTAATTTCAATTACATTTAGCTGGTGGGCCATCTTACGAACAACATATCTTACACATATAGTCTATTTTTACAATACTTTGAATTTTAAATTTACTATCTAAACTCGTCGGGTTGATATACCACGACTGTCGACGGACAAACACTCGCGACAATCTATAAACAAAAATAATACCAATAAGCTCGTGACAAAATATTAACTGGTATCTAACCGTGGGCAAATTCTATTGTGTTGACGAGCCTGGGTTCGAGCAGCCTTAGTCTATTTCATTGAATAAACTAACAATTACATTTACCTAATAGCATGTATAAAAAAAAGTTTATTTGACACGTTACTAAACACTTTCATTATTTTGTTTACAGAAAATAGGTACACTAAATTATTTCATCAAACTATACTATGACCTCATGATATATAAATTGATAAATCAACTGTATAGGTATAAGCTTAATTATGAATTATGGTGATAATGATTGTTAATATACTTATCAATGGTTAATATTTTATTACTACCTTCATGGAGATTCCTCCCAGATTGTTAGTTCCTATTTTATTTTCATATTGTTCTCATCACTATTAATTAACTATCTTTAAATGGCTTCGATGCGTTTGAGAATTTCATTCCAAATCATGATTTGTTAGGACACAATTTTTTTAAAACATACATGTTTGAGCACTAGTATATACTAAATATTATCTATATTTATGTATATGTAGTTTTATTTATGTATGTGAACTGTAAAATACATTTACCATTTTTATATAAGTTTATAAGTTAGAATCCATATTCTATGAACAAGATTATAGACTCCAGTTTAAAAATGGTCAGGCACATAGTTAACGAGTGGCATGGCCACCCTATTATATTGTTGAAATACGCAAGGCTCTAAAAAAAGTTGAACCATATTTTAAAACTTTTACTCTAATATTTGTTATTATATAAAGATATCTTTAACACCATGTTCTATGTAAATACGATAAATAAGAACAAAACAGCTTGAAACTTATCGCACCGGATGCAATATAATATTTGTACAGCATGCTCAGAATAGAAAATGTTTTTGTAGGTATTCGTTGTGTTTACAATAGGATACAATGCATCTATATTATAAAATCACATAAACCTGCATTCTTATTTCGGAATTAGATGGTACAAATTATAATATTAATCGTAGTTAGTAGGTCAATTTATATTCTATTATTATACATACAATAATATGTTTATAATATTATTATACTAATAAAATTTTTTATAAAGGGAAGGGGAGGCAAAGCTGAGAAAGCATTATATACTTAATTATTGTTTATTGTTATATTTTTGTTGAATCAAAGCCATATATAATATTTTAAATATAATTTATTGTTTCAGTTAGATACCTAAAAGATTCCATACACATTACAGGAAATGGCAAACTCTAATAATAACTGAATTGGAAATATTTGATGGTAGCATAATGTAATATGAATGTTATTTTTATAAATGAAAACAATTATGTGCCATCATTTACATTTTGCATCTACAACATTACGTTATGTCCTGGTTGAAAACAAGTCTTCTAATTGAAATAGTAACGTTAAAGCATCAACTCATACCAACTCAACACAATGTGATTTCATATCGTCTCAAAAAAACATAAAACAATCAAGTTTAACTGTTGAAAACCAATACCAATATGTCATCTGCAATAAATCATTATTAAAAACAACAATATTCATAGTGTTAAATTTATAAATTAGATATTTGCAATAAATCATTTTCTCAAGCATCAACTTTTAATCAACAGAATAGTATTTGTAACAAATATAACATGTATATGGTTTTTCTCCAGTATGAATTCTTATGTGAGCTTTGCTAGGTTATCAAAGCTCCCATTAGAAATCATATGATTCATACTGGAGATGAACCATACACATGAGATATTTGCAATAAATCGTTTTTTCAAACATCAACTTTTAATCAACACAATAGTATTTGTAACAAATATAACATGTATATGGTTTTTCTCCAGTATGAATTCTTATGTGAGCTTTGCTAGGTTATCAAAGCTCCCATTAGAAATCATGATTCATACTGGAGATGAACCATACACATGAGATGTTTGAAATAAATCGTTTTTTCTCAAGTATAACATTAAAGTTGACCCAATATTATATATTATATATTATTTGTTATGTGATTTTATATCTTAAATAGGTAGTCAAATATCTATGTATTGTAACTATACCCTACCATAAAATAATTTTGGTAATTTTAGCTTAGTTTATAAACTAATTACTGTATATGACTACTGTTACAAATCTGATCATAAAAAATATATTATGTAATCAAGTATCAATAAATTGTAACTTTATTTTGCCATAAATTAATAGTGTGTTATTAATCACTACATTTTCTTGATCAAACAAATGATTTGTAATTTGATTTTATAATAATTCACGTACTATGTTGAAAAATGTAAAATATAATATCAACAGCTTAAATATTATTGTTAATAAATGATAGTATCAGGACATAAAGTACTTCCTTGAAGATTTTTTTTTTTATGCTAATATTAAAGAATAGAATACATAATACGTAATTTTACTCTGTAGTCAAGTTAGTACATGAATACTATATTTAACAGTTTTGCTTGGACTATTAGATATATAATACCGTTGCCTGGCGAAATTATTTTGGCTCGGCAATAATGTTAACTTAGGATGTTAGGTAAACTCTGCTTTAGTTTATAGGTCTATGCATTCTAGACTCATTAATGTTGACCACCCCAGATGTTGCTTCTGTAATGTTTTATGAGTATACTTTATTTACTAGAAATTAGTAAGTTAGCATAAATAAAATTAAAACTAATTTATTCATACTTAAATAAAAAATGGTTCAATTTTTACAATCATTATCACGACTACCACTGGAAAAGTGATAACGGTGGATTCGAGTTAGATAGTACTATCTTAAATCGTGATTCAGGCATAGATAATAATATAATATATCTTATATTATCTATGGATTCAAGACATTTAAGTTCAACTGGAATATTTTTCAGTAAACATTAGTTGTATTTTGATAGCTGCTGCTTTTGTTATGTTCTTTGGTGCAAACTGTACGTTTTGATGCATAGATTAGTATATAATATTAATATGGTCTGATGGAAAACGCTACACCTAATATTTTCCCCTCCAACAATATTGGACGTGGTATAATGGGCAACCAACCTGTGGCAGGCGCAGGCAGCAGTCCTGTATGGAGCACAAATTTCTATAACATTAAATATAGTAGTATTATAGACTAAAGTACCATGGAAAAATATTATAATGATATTCTATTATGTTTATGTATAGTACAGCGTAGTGTCACAAGACATAGAACAATAGTTGTAGTATAATAGAAGTCTGTGGTATGGAGCACGATTTAAGATATACAGGTTAAACATCGGCCTATAACGAATAGTGCTATATGATGACTGGTGAACCAACTATCCGAAACACCTGAGACCCTCGAACAACGCCCGGAATCGAGGCACACTGGCAGCTAGTATATAATATTATTGAATCTATAAACTTGTCCTCTCGGTGTGCTAGTAGTAGAGAGAACAGCTGTTTCAGACAGTTAGTTCACCGGTCAAGTAATTTGATTATGAGAGTTCGATACGCAACCGTATATCTTAAATCGTGGTATGGAGGGACGCCGGACGCCTATCTGCGAGGTCCATGTTCTGAATTCTGATATCAAATCAAATTTACGGTGAAAGCCGAATTCCAACCATATATGATAACATATAGTTCATAACATATACATAACATATAGTAAACATACATATACATAACATATAGTTATCATATAGTTCAATGATTCCAACCACCCAACTACTTCCCCATAGCATAGTCATAGTCCATAGATTAAGCATAGTACACATGTTTACTCTATGGCATATTCATCATAGATAATATTCTTATATTATCTATGATATTCATAGTCCCACTCACAGACGCTGATGCAAAGACGACGAGTAAATCCACAGATAGATAATATACAATAATTATTGTATAGATCTGTGTGTAACTCACACTGAGATAGATAACAACACTAGTTTCATGATCAATTAATGCTAAACCAATAACCATAATTCAATATTTCAATGACAAATTGTGTTTACCGCCTGACGCTGAGTAAAGCCCGTCCGTTGTCTGTACTCGGCGTTCACTTCTCCGTCAGCGGTCTGCCGGTCTCCTTATGAGTATTGCGTGTTATTCTGTTTTATAATTTGCCTATTACTTACGTGTTGCACTACGAAAACGCTTTCTGCGTACAATACAGTAAGTACTTTAATGTATAGTTTATGATGCGATGGTCATAATTATATTGTATAATAAATATTTAGTCATAATACCTACTATTAAGTATTTACCCTGAATGGTCTAATCTGGATAAGACGACTACATGATTTTTTTTATCTTTTGAGTAGTAATAATGTAACACTTAAATTATTAATGCTTATACGCTCTATGTGTCATTTTAATTCTGTATGATCGGTCTACAGACAGAGATCTGATGAATGGTGGGTCATAACTCGCGATCGGTCTTGCGATCATTTCGCCTAACTGGTGTATTCAGAATTCTTGGTTGATGTTCCGCCGGTGTCGTCCCTTTCGCGATCGCGCTCCGATTTTCTATCCCACCGCCATGTTATTAGCTGTACGATTCGCACAGATATCTATAATATTAGATTTTATATCTGTTGCGATACCCAATTTGTTAGTTTATGTGCCATAGTAGGTACCTAATACCTATACTGTTAGGCGTTGATGTCTACTATATAGTGTCCACAGCTCGACAATATGGCGGCCGGTCGATGATTTCATACACGGCGTTTTGCGACTCGTTTTTCACCGCATCAGCTGTGCGAGGTGTGTCCTATGTGCGTAATTTAGATAAAGTTATAATGGTATAAACTTGGCGATTTCCTTCACGGCTTCACCTGAACGGCCAATCCCAACTCAAAAACATAAAATTAGGGAGTAAGTAAGCATTTTTATTAATTACTTCGGCGTTTGTGCCAGGCCAAACGCGGAATCAGCAGGATTCCCCGATTTGAATCATTTCCGTAAAATGTGTGAGCTTTTGTCCTGTATTCATAAAAAATAAAAATTCTAAGTACCTATTAATATTTTATTTCGTATTTTTTTGTATGATATAGTATGTAACAAATGTAGATAAGCTCACAAGCAATTTTTTGGAAAATTTTTTTTTCTAAATGTGTGTTTTGCATCCTTAATATTTGATGTTACATTCAAAAAAAGACGCTCAAACTACATTTGGAAGTTATGGTCAAAAAACTTTAAAATGCTTAATTTTTCCAATAATCGTGTTTTTGGGCTTAAAATACCAAACATTAATATTTTTGGAAATTTTAGTATTTATATGCTCAAATTTTTAGGGGAATCAGAACTTACCTATCGTTCTTAATATTTATGTTATTGTTGATAAACAACATAAAACTGAATTATAAAGTTCTTCCAATCATTTTTGTATTAAACTAACTCAAAGTTGATTTTTTTTATTTTTTCATTCTGAATGTAATAAAACTGAAGTTTTTGGTGAAATCAGAACTAACTTTTATTTTTTGGTTTGAAGAAATAGGTTGAAATAATAAGCAACAAAAAACCAAAATGTACAGATATAGGTAATGTATTTCATATTAAATCAATATCCTCGTCATCAAATATGTCGAGCCTATCATTGTCATATTTTTGGCGGTTCGTTTAACTAACCTGCTATCGAAAAAATTCCACAATAGGAAAATAACGATAAAGATACACTTTTTGTCCATAAATATGTAAAATTTACAATCGTATCCCTATGGATACATAAACAGTAAATTTTACATTTGGAAAAATATAGTTAATTTTTTTAGGAGGCCATAAGTAATTTAAAAAAAATTCTGATGGGGGAGGGCTAGAGAACATGGTGAAATTAATAGAACGATTATAATGTCAAATTATTGTTATAAAAACATAATATTTAATAAAGTTTTGAAATTTACTTTTGTTTTGATTTACCTAAATTCTTGGAATATTCTAGGCATCTCCACACATATCCGTCCAAGCAATTTAATTATATTTCATAGTTATTTATTAAAAACAAAAATTTAATAATCATACATCAATACTAATTACTATTACATAACTATAAATATATTTATGAATAAAATACATTACTTTTATCTCTACATTTTGGTGTTTTGTTGCTTATTTAACATATTTCTTCCAAACCAAAAATATAAGTTAGTTCTGATTTCACCAGAAACTTCTTTAGTTTATTATACACCAAATGAAAAAAAAGTCAAAAAATTATATTATTTAGTTCATGATTTATATGAATATTTATTACCACAAACTCAAAAATAATAAAATATTTTCCATAGAGGTACAAATAAATAATCTTGAATATTGTAGATTATACTGATATAGAATAATATATAGATAGGTAATAATGTTGCTGAAAGAAATTTTTAAATATGAAGGTATTAATTTTGTTATTGACAGGCATTCCTGGTAATTTTTTAACTCAGAATATGAACAATTACACATCATTTTGAAGGCTTTATATTAAGCTTTTAATTGTATTATAAGAATGTGATATATCTTTCAATCTTTCATTGTGCTGAATATTTTGGAGAAACCACTAAATGTTAGTATAATGAGCAAAAGTATTTCATTTACAAAAGTACTAGCAACTTCTATTTTTGATTTTGTTGCTTAAAACAAAACAAATTACGTAAGATTGTATTTTATGATTTTGGAAATCCAAGTTCAATGTGCCTTGAAAGAAGTGTTTAACCTTAAAAAAAAAATATCTAAATTGGATTGTTCCACGGCTTGTGAGAGTTTTTCCTGTGAAGTAGATTTTTGAACAAAAAACAAGCCACGTGCAGGCCTCTTAACACATTCATTACAGTGACTCAGGTGACACCTAATGTACAGCAGAACAGTACCCACTTGCCCACCTTTATTTTTTTTTTTAGAACTTATGTTAATCTGGTAGAGATAGGTGTGGGTCTTACGCATAAGCGCAACTAGGGGGTAAGGGCTGAAAAAAACTTTTATAGCTCCTTCAAAATAAATTATTCAATTCTTTCAGAAAATATTAACAAATCTTTAAAAACTTAACTGTATTTCTTATTTTTTTTTTGTAATTATTTAATTTTTTACTTTTTTTTTTATACTGCCTATGATAAATATGGTAAAAATATAAGCTGTATGCTTTTATTTGTTTTAAGGAAACAATTTATGTCGGTATGATATAAATTATTTTGTATTTGGTAAGATTATTACACATAATTTTACAGTATACCTATGCACTGAACTATAACATAGGATAGGTAATAGCGGAATAAAAATCCCCTGAAAAAAATCTCCGACCCTAAGAAAAATAACCCCCAGACTACAATATTACTGACAACCGCATGGCATTTTTAAAATATAATTTGCGTAACTATTACATTATTAATAATATATTATATTGTATAATATTATACTTATACTAGCTTATACCGTGCACTTCGCTTCCTGTTAAGTGTACCAACTCTATATAACTCAAACTTTGTTCAATTCGTTATTTAATATTCGGTGTATTGTGTTCAAAATTTATCTTAACTTTTCTGTGGCCTAGAATAAAAATTCTGATTCGTAGCAGTATATTATGAGGTAGGCAATCTGGATCGCGGACACCGTGCTTTATAATTTAACTCTAAAGTATCGAAGTTATACCAAGTATGTCACTGAACTCCTCCTAAACGGCTGGATTAATTGTGAATGCCGAGTCTGTCGACCAATATTTCCTCCTCGTCAGTGGCATACACTGGAGGGTTCAAGGGTAGCAACTGCTACTACTGATTTTTTGGTAGGTGGGTGGGTGGACCTTTAGCTCCAAAATATTTACATCAGAAAAATTCTACTACGTACAAAAATATTGAAAATAAACTATTGAATTACTATAGGCTATAGCCATTAGCCTATTAGCCAATATAGAAGTAACAGATTCAAATTGCTACCCCTATTTATTTTTGAGTGTGCGCCACTGCTCCTTGTCCACGAAGACGTGGAATTGTTTTATGTGTGTAACTTATATGTGAGTATAATACTTACAATATTTACATAATTACAATATATATAATATCAAAACACAGCGTACAAAAAACTTAAAAGCATTGAATGAATACATTGATTTCGCAACAACCTATAATTATTATTATGATAGTTTTTATACCCATAGCAACCATTTATAAACAAAAATTTCCACCGTAAATCTCTAAATCCCCGTTTGATCACATCCCCTGGTAGGACCTAGAGGGATGATTTGTGAATCTAAACAATTCAGGGCGTCACCCAAACGCATATAAAAAAATTCATTAAAATAAAATTGGTCCAACCGTTTAGAAGAGTTCAATCACAACACATGTACAGTAGAATTATATATATATAAAGATAATATAGGTATACTTCTCATTAAAAAAATTAATATATAATAAATAATATTCAAAAATTAACAATATTATTTTTTTTTGTATCACAATGTGAAATGTTATAGTTCTTTTAAAAGATTACTGATTAGGTACATTAGATACATTCAACTATTCAACTACATTTAACTATTTGTTTAGTGATTCAAAATGTTAAAATAATTGGAATTTTCCTGGACATAAAAAAAGCCTTTGATAACGTTAACCTCTAGTTGCTTTTAAAGAAACTTGAGAACGCTGGAATAAAAGGATTAGCAAAAGATCTTTTCGAATCTTACATAAACAACAGAACTCAAACAGTTACAATTAATAATGTACATAGCAAACCTCTGATTCTTACACACTCTCAAGGAACTGTCTTAGGACCACTGTTATTTTTAATTTATATTAATGGATTATTAAATCTGAATATTAGTGGTAAGATAATATGTTTTGCTGATAACACCTAAGTATTAATTAAAGAAAAATCAGATGAACTATTATTTAATATAGCCTATATAGGGAATACATCAATTAAACAATTAAAGGCATGGTTTGACAACAACGGAATGGCAATAAATTAAAATAAATCTAATTTTATAAAATTTAATATTTATATGAATAAAACTATATTATAATATATAATATAAAGGTATTAAGCAAAAAATATTATTTTTTATGTTTGAAAATTATAATATAAATATTAAGAAATAAGGTATAATCAAATACCTGAGTAAATAAATAATTGATTTTGTCTGTGAGATTTTTTTATATTTTTAAGTGAACATATATTTGGGGTGTGGAGGCGGTTCACGCCGACGGGTTACTTTTCTTGTAATGTCAGATGGGGGCTACAACCCCCCCAACATTTCAGCCCTAGCCACTGGGCATACGTCATATGCACGTGTATAACTTCATTGTCATATTAAAACTGTATAACTTTAGTAGTATAGTTTTAATTCTTTTAAAATTTATACAATGGTTATATGTACTATATAACTTGTGTGTATAATGTATAAATACAATTCATGTAACAAATATTTAATTCGTTCAAAATTGGAAATTAGTTTTCTTTTGATTTTATGTTATTCATATCTTTTGTAAAATTATAAAATATATTAAACAGTTAATATTTTTATTTTATAAGTTAGTCAGTAAATGTTTAATTGAAAATTAAATTGGTTTTTAAATTTTAAAATTAAAAAAAATGACAAATCAATATAGGGTAAGAGAAGTGGGTAATTCTTTATGTTGTTCATTAAGTGTAGAAGAATCACTGTATAGATGAGTTAAATTTGAATTCAACGATATAAAATCTTTGTACACGAAAATGATTCTGACAAAGATCATATTACTAAGTATATTGTACTTTATACATAATATACATTAACAATAGTAGGATAAATTAATTATTGCCAAAATTATTGCATTAGAAAATGTAATTTTGTGTACATAAAATATAATGATATACTTCAAAAGTTTCAAATACCTACCCAATAATAATATTTTTAAATTACAACAAAATAATCAAAATCATTACCTACTCTATATTTATACATCAAATTTGAAACTAAAAAACCTTAAAAAAAAAAAACTGCATATATATGTGTTTTTTGGTTATAGTACAAATTATATAAGAGAAACCTTTTTTGAAATCTTCAATCCTTAGATTTGAAATTGAACATTTTATACATTTTTAAGAAAAACGATTCTGAGCGAAAAGGTCAGTCAGCGTACTATGATGATATTAAGGTGACTAAAGTAATTTATATATAACCTATTTACGTGGAACCTTGTTTTAAATTTTTAAATCCTTACCTATAAAAGTTGAACAATTTATAAATTTTCAACTACAAAATAATTATTACATTTTAAATTTGATGAATTTTGTCGAAATTCAAACTTTAAATCCTTATAAAAAAAAATTGTGCCAATGTATTTTTAATATTTTTCAACTGTAACAATATATCAGGAGCCTTGCATTAAATTTCACGCTTTTTGACGCTACAAATAAAATTTTATTGATATTTATAGAAAAAAAAACTAAAAAAATTTAAAACTGACAATGTCCGTAATCAGCTCAAAAAGAGTCAAATTATTTTCAAGTATCTACAGTCATTTGTTTTTAATTACAACAAAATAAGAAAATCATTACATGAGAAATCAAGTGAATATCTAATGTTGTAAAAATATGAATTTCAAACTCTCATAAAAATTTAATGTGACTTTCTTGTAGACATTTTTTTATTTATTAATAAAGGTAGACACGCTTATGAGGAATCTTGTATTACATTTTCAAATCTTTAAAAAGAAAATTTTTCATGAATTTCTAACACAAAATAATTTCCAAATTTTCATCATTTTTATGTATTTTGTAAATATTTGAACTTAAGATGCTTATAAAAAAAAAAACTGTGACTATGGATTTTTAATTTTTTTTATTTGCCTTTGTAACAATATACTAGGAGCCTAAAGTGACCTATAACTCATTGCTTTTGTTGAAAACTGATTTTGCTTAGAAATTCCCGTTTTCCTTAATTTTATTTGTTTTTCCCGGCACTTGTAAACTACCGAGAATTTTTCAATTTTGACCTACCAAATGCACTTGACAGATTCACTCTCCAACCAGAAAGGATACTAAAGTTGAAAATAGAAAAAATTATCTCGACTACTTATCAGTTATCGTGTACACAGCCACAAAAAATAAAAAAACACATTGTAAAATCATTACATTCAGAATCTAAAATGTACATACTAATATATAAAAAAAAATGTTATGAAATTTATTATAGTCTATAATTTTCTATAATATATATGTAATACTGTTACAGGATACAAATGTAAGTTCTTGACTAGCCGTAGATTGAAAATATAAGATAATGTCTAATAAAAGACGCACAAACCACAATGACCAAGGTCAAATTTACCATCCTAGAAGATCCAGAACAAATCCATCAGTTAATGCAGAAAACATCCAATTTGATTTTAAGTCACTCGAACACCAGAATGAACAGTTACGTTCAAGTGGTTCTAATACAAAGGAACAACAACAACAAAAAAAACGGAATTCAGTTAACAAACATTCTCAGTGGACATCAAAATTTAATTCAGAAAATCGGCAAGAACAATTGAAATTTAAACAGTCTTCAGAAAATAGGCAAGAAAGATGGGGGCGAAAAAAAATTGAGCAAAAACAAGACTTGGTTAATGACACTAATGAAACAAAAATTATAAAGTATACCTTTGGATTCAAGCGCCTCGAAGAATTATGTGATATGGATCCTTCTGAAATTGTATTTGTGATGTCTAATAAAACCAATGGATTCATAGATCTGTTCAAACAAAATAAAGAACCAGATTGGATATACTTGCTTATGAAAGTTTCAGCTAAAGTCTGTTCTTCAGAATTATTGCAAAGTAAAATTTCTTTACTAACAGAATTAACATGTAATCAATTTTTTAATCATATAAAAACCTATATACTGAGTACACCTACAGAAAAAAACAAAAATCGATGCAACAATATGAATACATTTTATGAAAATTGCTTAGTAGTTTTTCAATCTATAACTACGCTATTTCCGAAAACAGCTGAAGAAAAATTGAAAGACATAGTAGTAAGCAGCAATATTGCTTTATCTGGTATTAAAAATTATTGTAATCATATTAAAATAAATGAAAATACAATTGTTGAAATGAATGAACTCCTACAAAAACTGAATGAAACCAAAGTAACAGAAGAATTAAAAGAAAAAGAAAAATGTATGATTGAAAACATTGCTCATATTATGCCTCCCCCTGAAAATTTTAGGGAACTTACAGTATATCCAACCGCAATTGATCTTGAACATGGAAAACCATTTTTACGACCTAATATCTTAAAAGGAGCTTATCAGAATGTAGAACACTATTTGGATGTTCAATTTCGTCTTCTACGTGAAGATTTTATTGCTCCACTACGAGAAGGAATACAATTTTATAAAGAATCAATAAATGATCGTCAACCTCAACGTCAAAAAAAAATTAATAATATTCGTATTTATCGTGATGTTGAATTTCTAAAAACAGGTGAATTTGTTCGCGATAAATATGGCTATGTGATAAACTTTGACAAAAAAAAAAAATTAAAAATCAACTGGGACATGGCTAAACGTTTTATGTATGGTTCTTTGTTGCTATTTTCTGCCAATAATTTTAAGACTTTTTTTTTGGGTATTGTTTTGGAGCGAAAAGTTGAACTTTTAAAAAAAGGGATCTTGATTGTAGAATTATTAGAAGACGCTAAACCATTGTTTAATACATCTATTACCATGGTGGAGAGCGAGGTATTTTTTGAGCCCTATAAATGCTCAATGGAAGTCCTTAAAAATATTAATAGTCATAATTTCCCGATGGAAAAATATATAATATCGGCTTGTAATATTATAGATTATCCATATTATATTGACACATTACCTGAACCAATCTATTCCATTGATGACTTAGAAAAATTTCATATACTAAATAAATATGAATGGCCTACTGAAGAACAGCTAAAACTTGATGGAATGCAATATAAAGCATTTAGAGCAGCACTAACTCAAGAATTTACAGTTATTCAAGGGCCGCCTGGTACTGGTAAAACTTTCATAGGATTAAAAATTATGGAAACCATTATAAATAATTTATATAAAAATCCTTGTCTCTCTAAACCAATATTAGTTGTATGTTATACTAATCATGCTTTGGATCAGTTCATGGAAGGAATCTTAAATTTTACTAATAAAGTTATAAGAATTGGGGGCCAATCCAAGTCACCATTAATCGAACAATATAGTTTAAGAAATATATGTCGTACGTACAAAAGATCCATTACTACTAATAGAGGTCTAAGAAATGTTCAAGATCAAGTCAAAACAACTATGGATAACATAAAATATTTTAAGAAATGTAGTGAAGTTGTCTCATACAATGCTGGAATATTAGAGTTATCGTTACTAAAAAACGGTATGCCTAAAAAATATCATGATTTTTTTAAAACTTCTTTAGATCTTCTGTCTTGGTTATTTCAAGATCCTGATTGTTTTAGTGTAGACCCAATTGGGTTTATAACTGGAATTCGCCATGATTTGATTGATAAAGTTTTTCATTCCGAAAAATTATTGGAAGTTAAAAAAGAAGTGGATGAAGATGACAATGAAGATAAGCAATATGAATCAGATTTTCAAGATCTAGATTATGTTCATAAAGATATTGTTATTTACAGTTTAGTTTTAGATGATGTAAAATATGCTTGTAAGAATCTACTTGAGGAGAATATAAGATTAGAGAATCTATCAAATTTAGATATAAATTTCTACAATGCATCTGAAGAAGCCAAATTCAACTTCAGTATAATGGAAAAGATACATGATTATTTTGAAAATATGTTGAATTTGGTTGATATTGATATTGAGCTACCAAAACCAATTCATGATTTATATGAATTAAATATGGGTCAAAGATGGTCTTTATATTTTCGTTGGGCAAGAGAAACAAAAGAGATGTTTGTTCCAAAAATAATGACTTATGAAGAAAAGTATACTCAAGTATACAAGCAATACTCTGAATTAAGAGAGTTAGAAAATATAGAGCTTCTTAACATGATGCATGTTATAGCTCTAACAACTACTGGTGCTGCTAAACATAGGATAATGCTAGAAGGCCTGGAGTCACCAATTGGTATGTATTAAGATTTTCAATTTCTTTATAGAAATTTAATAGTTAATTTTCATTTTTAGTTGTAGTTGAAGAAGCTGCTGAAGTTTTAGAAGCACACATTGTTTCATCACTAACAAGGCATTGTCAACATCTAATACTGATAGGTATTTATTATTCACCTTATTAGAAAAATAATGTATTTATTTTTCCTTTTATAGGTGACCATAAACAACTTCGTCCAAGTAATGCAGTTTACAAATTGGCAAAAGATTTCAATTTTGATATTTCATTGTTTGAACGTATGGTCAATAATGAAGTACCTTGTTACACATTGGGTGAACAACATAGAATGCGCCCTGAAATAGCATCCCTTATAACTCCATCAATCTACAATGAATTGAAAAATCATTTATCTGTCTACAATAGAGAACATATTCGTGGTGTTAACAAAGATATGTTTTTCTTAAACCATAATATTTATGAAAATGAAGTATGTTATATTATGATAATATTTCATCACAATATAATTCAATTTATACAACATTTTTTTGTGTATTTAGGTTGAGGAAATTTCAAGCAAAAGTAATGATCATGAAGCTAGATTTTTAATTATGTTTGCCAGGCATTTAATTTTACAAGGATATAAAACTAATCAAGTGACAATATTAACAACTTACAGTGGTCAATTATTTCTAATTCGTTCAGTAAGTTTTCATACTTTTTTCAATTTGTATGAATCTATTTTTGTTTATCTTATATACAATACAAATGATATTATGAATTTCATTTGTACTTGCATTATGATTATATTGATGTTCAGATGCCATGGTGTTTGCAAATTATGTAGTATAAATGGGAGAAACCTTGAAACAAGTTAATGAGAGACTAGAAGAGTGAAAAGTAGCACTTTATAGTAAAGGGTTTAGAATTAGTCAGGGTTGGTAGTACAAAAGAAATGGTGATTTTGAGGAAACATAAAAAATAGCATCAAGTATGGAGGAAGCATTTGGTGTTTGTTGACAAGAGCCAAGAGAATGCATTTGAGATTAAAAAGGTAGATTTTTTAATATTTCTGAGACTTGTAGTATTGTCTGTTACCCAAGTAATCTTACATTTGAAGGACATAAAGTGAAGGAAACGAGATTGAACATTATCTAAACATTGAAATTTTATATTTTAAGTATGTTAACTAATCAACAGAATTCTGAATTGTATTCTAATGCTTAGACAAGTAAATAAAAATTTTAAAACAATAGTATTAGTATTTACAGTTCCTAATAGTAAAGTCTAATATCAAAGAAAATTTACTTATTGTATGTATTAATTATTTATTAAAAGATTAGAATCAAATATTATACTTAAAATACTGATATGAATACATATTCACGTATTAATCACGATTACAGATATACCTAAATCATATATCTTTAATTGTGGTATAAATGAGCCTTATAGATATGATAAGACTGAATAAGTGGACTCGTAGATAACATGGCTTAAATATACAAGGTTATTTCAATAGTACCCCCACTATATCATTTTATCACGTTAAGGAATTATAATGGCAGCGTAAGGGGACGACGTATACTGGCTATACAATGATATTATATGCTATGATATGGACCCATAGACCTTATACTTATACTCTATGTATGGACCATACCCTTACGCTATCATTTTATTTTTGTTTGATAACAATATTGGCTATGTGCAATTATAACCTTGTATATTTAAGCCATGATAGATAATATAGAACGGATAGGCCATATTATACGGGAAACGAACATGAAAATATAGGGGTCTTATCACAAATATTTTTATGTAGAAATATTATATTATGATAAGACCTCTGCAAGAATGAAAGATAATGATAAAAATAGACTTTCTCTCTTCCCCATTCTGGCACGCTTTCTTTTAAATTATTAATATAGCCATTGCCTATCCATTCTTTAATAATATCTATGAGCAGAACCCAAGACCTAGAAAATTGTACCACTTTAAATTTTTCAATATGAATAGATGAGGCAGTGAGTGTAGAAGGAAAGAGGGAGAGAAATACCAAAAAAGAGATGAAATGGAAAGTGATAAGAAAATAGCTGATGTGTGTACCAGAGGAAGGAGATCTAGCCTTATGGATGTGCTGATCACATAATATAATTATAGTTGGAAGTGTAAGGTGAGGTGTAAGAAGTAAATTATTAATACATTTTTATTTATTTAAAATAATTAAATATTTAAGTATGACTAATTAATATCTTTATATGTTTGAAGTTACGGAAAAAACACCCCATATTAGATGGATTGAAAATAACGGTTGTCGATAACTATCAGGGTGAAGAAAGCGATATTATATTGCTTTCACTAGTTCGAAGTAATGAAAAAGGAAATGTCGGATTTTTAAAAACTGAAAACCGAATATGTGTTGCATTATCAAGAGCAAAATATGGACTTTATATAATGGGTAATATGGACAATTTGTACAAATCTGGTAATTTGTGGAAACAAATAAAAGAAACATTAGTAGATCAGTGTTCATATGGTAAATATATTTTTATTTAGTTTTTGGTTGATTACATTTTTATTTTTGTTCATAATGTTTCAAGGTGATGAATTGACTTTAGAATGTGCCATACATTCTGGTATTACGACAAAGGTTTCAAAGAGTGAAGATTTCAATATAATTATGGAAGGTGGTTGTACCATGTTATGTAAATCATTGTTATTATGTGGTCATTATTGTTCAAGTATATGTCATTCCTATGACCGTGAACATTTGGAATTGAAATGCAGGGAACCTTGTAACAAGTAAAATGTTTAACAATTTTATTTATCATTTTTTTTTTAAAAAAAAACCATTTATTAATTTGCAATATATTTGTGTTTCGTAGTTCGTGCGATTATAATCATCCATGTATGAAAAAATGTTATATGGATTGTGGAAAGTGCACCGTACTTATGATGAGAGAGTTACCATGTGGTCACCAATCAGAATTACCATGTTTTGTTGATATTCAAACTTTTCCGTGTGAAGAAATGGTTGGAGTTTTAAAATTGAACTTTTAACATTCGTAGTGTATTATTTTAATTACAGATGGTCCTTAAAATTTTCAATTTAGGTGGAATCAACCCTAGAAGAATGTGGACATAAAATTATTAGAAAATGTCATGACAAAAACCCAAATTGTTCAGTTAAATGTTATATTCGGTTAGATTGTGGCCATGCTTGTGAACGAAATTGTCACAAAAATGATGATCCAGATCACGAAAAGGTAGTGTTAGTTTTTTGAATGTGTTTCATATTGTAATATTATATAGTAATAATTATATTATTATAAAAATTCATCCACAGTATAATTGCTTAAAACCTTGTGAAAATATTAATAAAGAATGCTCTTTGAATCACAAATGTAAAAAGATGTGTTATGAAGATTGTTCATCATGTACTGTTAAAATTAAGAAAACTCTGCCTTGTGGACACATAAAAAATGATGTTCCTTGTGGAATAAATTCTAATGAGATTAAATGTAATCTCCCATGTATTCGTCCTTCAAAATGTGGTCATAAGTGTCTAGCTAAATGCTATGAACCATGTAAACCATGTGAAAGTCTGGTAAGTTAAAATTTTCTTTGGTCAATCTGTTTTGTTTATTCTAAATTCTTTTCAGGTAAAAAAAGTAATACCAGACTGTGGACACTCAGTTACAATGAAATGTAAAGCAATACCACAACGTAAGCATTGCACAAAGCAATGTGATCGAAAATTAATTTGTGGACATACGTGTAAAAATATATGTGCAAAAGAATGTAATCCTGAAGAATGTAAGGAAATTGTAGTGCAAAAATTTAGTAAACTTGCTTGTGGTCATACTGAAGTTTGTGTCTGGTGTTGTGATAAAGATAAAGGTAATATATTTTATTATTATACATTTATACTATTTAAACATTTAATCTTTAATTAAAAATTGTAGATATGATTGTTTTTGATTGTGTTATTTTTTTAATAAAATTTGTGGCTGTTAGATTTTTTAATATTACAATATTAATATGTACAAACTTACCCTTTACGTTTTTTTTTAATTTAAAGTTTATTGGTCTATTATTGTAGTCAAAATAATAAAAAAGGTTTTAGTAAAAATCTGAAGTTAAAAAAATTATTATTCAACGGGGTCATGAAAATGTATGAAACAGAAGTGACGAGTGAGCAGTTGCCCATGTTATGTGTGTAAAAGTAGTTTGATTTACACAATGATTTTAATAACTTATGATAGTATATCATAATTTTATTTTTCATAATCCTAAATATATTTGTGTGTATTTCTGATGGTGTGATTTAAAATTGAATATATCTTGTTATTGTACACATAATATAAATTATATTTAAGTAAAATTATATTGAGTTCATGACTTGCGTCTTAAATCAAACTTTATGAAATGTACAATAATAGTTTTATATACTATGAAAAAACTAGAAAGTATTATTAACATTTTAATCACACCAGTGTCAAACATAAAATAACACTTAAGGTTTTTTTATTTTTATTAAAAATATATTTAATTACAATCTATACAACATCTATAATATAAGTAATTTTGATTTAAGATATTTACATAGCGAGACTGACAGATAAGAGAGGGCACTCAGTAGTGCCACCCGACAAAAAATAAATATATTATATATTAATTTTAAAGGGAGTTATGAGTATTTTAAAATTGTAAATTGTTTGTATATCTTAAAATGCTCATAACTCGCTTTAAATTAACACATAATAAAACGCCAATAAGATGCTTTATGTAATAATCCTACCTTAAAATTGTTAAGAGGTGATTTCACTCTAATTTTAGAAATTATTATGATTATAATCATTATTGTGAACGTAAAATTAGGTATGTTGTGCGTGGGTCAGAGAGAGAAAACAAACAGTGTGCTGACATCCTCTTAATAATATTTAGTTTATTTTAACCCTTAAAATGATACTTTTAACATATCATTGAGTTCTTTTTATAGTTAACCAGTGTCTGCTTAAAGATTTTTAATTTAACTTAGTCATCTTATTTAATATTATAATACTATCATCGGTTGTGTTAAAGTATAATATTGTATTTCATTGAACAATGCATCGTAGTAATTTATTATTTATTTAAATAAAAATGTTACTAAATGCCTATGTAGCAATGAATTAGCAGTATCATTAATATTCTTTATCCATTGATAGAAAACAGGGAAGTAAA
>NC_042493.1:56258619-56265474 GCF_005508785.2 Acyrthosiphon pisum
CATTCAGTCAAAATTTCATGTATCCACAGTCATTTTTTTTAAAGTTACACCAAAAACCCAAAATCGATTTTCTCGAAAACAGATTTTGCGTAAAAATTCCCGTTTTTCCTTAATTTTTTTTTTGTTTTTCCCGGCGCTTTTGAAAACTATTGGAAAAATTTTACTTTAGACCCACCAAAGTACCAACTAGATTCACTTTCCTATCAGAACAAGATACTGAAGTTGAAAATCGTAGCATTATTTCGACTACTTCTCGTGTACACGGACACAAAAAAAATAAAAAAAATAAAAAAACACACATCATTGTAAAATCAATACATTCATCGTTCCACTCAGAATCTAAAATAATGTAACTACTTAGTAATTTTTATTCTACTTATTTTTTGATAAATATTATATTATGATATACAGTTTGTACATTTATATATAAATATTAGGTAATTTTGATTAACTGTGCTATTTATTAGAATATCTATAAAACAAAAATTATATCAATGATTTTATTAATAATTTTTTATTGTTATATTTGTACATTATATTTGTTATACTTAAGTTATGATATAAAAAATTGAATTAATAAACAAAAATAATATGTTGTAGAGTTTAGACTAGACAGCCAATATCTTCTTGATAAATGCCGTGAACCATGTCAACAAAATCTAAATTGTGGTGACATTTGTTCAGGCACATGTGGACAATGTAAACAAGGTCGTTTACATGTACCTTGCAGTGAGGTTTGCAACAAGATAAACCCGTGTAATCATACGTATGTGTATATTTTTATTAAAAATCTGAATTAATTGATAATCTTCTATTCAATTATTTTTACAGATGTAAATTTCCCTGTAAGGAAAGATGTCCACCTTGCGATCAGAAATGCATTTATTCTTGTGTTCACTCTAAATGTCCTCGTAAGTGTGGTAATGAATGTGTACCGTGCATGGTAATGACAAATAAAAATATGTGTACATTTTTTTAAATATATTATTATATTTATTGATTTTTTTCTAACAGGAAAAATGTGAGTGGGAGTGTCTTCATTTGAAATGCACTAAAAAATGTAATGAAATATGTGATCGAAAACCTTGTTATGAGCCTTGTACATTGAAGTTGAAATGTGGGCATGAATGTATAGGTTTTTGTGGTGAACCATGTCCTCCTTTATGTCGCATTTGTCAACAAGAAGAAGTTACAACAATAATTTTTGGTGATGAAGACGAACCAAATGCAAGGTAAATTTAATTAAATATAAATACTATATAAATGTGCATTTTGTAATTTTTCTTTTTTTTTCATACTTATCTAAGAAATTTGTTTTAATATTGCCAGTAAATATGATTATTAAATGTAACAATTCAATTGTATATTTTTGTTGAAGTTTTGCTATTACTTTGTTATAACAGACAAAAGTTAGGTACATCATTATACATTGTGACAAAAATTTATGTATATATTATGTCATAAAATTAAAAATAAACTTTGTGCATTTATTTAATGTTAATGTAATTTTCTGTCTTAGGTTTGTTTACTTAGAAGACTGTAAACACACCATCGAATCAAATGCTTTATCTAATTGGATGGACCTAAACAATACAGAAATATGTTTGAAAGAGTGTCCATTATGTAAGACGCCCATTTTAAGAACACAACGTTTCCTGAACCAAGTAAAAGTTATAATAGAGGACATTTCAATAATAAAAGCAAAAAAGTATGGAGAACTAAATGCTATTAAAAGCGGCAAGAAAAAAATAGTTGAAAAACTAAACAAGTTAAACAATAATTTTGTTTCAAATTATATTGGTAATCAAAATCATGGATATGATAATATTAAATGTCTATGGGATGCATTTTGCAAGCCTATAATAGCTTCATTGAAGGCTGTAGGAAAGAAACGAGGAGGAAACGTCTATTTACCCACAAAAGATATAGAATCTTTAAATTTTGTCGTTGATTTGTTTGAAACTACTTCAAAGTTTAAAAAAAGAATTGAAAGTATTGATGATGTCGAAAAAAAACAAATCATCACTGACCACTTTAAGTGGTTACTTGAAGTTGCTTTTACTTATTCTAAACAATTATCTAACCAGCAGAAATATGATATAAATATGGAAGTTGCAAGAGGTGCGAGGATAATAAGCTTATTCGAGATGATGTGCACTACAAAGTTTAAGATGGCATGTGGCAGTGTGATGCAAAATTCTTATGCAAATGAATTAAAAGACTTAGTAGGAAATATGGAAGCTCTGTTAATGTCTTGTAAAATATACACAGCTGATAGAGACAAAGAAATAGAAAAGATATCAGAGTTAATCGGAGAAAAATTTGATGGCCTGGCAATCATCACCGAAGAAGAGAAAAAGATGATACACAACGCAATGTCCACCAGTTTCCTAGATGGTTATAGAGGTCAGGGCCATTGGTGTAAATGTCCAAATGGTCACATTTATGTTATTACTGAATGTGGAGGGCCGATGGAGCAAGCTACTTGTCCTGAATGTAAAGTGCCTATTGGTGGACAAAACCACCGACATGCTGCAGGTGTAACAGTTGCATCAGAAATGGATGGTGCTAGTCGCCTCATGTGGACTTGATTATTATTGTAAGGAAAATTATTTAATCAAAAACATAATTCACAATAACACAGTTTATATTATACAAACTTAAAATGTTGATAACTATATTTTTTTATATTATGTTATTATGTTTAAAATAATATTCTAATGGAAATTTAATTGGGCATTGGAAATCTAATAATTTAATGCATATTTATGATTACTTCACTTTTAATATAATGAATTTAGACATCCAATAATTGTTCTTGTTTTCACATCATTATAAACATTAAGATATCACTATGAAAATGACCTACTGTGCTGTGTACTGTTAGGCCGGTGACACACATGAGAAATTTGTTTCGTGAAACAAGAAATTTATTTCGTTACTTGAAAACACTTGTATTTAAATGGAGCAACACACTGTTGTTTCCAAAACGTTATCGCAAAAATATTTTGTAAACAAGTTTCATGAAACCAAATGTGTTTGGTTTCATGTGTAATTGTTTCGTCATTCCACTATCAACTCCCGCGCAGTTAACGACGTAAATAGGTATGTACAAATATGACAATTTAATTATTATTTATTTATAATTATTTATATTGTTATTGATTATGATTATATGATAGTATTAACTACCTTTTTAAACTATCTTCTATATTATATAGGATCAGAAAAAGTACAAATATCAATAGGTAATAATAAAAATGTAAAAAAAAAATAATGCAAAAGTTTTGGTTTTGGTCAAATATTCATAGCTCGAAAATTAAATAATTATATAATATTAAAATTTAGATACAATCATTATTATATTATTATAATACTAAAAAAAAACCTTTAAATAATCAAATAATTATTTATTATTCAACACTGCGAAATGGTAATGGTTCAGAGCTTGACATCATGGGGTAACTGATAATATTATATTGTCTTTATTGTGTGTTTTTAATTTAACTACAGTTGAATCTATATTTAAACTCCGATACGGCGTAAAGCAAAAATTAGGCAGTAAAATGCATTATGTATGTGTGTTATTGCCTATTTATATTGTAATATTATTTTTATTATTATATTTATTTTTTATTATTATTTTTATTTTAATTATATTTGTCACCGTCCATCCACATGTGTTTTCTCCGTCTCACTAATGTACAACACAGAACAGAACGGTTTTGCGTGAAACAATCGTACTCTCTCTGTATTTTTATTAGAGTTACTAAAATTCTACATCATTATAGAAAAGAATATTTTCTGTGTCGTACGGTTTTTAAATTTTTTGATAGCACTCACCAATCATTTTAAATAATTCAATAAGACAAAAACAAAAAAAAAACCGAACAAAATCCTAAAATGCTCTCCAACTATAAACTATATAATATACTTAAATTCTATTGACTGATATTATTAATTGTATTTAATTTATCAAAAAAATTAAAACACTATTTTGGTATATAGAGTATGCGATGTAATTTTAATAGCAAAATACATTTGCTAATATATTTCCTTAAATTTTAAACAGATATCCTTCAAATTTTAAAGGCAACCTATAATTTCAATATGAAACTTGCCAAAGTTGTTGAACTGTATCCAAAGCTGTATAATTTTAATTTACCAGCATACAGTAAGCGAGATGCTTTAAGTAAAGCATGGGAAAATGTTGGAAAGGAAATTAATACAATTAGTTAGTATTTATTAGTTATTATTTTAATTCTAACAAAATTGTATTGCACTTTTTTTTATATTAAGTAACTGTGTAATTATTTTTCCAAGGTAATGAGGCATTTGGTTTAACAAAGTAATCTGAAAGATAGTCTTTTAATCCTGTAGCAGTATTGAGATTTCTTGGTATATCTTCATCATCTGTCAGATTCAGCTCAGTAGTAATTACTTCACTAGTTTCTAGAAAGGCCATTGGCTCAAAATGTTGGGCGTTGGCTCTCGGTTTTTCTAATAAAATTATGAAGTACACAAGCACATTTTATAATTGATATATGGCTGTTTTTTCTAAGCATACCATTGGGCATTGAAATAATTTAAACTTTGACACCAACATACCAAATGCGCATTCTACCGATTTTCGAGCTCTACTTAATCTATAATTAAATATATGTCTTGTTTGTTAAATTTCTCTGTGGAAAAGGTCTCATTAGATATAATTTTAATGGGAATGCTTCATCTCCGCAAAAAAAATATGGTATTTTTACTTCATCATCATCAAACGGAAGAGATTCTGGTTCTGGCAAACCTAATTCTCCTCTTTATAACCAACGACCTAGTCTTGATGATCGAAAAACTCCGCCGTCACTATTTCAACCTAAATCTCCAACATCTATGGTGGTAAAACAGCCATCAGCATCTGCGCAAGCTAGCAGTTGGACAGAAAAAAAACCTTTATAGTTTATATTTCTTGAACCTGTATTAGCAAACTTCTGGACTCGAAAATGTTTGCCATCTATAGATCCAACGCAATGTGGAAAATTCCACAATGAGTTATAACGAACAGCTATAGTCCTCCAGATGTCTTCTGTAGAAACTGCCATAAAAATTGGCTGAAGAATTGTCCATATTACGTTACACGTTTCAAATACTATTAATCCAATAGTTGATGCACCTCTCATAAAATTAAACGCAAGCTGTTTGAAGTTTACACCGGTAGCTAAAAATCTGAAAAACATATATACATTAATATTGATTGTATACAAGCTGTTTTTTTAATCATGCTCACTTAATAGCCAATAGACACCTATTTTAAGATAAAAAAACATCAATTCACTCGCAGGCAAATCTACTAATATTCTTATTAAATTATTGCCATTTTCCATATGTTATTATTAACAGACATGTCATTTACCTCCTTGCTACTTTTTTAAACTACCATCATTCAATGCAGTTTCATATACGTTTTACATTTATAATTTACTAAAACATTTAATCAATTTACTGAACTTAAGATCAGCGTAGTCAATTAGCACTATAAAAATGCATTAAAAAAAATAGTTGTTACCTTTTGACATTATAATTCCCCCTTTATTTACTTTATTTTCTCATAGCTCAAGAATGCAAAGAAGCATGGAGATTATTACGCATAACCTATACAAGATCAATAAAATTGCCTGCTAGTGGATCTGCAGCAAAAAAGTTAACTCAAAAAAACTCAAAATATGATAAAAGAAATGGATTTTATAAGACCGTATGTTAATGCGAAAAATAATCATGACCTACCGAGCAATTTACCACCATTGCCATCTCCAGAGCAGCAAAATGATGATGAAGAGGACATCATGCAATCAGAACAGAATTTAGAAGTAGTTGATGATGGTATAAATGAAAATAATGATTTAATTATTCCACAGCCTACAACAGATTCGTTAGAAAAAAAGAAGAAAAACACTTTCAATACTGATGATGTTGACAAATGTGTTATGGAATACATTAAAAAAAAACGACAACCTAAAGCTGAAGAAAGTCCAAAAAAATTATTTCTTTTAATTCTATTACCGGATTTAGAGTTAATGAATGATCGTCAAATGAGGCATTTCAGAACAAAAGTTAGTGAAATAATAGATGAAATATTATTTCCAATAGATGAAGCTCTAAGTATTTCATCTACTCCTTCTTCTCTACAAAACCAAAACAGATTAACATTAACATCGACTTCGGCAAGTGCAACAGAGCAAATACCCACAGTTAATTGGTATACTAAAGATGGCCAGCATGCGTGCAATGAGTGGCAAACGATTGCAAACAATCCCTCCAGCATTAACAATATTAAACCAATGTAAAGAATTTTAATTTTTTTTTAAGGTTTGTCAGAAAAATTTATTTATTTTTTCAATTAGTTACTATTACATGTAGTTACTTATTACTTATTAGAGTATATAAAATATATACATATTACATAGGTATTATTATACATAAAATATAACTACCTACAGTTATAAATGTTATATTGAAAAGGTTATTATAAAAGTTTTTTTTAAATTTTTTTTTGTTCATTTTCATTTTTTTCTATTTATAATTTTTATTTGAATAAAATATTATTATATAATTACCTTAATGTTATCAATAATCGTTCTTTTACTCCAATTGGTTCTCTCCAGTATGTTTCTTATTTTTTAATTGATGGCCCAACCAAGTTTACTATTTGTTGAAAATGTGTAAGATTCATTCTGTAGAATGATTTAAATTTGTCCGGATGTTGGTTTAATTCGTTTGCAACAATAGTAGCACTATGTTTTAAATTAATTTGGTTCGCAGGATGCACCCAGTATCTTCTTTTTTTTTAATCATCTTCTTTCGATT
>NC_042493.1:56265524-56266579 GCF_005508785.2 Acyrthosiphon pisum
TTTTTTTTTTAATCATCTCTTTTCGATTTAACCACCACTGCAGAACAATAATGTCATCATCGGACGACATCTTTAGACCAACTAAAATGAGCTGGGTGAACTAAATGGTGGGTTGGTAGGTGAAAAAAATATTTATGAAACAAATTTGTTCTGTGTGTATCGACCATGACATATGTTTCGTGTGATTTATTGTAAGAAACAAATCTTATGAAACAAATTTCTCATGTGTGTCACCGGCCTTAACTGTAAATATATATAGGTAGATATTGGATGGTTGTACACATGGGTATATAGACAGGGGCGGATTGGCGAATTTTTTCGGCCCGGGAAATATGGATCAAACCGGCCCTGCACCGCAAATATGCACCCCCCCCCCTAAAAAAAAAGGTCATAATTTTACTTAAATTTCAAAATTTGTTTAGTTTCACCACTAAATTAGTAAATTATATAATAGGTACCTATAATTTATTAAATGCTATAACAGTTTTGGGTTAGTCTGCAGATAAGATTAACCTGTTCAGACTGTTCTAACTTGAACTTGAAGTTTAATCTTATTATATTTTATATTCTGAGCGGAGCGATGAATTTATTGAATTTACAAATGTGTTTTTTTTTAAATTAAAATTTTTTATTTTTGTGTTTTTCATCACCTTTTAGGACAGTAAAAATACTTACATTTTCTTAAACTACAGTTTCACTTTTCTGATAGAAAAGTTAATCTAGTTGGTACTTTTGGGGGGCCAAAAATAAAACTTTCCAGTAGTTTTTAAAAGCGCAAAACTAAAGAAAAATTAAGGAAAAACAGAAACTTTTACGCAGTCTGTTTTCGAGAAAATCGATTTTGATGCCACTCTACAACAAATGACCGTAGGAACATGAAATTTTGACTGAATGTTTATACTATAGCATTTTCTATACACCATAACATTTTTCAAACATTTTGACTTATTTTGAGCTGTTTAAAGCACATTTTCAGTGTCCATTTTTTTTTTGGTTTTTTTTTTTTATAAAAATCAAAAAAAAATTATTTGTTGGGTTAAAAAAGCTTGAAAATT
>NC_042493.1:56267517-56271125 GCF_005508785.2 Acyrthosiphon pisum
AGGTGAAAAAAAATATTTATGAAACAAATTTGTTCTGTGTGTATCGACCATGAAATATGTTCGTGTGATTTATGTAAGAAACAAATCTTATGAAACAAATTTCTCATGTGTGTCACCGGCTTAACTGTAAATATATATAGGTAGATATTGGATGGTTGTACACATGGGTATATAGAGTACATATAATATTTTTCAACATCAGTAAGCACATAGTCGTAGCAAAGTTCATGAGCGCTCCTGACCATTTAACATATTTGGCCCTTGTAAATTGATAACCTCTCACCCAAAACCACACACACACATGCGTATGAAAGATTTATATATAAATTATTTTATTTTGTTTTTAAAAAAGTAATAATAATAATACCAATAGAAAAATAATTAACTACATTGATATTTATTAACATGAATGGTCTACTGTTTTTAATGAAATATATTATGCTACCAACAAAGTAAATAGAAATATTTGTTTTCAAGTTAGTCGTCTCGTTTACAACAATTCACAAAGCAAGTGAAATTTCTATTAACGTGTGACTAAACTTTTATTAGTGAGTACTATTTAAGTAGGTACCAACCATATTTAATTATTTTACCTTTACTATTAAAAGTACATTATTTTATGTTAATAACATTTTTGATACAGTTGTGTTCCTACAGTAAATCGGTTTATCTGTACGACTTTAGGTACATCACTCTTTTACCAGGATAGTATACGGTATAACTCACACGTTAGACCAACCACAATTAATTATTTATACATACATGTAATAATTTTATAATTATTTCTAAGTGAAGGTTATATTAGGTCAACAGCTACGTATGCCTTACTTGCGGTCTGCGGAAAAAAGTTAAGTGAAAAATGGTGAAAAATTTACGGAAATACTTATACTTGTAGCAGTGCCGCATTTAGACATTTTGCGCCCCGGTGCAAAAAAAAATTGGCACCCCCTAAGCTCTGGTGAAAAAAAATTGCTTCCCCTAAGGAGCCTACCCACGGAAAATATGGGAGATAATAGATCCTCATTAACCTTTTAGATTTTGAGCACAGAAAAGAATATTTGTTTTACTATGTGTGCTTTTTTTAAAAATATTGTTTAGTAGGTAATTGCTTGATCGGTGATCCTCTCTCCGCAAAGATACATTTGAATTTATGTCACCTAAACCTTGCTTATAAATTATAATTCATCATATAAATTTATTTTTTTAACATGTTTAAGTAGGTTGTAGGTATTTCATGAATAAATAAAATAAAATTATATAAAACTATGCAAATTAATATTAATTAAAATAATTAAAATTATACAATTTTAATAATTCATAAGTAAACATATTTCTGGCCACAACATTTTGGCGCCTCTAAAATACTGGCGCCCGGGGCAGTTGTACCCACCTCCAACCCCCTAAATGCGGCCCTGACTTGTAGATACATTTCTACAATTGTACCTACTTTGTATTTTATCATCATTATTTTAATTGTCCCATAGAAAAGTTCAAAAACTTGGTTTGTCGGCAATATATACAAAGAAGATAGACATTTTCGAAAATATTGCGGCATGATTGAATGTTTAGCTTTCCTACCACTGGATAAAGTACTGGACGGGGAATAGCATGTCTTAAAAAGATATAATGCGACCAGATGCACAAGATATTTTAACTTATTTCGATGGTTCTTATTATGGAAATGTCAAATTCCCAATGTGTTCACCTTCCTCGTAAATTTTTTATAAAACCACTTTAGTAGGGGGACGAATACCTCGGCTAATACGGAATAATGGGAGTATGTGACTGAAGGGTGAAATAATTGATTTGCAAAACTCTGTGGACATAAGCACCCAACTATATTTGGAAATTCATTAGAAATATTAAAATGGAAATGCCCTTAGGAGGGAAAGCAATATTAGCTTAAAGGACGCCTGCACACATTGCAGCAGTGGCGGAAAAATTATTTTGTCTTGGCGGTGCCGCCGCGGTGGAGGTAAAATTGTGTCCGGACTTATTTTGTCGTAACCGCCACCGCCACCGCCACCGCTGCAGTGTGTGGGGACCTTAAGATGCTGTCTGATTGAACATGATTTGAGCAATAATTAGAAATAAATAAATTACTGTTTTACTTAACGCGTAGGTCATGGGTATCCAAAGCTAACAAACTACGAAACATTCACTACGGCTCAGGCTTAACCTAGCCTATCGGTTTTTCGGATACCATCAACAAATAATGAATTGACACTTCGATAACATATCTCGTATTTTATTCGTAACCTAAAAAAATATCTAGAAATAAGTTCCCAAATACAATAGTATACTATAGTAGTCTAAATATGATAGAAAATCGGAATTATTGTAAAATATATAAAATTATATTTAGGCACCACATTATGACTTATGATACTTATCCTATATAATATGTATTATCTATTTGAACAAATGTATCTAAGAATAAACTTTAAGATAATATAAAAATTAAATTAATTTATTTTAAATTATAATTAGGTAAGTACCTATAAATTTAAATATTTATATAATTACCTAATTTTTCTAAGGTACCTATCTGTTTCTGATTTTTTTCAATTTTCTTCATTTCCAGTAAAAATGAATTAAAAAAATGCTGTCATCATTCATATTTGTAATTTTGTCCATCATTTAGATATTCTCAAAATACCATCGCATAGATTGTTGGCTAAAAAATTATTAGAATAAGATACTATCGACTGACATAATATATGCCGAATGCCGATCAAGATAATTCAGATATATATTATTAATTTCGGTTCAATTAATTTTCGTATGAAATATTTATCAGTGAGAATAATTGTGGGTACAAAAATACTGTACCTAATTCACAGATAGGTACCTATTTTATTTTTTTAAAGTTATTTTAGGTTGAATTATTTTTGGTCCTATTCAGATACCTCCCCACGTCCACTGTACCGAATAGTGATTTATGATTATACTATATTATGTATATTATAATATGCGAATCACTAATACTTACTGTAAAAGTCTGCACTAATTGGAGTGATGGAATATAATTATAAACAATGTTTTTTTATCTACTTAGTCCAGTGATGGTTATTTATGACTTTCTAGAGAAAGGTGAATTTTAATAATTATTATATTAGGTATACTAGCCACTAGGTAGTATTATACCAAACTTGATTCAGGTACTAATAGTAGGTATTGCCTTTTACTTAGTACATACCTACAACCTACCTACTTATAGTCTCTGTAGCTTATCAATTTCCATTGCTTGTTGTTGGTAGACGACAGTTATTTAAATCACTTACACTCTCACATACATTTATAGAAAGTGTACCTATAATTATTTATGATAAAAAAATCACTGGAAACCGTAAGGCATAATTCATAAATTCACAATTCATAACCCTTAAACCTATATTATATACCTGCATATTATGTGAGTGCAGGGCTATTCAAAATTGAGGAAATGAGAACATTATACATATTTGGGCCCAACGAATTAGTTAGGGACTTATAGGTGTAAAAAATATTTACATAGTTACCTAAAATAAATAAAATGTGTGATAAAAATATTCAAAATCATAGCCATAAATTATTATAATAATAAAATAATAATCTTATAAAAATTA
>NC_042493.1:56272754-56283678 GCF_005508785.2 Acyrthosiphon pisum
TTATTCGTGAGTACTTGAAACTTCTAAAGTATACTATTATATATCTATGATTTTACCACGATTTTTTGTTGATGTATAACGCGTTATAACTTATAAGTACCTAAAATAGATATTATAGATATGATTAATTTGGAATTTATTATAGGTACCTATTATAGGTCAATTTTTTTTTAATACCATAGATAAGTATATATATGTCTAATACATAGACTGATATACCGTCTCCGCTCAGAATCGTTTTTCTTATACAGTGATATTATATCATTGAATTCAAATTTAATACTGTCCATTATACAGTGACCCACTTCTAACCTACTGTACAGCAGAGCGACATCCACTTACCCACCTTTTTTACCTTGTTTTACCGTAGGAAGCTCGTTAACTTTAAAAACGCATCTTCGACTTCTTCATAACTTAGGTACCTAGGTATACTAAAAACTAACTTTCCTATAGGCTATCAAACTTTTATTTTTTTGATTGGTCTAGAGCCCGTCAACTATGGCCATCAGCTATTCTAGGGGTTACGATTGGTAGGGTTGGTATATGGTTGGTTGGCAACACGTGTATGTGACAACGATTTTGCCACTTTGGAACCAGGTGGTCACCCATCTGGGAACTAATGGTTGCAGCCGATGCTTACTCTCAATCACGCTGCGTAATTTGTTTCAGCCACTGCGCCGAGCTGAGCCATCGTCAAACTTTTTATATGCATATCGAAGTCGATTTGGTACCATTAATTATCGTGTCCACTCGTTTAATAAAAATTATTGAATATGGCAACGTTGGAAGAAAACTGAAAAGTATAAATAAATTGATCGTTCTCAATCATATTTTACCGATAAACATGCGTATTATGACCTACCTATTCAATTGGCCCACATTTGGCAGTCTTGGATGTATTGTTTAATTATAATTATAATACGCATACAGCATACGCAAATTTTTAAGCATTTCACATGCCACCAGGATATAGAACCTATTTTGTAAACGGCTAAAATACACCAAATATTATCATTTTTACAATTTTACTCTTGCTGATAAATTGTATTTTAACGGAGTTGTTAACATATATATTGGTGGGCGGAGTAGAACTAGATTGCCACAGTCCCCAGAAACAGGGGTATCCCGCTAAATGTTGGTCCAATACTCGGTTCATCATCTAATCATAGGTGGAGATTGATTGAATTTTAGGGGGAGGTACTAAAATCTTTCTATACAAAATAAGAAGTGGGGCTTTGAAAAATGTTTAATAATTTTGAATCTAATCACCACCAATGCATATAATCTTAAAGTACTAATTAGTAATTACTTAACTATATAATACGTACTAGATGAAATTCGATTTTTAATTACCTATAGGTATCAAAAATAAATTACACAATTTTTTTATAAGGATTTTAAAGTTAAAAATTTAGTAGCTCAAACTTGAAAATATAATAGTACAATGTTCTTCATTAGTTGGTCTCATATAGTCATATAGCATTCTAAAAATACATCGGCAAATATTTTTTTTTGTGAATATTAATTGAAGTTTTAATTTTCACGAAATGTACCTAACTATATTTAAACGAAAAATAATAATTTTCCTTTTACGACTTTGGTTAATATGCTGTACCTACCTACTATAATGTTCAAAAAAATCAAAAATATTAATTGAAGGGACTTATATCATTAACAAAACTAGTTATTATTCATGATATCTATAATATTATAATAATTCACCACTACAACACTCTCATATAAACTTTTAATAGGTAGGTCGTAGGGAGGTACTTGTATAAATCAAAATCAGGCGCTGATGTCGATTTGTCAATATTCACCACAACGCATTCTAATACCTTAAAATGTATTAATTATTATTCAGGGTGATTCATTCGCCCGAGTCGCCTCCATTTTTGAAATTTAATAATTAAATGTTAAAATTCTGATTATTGGAATTATTAAGTATAGGTAGGTAGGTACTTGCTTTGATAACCATGTTTTAAAATATTTAGATTTTGTTTAACTTTGTCATTTTATCTGAATATAATATATACGAATAGCGTAATACCTATGTCATATAGGAACTACCTATATCATAATGTCTAGGGTTTGGATTTGAAAGCCATGATGCCTTTTTTTTAATCATTCATGACTTTTTAGTTTTTACTATATTATAGAAATGCTTTTATTGATATTTTGAGTTAAATTATAAATGTATTAGGTATAATAATTTGGTACCTATAAGTAATCGATAAGACTATGAATACAGAATAGGTGATGTCAATTTAGAAACTATAGACAGTATTATATGGTAACCGGGATAATTATTATTTATGCTTGATAAACATTATATATATATAACAATTATATATATACCTAAACTAAGCTATAGATACGTAAATCCCCGAACAAAAGTTCCAATTTTAATTATTATTATTTGTAGGTTTTATTAAGTTGGGTCATCTAATCTTTAAATTATAATAGCTAACTATTACTTATAGCTTATAAGATTGGGTAGGTACCACTTTTTCTATAAGAGAATTAAATTATTATTTTTATTCATTTTTTTTTTAGTTTTTCCGTTTTCGTTTTATACTGTTTTCAGTTTTTGGTATTTTTTGTTGTCGTTTAACTGTTTTTTTTTTCGTTTTCGTTTTATTGGAACTATTTTGATTTAATAACTTTTTTCAAAAACGTTTTTAGAACATATTATCGTTTTGTTAGAATATAAAACAACTTATGAAATGATGTTTAAAACCATTCTTTAGAAATATGTACAGAAAAATTAGTTCCCTGCCCTCAGGTATTTACATGTTGATTTAGAAAAACCATTATTTATAGCAACGTGTAATGTACTAATGTTTTTGTTTCAAAATTAGTAATTAGAGGCCGTTTTTATCATCTTTGCCAGAATACATCAAGTCCTGGTTAAATTTGCAAACAATTTAATGATAACAAATTTTGTAAATTTTGTTCAATGATTAATAGTCTGGCATTTATTCCCTTGAATAGGTTAACGAGGGAATGGGTTATGGGAATATTTAAAACAAACAAATATTCCTGAAGGCTCTGCAGTGGCGTATGGCCATAGTGAAATTTCAGGTTCAATTAAAACATTGCATGCATACTTTAGCTTTGTATTTATACTATATTACTCTATTACATAACCCTGTGGCCCTGACATACTTTTGACGTCATGGGTATCTGAGGTTTTTCTTTTTTTAATAGTCCATATGAATTATGAAAATTGGAATTTAAATTGTATACTTGCTGATAACCATAATTGATGCTTAAGAGTTATACATACGTCGATACCCGATGGTACGTTCAATTTTTTTTAAATCAATAACTATTTACAAGAATTTTTCTACAATATACCTATAGGTTAATTAAAAATGTTTTTGTGGAATCAACAAGGAAATGCTAGATTGCCAGAACTTGATTTGATGACGATTCGTCGTAAGTAATCTTGTTTAGTATTCGAATACGTTTTGTATTTAAATACTTTTTTTTGTCTTTCAAATACTTTCTGTCAGTTCATTTTAAATACTTTCAAAATACTTTTTTTTACCGCCGTATTCTCAACATACAATATTTTTGTTTCGCATTTAAAAATTTTGAAAATTGGTCTTTAAATAATATTTTATAATGCTTCTAAGAATTTTTAAGATTTCATTAAATACGCAGATGACACAATATCTAAAATCATATCTACCTTGCTGAAGTTTAACTTGACAAATAGGTATGTGGCATCTGAAATTCTTTAATTCATTTTCATATTTAATCTCTTATTAATTATTTAATTTTAATATTAATTAATAATCTAATTGTACATTTGTGATAAACGTAAAATAATTTTAATTTGCTATAAAAAACTGCTTGTGATGTATTTTGAATACCTTTAAAATGTATTTGTATTTATATTTATATTCAAATACTTTTGAAAGACAGTATTCAAAATCATATTTAAAATATAAATAACAAATGACACCAATATTATAAGTATTCAAATACTATTCTGGATCCATTTGAAAATTATTCTTAAACAAGACTGATCGCAATATATAACACTAAGTGCCCTATATGAAATTATCAATATGTTTTTTAAAAAAATATATAAAAATTATATTGCATAATATTAATTATAAAACAAAATTGTGCAATCTTTATTTGTATTGTTTATGTCATTACTATAATTTATAACTTCCCGACTCACTTAAAAATTTCTATTTATGGCTATATTAGATTAGTAATAAATTATTGACCAATATTACTTATTAGTGAAAATAATAAAATTCCTATGTACCTAATCCCTATACACCACGTCACCACTGCCACAAAAAAATAAATTACTTACTTCGACACTACGACCATATCATTTAGCATATTGTCCGCGATTTGACAGTCATATTACCAACCAAGGTGGCTGAGTTGCACTTACTATAATTACATCTCATTCATTGACTATATACTTACATTTTTATGCGTAGACATTACCTTTTATTTCTTTATCTTTTTTTCTGTACTTAAATTGTATTATTACTTTGTAAAAAGGGCTCATGCCTTTGTATTGTATAAATAAATTAATGATATAATAAATTGATACCCCCTCGCAGCCACTGCCTATATTATTATACACAATTTATGGACGTATAAAAAAATGTATTACGGTCTTTATTAAAATGTACGTAAAATATTGATATGATATGAATTTAAAATAATCAAATGCGCACATCTACCTACTTTAGGTACATTATAGTATTATACATTTATTTACACATATTGTGGAGTGGCTGAAAAATGAAAATGCTAAAATAATTAACAAATTACGCCGCAAAAAATGAACGATCGCGCACACTCATAACTGCCACGCTTATAATTATTATTCATGCTATGCAGAAAATGCGTGGTACCTACATAAATATAAATATAAACAACTAAAATAGTTGTTTTAAACTACATAAACTATTGTATCACGTAGAAATAATTTATATTAGTTGCCCACCGTAAAATGTCCCATGCATATTTATTTTTTTAAATTTATGTATTTATTTTGTACCATGTAGGTAGTGTTGTTAAGAGGACGTCACACCCGCACGCGTTTATGCAGTCCGAGTATAACTCGCTCAATTTTGTTTCTAGAGATAAAAATATCTACAATAAAATTGAATTGTGACAATATTTTTGAGGGCAAGTCGTTGCGTTTTTTTTTTTAAATTACATTTTGAAAAGTTAAAGGTATTTTAAAAATGTTGAAATTTTTGCTATTTCTAAACGATGTAATGAATGTTATATTGGCTATAATTGAAAAAACGCAACGACTTGCCTCAATTTTATAATAGGTACCTATTTTTACTCTAGAACTAAAATTGAGCGAATTATACTCATTTTGTCTATGTCGTACATGTGTATAAAGACAGAGACAACACATATATGAGTGTCATATCCTCTTAACCGGTAGTCATTTTTTTTTTTTGTTCAAACCTACAAACTTATGAAGAATCTTGTATTCAAATTTAAAATCTCAGATATAAAAAGAAATTATTTATGAATTTATAAATCAAAATAGTTTTCAAATTTTCGCGATTTTAAATAATTTTGTCAAAATTCCAACTTCAGACGCTCTTAAAAATTGATTGTTGTGAATGTATACTCAACTTTTTTTTTTAATTACACTATAATAACCACTTATGAGAAACCTTGTATTAGTTGTATTAAATTTAAAATTTTTTTGATTGAGTGAACATTTTAAATTTTTTATTATTTAATAACTAATACAAATTTAAAAAGTTCTTATGCCTATAAATAGCTTTAAAAGATTCAAAATATTTTGAACATTGCACAGAAATTGCTAATTTGAATATTTGGTGAAAATTTCAGGTAAGTAACTTATGATAGTTAATTGTTTTCGAGTTACGGAAAAAATAAAATAAATTTTTATTATTGTTTATTAAATAATAATAAAAAAAAACACACATCATTATAAAATCACTCATCACTATTCACTCCTCTCAGAATCTAAAATCATATGGAATCTTTTTACCATAAAGTGTTAAATAACTTTTTTCATAATTAAGCTAAAAGTTTTTACTTTAAAATAATATAAATATTAAATATAATGTATCGCGTATTAAAATATATGTACATATTATACTACTATACTTATATACTATACGTACATAAAATGTATGTCTAAAACTCTAAACGCAACTACATTTTTAACATATAAAATTATAAACAATTTGTTAAAAATCGTTATACTATATATAAGGTCCATAAGTGTAAAATTAAATAGGTGAAAATTTCATACATCTATAGCCTTAAACTCATATTTTCCTTTTTTAATACTTCTACATATTTCGTAGTTTTTTATGCGCATATTATAAAAATAAGCGAGAAATAAAAAATAGTCTTTTCTGTACCTAGTATACTAATGCCGGGTTGCATGAAAAATTACTAAACATTTAACGAATCAATATTGAGTTGATGCACCCTTAGAGGCCTAGGTATGTAATTTACACTGTATTAGAGAAATTATCTGTGAATATGAGAACAATAAAATTGTGAACTAATGCACTCCTATTAAATTAATAAAAAAATCAATATAGGGTCACCGTTGAGTATGTGAGCATGTGAAGTAAAAATGGAGTTTAGTATGTGACCTACCAAAAGGATTAGGTATCTATATTATAGTATACGGGCAACGTACGGGTACCGATCTATTAACAGGTAAGATACATTTTTTTAATTTTTAAGTAGTATACAAAAAGTACATTGCCATAAACATTATTTAAAAAAAAAATAAAATTTTTTTATACTGACATTTTTTGAATAATTTTGACATATTGCTGTTATATGTACCTATATAATATAGAAGTATTCATACATATTTTTAAACTAATTTTTACATTATTATATGTAATCCTGTATTATTTTATAATTGTATTAGATACTGATTAATTAAATAATTACCTACTAACATAATTTTATGATTTTTAATTTGACTGTTTTTAAATTTAGGCTTTTATTGTTATTTTTATAAAAGCAAGTCATTACCATTTTTAAACTGTACATTTTAAAATGATCATAACTTACTTAAAAATAATAATATCAATAAAGTCTTCCGAGATGCCCTAGATATTATTATTACTTTTATATTTTGTAAGAGGTAAATTCACTCTAATTTTAGAAATTACAGAGTAAAATGTGTTATTGTGAACGTACAATTTTCTATGCTGTTTGTAAGACGGAGACAACAAATGCCCGTGTGGCGTCCTCTTAAAAATTATAGTGACCTACTGTCCTACTCAATTACAAATTAAGTTCCTACACTCAACACCTGGATACTATACAGCAAAGCTAGTCCCTCAATTTTTTATGTTAGATAAGTACATTATTACCTGTAATGATTACAAATTGATAAAGTTATAGATTGATACAGTCAACATACCTACACATCCCCATATAATTTTGCATAAAAGTACCTATACTGAAGTACCTATATTTGTTTTTTGGTACCTATAATTTGTATTTTTAAATATAAAATAACAAAATACTAGGTAAAATAAATAGCTATTTAAATATAGGCACTTATCTGAGTTTATATAAATATCAAATATAATAATAATTAATAATAATAATATAATAATTTCACATTATAATATGTGTGAAGTGTAGATACATATACGTATAACGTATTATTATTGTTTTATGGCAGTAAATAGTAACCATGTTTTATAGGTAGATCCTACCTACAGTCACTTTTTATAGTGAGGACTATAACGTAGACTCCAGTCAATTACGGTTTTTTTTTTATTGTGAAATTGTGGAAACTACGGTTAATTATTCGTGACTCGTGTCATTTACTCATTTGTCACATAATAATAATGTAACTACAAACTAGATAGGTATACCTTATCAGCGCCGGATTGAGAGTTTTCGGCCCACCGAGATTTTAAATTTCTATCTTTACTGCTCTAGCGTGTATTATCGATTGACAATTCTTGAGAATTAAATAACCAATACTGTATTGGTGTATAGCGTATTGGCAATACACTATACATCAGTATTATACATGACGCATTTATTGTTTTAACCGTGTATTTGGATCTATATTTTACTATATCACTATCTAAAAATACTAGACTACTTTTGTCCAAAAATAATAACGGCCCAAATTTTATGCGGCCCACCGAGATTTTCTCGGTAGCTCGCCGGTTCAATCCGGGCCTGTACCTTATCTACATAATATATATCTTTGGCTTACCTAGTATATTATATCGATACTGATAAAATAATATAAATATGTATACTGTGTGTAAAAAGAAGACCTGACAGAAAAAAAATGATGCTATTTAAACGTTTGACAAAATTTGTTAAAATTATATGATTAGTCAATAATTTAAGAAATACCTATACCCATGTTAGAAAATTCCCAAAAATAATATTTTGAAAAAAGTTATTACGTTCCAAATTAATTTAATCAAAAAAATATTAATATTTTAAAAAATTCTAAAAAAAAACTACCTGACTTAGATAAATGTTTTTTCCATCAAAATTATTCTTATAATCAGATACACAAATTGGCTATTTTGAATTAATACAATCAAATTTAAATCAAAATTTAAATTTTTATTTTCAGTATTAAAAAATAAAAATATTTTTTTTTATATTATACGTGTAACGCAAGTGAATATAAATTGTATACAACAAAATATTATTATTATACTTATTTATGACTTCTATATTACAATACCATAGGTCTATATATTTTATCTAAATTTAATTTATATTATTACCTATACGACTATACATAGTATATTTATAACTATTTATATCATATTAACATATTGTTCATATTATAATCATTTTTTTATTTATTAGAACATTTATAAGAACACACATTAAATAATCATAGTTCTTGTATAATGATTAACATAATATGATAGGTATACTAAAAATTTGTTATTAGAACAAGGGCAATAATAAATTAACGCGATTGTAACGAAACGTACCCAACGAACCTATTAGTTATTATAAGTATTATTTTCCACGTTCTTAAAATAAGTTACCTATGATTTATGAATGTACAATATATGACAAAAATAAGGGGCTACGAAATTTACAAAATCAATTAAATTTATTTACGATTCCGAAAGTTTTAGATAATAAATAATAATCAACAATATTATCCCTTACATTAAGATCCCAGGAATTAATACTTATACATTTTGTCCATGTATAACATTAAGGCATTAACAATGTACCTATTGTACCAACTACTTATTGTCTTATTAGACGTTATGGACTGATATTGTAATTATTTTTTAAAAAAAATAACGTTATTTGTAACTCTCAACTTTTTGAATAAAAAAGTAAAGTAAAGTGATAAAAATAATGTCGGGTAACGCGAATGTAATTTAAATAAAAATATTTATCAACTCAATTGTTCAGCTGTATAGTGTTATGGCAACAATAACTAAAATGTCTAAGCCGTAAACACCATGACTTACAGGTTCGGAATAAATAAAAATGTCGATGCTTTTGCTATGATAACGAGTTGGTCATTTGGTATGTTCAATGACGTATTTGATTGGACGGAATAATAATGATACTTTTGTAATGATCGAGAAACGTCGTTCGACCACGTAACCGCATAGACAGAATCTGATATTCTATGGTTACCGCGATCAACTACTCGATCGGAGGTGGTCGCCGCATAGACATATAATATTATATCTATTATATGTCTATGGGTCGCCGGAATACTGGATCGTTATCACGAGTTCTTATCAGGTCTGGCGTTCTTACAACAAAAACTAAACGACAAGACTTCATGAAAGACGCTGTGGCCCGTGATAAATATTAATTCATCCACATCACGATTAAAGATATATCATTATAAAGATATACACATCGAGACTTTATAACACGGCTCGAAAAGCGCGATTGAAAATGTACTGACTAGTAGCACTATCTAGTGGTCTCTTTAACTTATTTTAACCACGTAAATTTCTTAATTATGAAAACTAAGTATTTATATATACCAGGTATATATTATATTATATTATTATATTATACCTAAATACCTTAGTACTATAATTACTACTTACTTTTATACATTAACGATTAAAGATATAATATGATATATCATTAATCGTGATATACACATTAGTACTTGTCTACTTTAAAACACTATAAGTCTATAGACTATAGAGTATAGACTATAAACAACAAAATGACTTGTTGTCAGTGGCGGCGCGAACTTTTTCAACAGTGAGACAAGAAAATGTTAGTTGCAGCACACACGACCCACTTATTTAATTTGCACAGAGCCGCGGAGGGCTACGCCCCCCACACCCCCCTAAAATAATTCTATATCAAATTTACCTTTCTAAAAATTCAACTTGCGAGTACCAAAATAAAAATAACTTATTAATTATATAAATACTGCTTTATTAATAAATCATTGAACGTACAATAAACTGGGAATCCCGGAAAAAAAGGAACAATTTACAATTTTTAAAATTTTTAAAAATGTTAAGAAAGTATCAATAGTCCCCACCTGACATTACATGAAATGTAACGGGTGGGGGCGATGCCCCCCACGCACCCATATATGTTTACTTAAAAATATAAAAAAAATCGAAACGATTCTATTTTTAAAATTTTTTTTCCAAAATGTTCGTTTTAGGGTGCTTCGTAAGAATGTAAAAAAAAGCCCGGATAAACTTCGTTTTGAAGTTATTCATAAAAAACTTCAAAAACTACATTTTTTTCGTATATTTAACGCGTATTTTTAAAAAAAAAATATGCTTAGCATTGGATATCACTTGGACAATATCAAATCGAAAATATCCCCCGATTTGATAATCGTATGTAAAACCACCTTGGGCAGACCTCGGAATTCAACAAAGTTGTTAAAAAGCACATAATCTGCTAG
>NC_042493.1:56283728-56284331 GCF_005508785.2 Acyrthosiphon pisum
TAAGACGGAAAACAACACACGAGTATCACGTTCTCTTAATACATTATACATACTACATAATATTTTAATATGTAGGTACTTACTAATTATAATCAATGGAGAACGTAATAAAAACTGCCACTAATTGTGATTACATTATTATCATTATAAAATATAAGGTCAACTTACTTATTAAAACTATTGAATAAAATAATATTATCTGGTTTCTAGTATTTTTTTTAATTATTTTGGTTTTTAAGAAAGTCATAGGTACCTATTTAATTTGTTATTATTATTTTTTAATTACCTTTTTACAAATTAATAATATTTTTTTTTTAAGAGGATGCTACCCATAGATTTGTTGTCTCCGTCTTACACACATACGACATAGCAAATTTTCGTTCACTAGTTTCAATAGTGAGCTGTTAGTTTTGATATTAGAGTGATTTGACCTATCATTAATTTTCTAAATAATAACATTATCTGTGCTTAAGCGTTGGCTTTTATTCGATATTTTAATTTTCAAGCGAGATATGAGCATTTAAAATGTTTGATACTTCACATACCCATATCTTGCTTGAAAATAAAAATTTTGAAAAATCGGCAACGCTTAAGCACAGATAA
>NC_042493.1:56284431-56285482 GCF_005508785.2 Acyrthosiphon pisum
TACAGAATTTATGCAACTCATCATACAACCTGTACTATGCTTTAGGTTGCCGACATAAATAATATAATATAATGAAAAGGCCATCTATATACTAAGCACCTACCATGGGCAAGGTCTATCTATTTTAAATCATGATGTTAACTTTGCAGCTTAGAATCTATAGGTTCGTATGAAGCCTGTCTATTAATTATTAAGAGACAAATTTGCAGTCACAAGATCATGTTTGGCTTTGAGAATTTAAAAATTAGGGTGAATTGACCTTTTATGAAACTTGATGGTAAGAACATATCTGTATTTGTGTGTGAGATTTTGGGATAATTCAGTTTTTAAGTGAGTTGTAAGCATTTTTAATTTAAACTATAATATATGCCCAAAACTTGATAAAAAATTGAACTATAATAAAAAAAACAGATAATGCACTTACCATGAACTTTTATAATACGTTGATAAGAGTTTTGGGCTGTATATTTCAACAATAATTACTCATTTTTTACATTATACGATTTTAATTGCGATTTTTTTTGCCATTTTTAAATTAATTGCTTTTACAATTTTGGCAAAAACACGCTTGGGAATACATTGTTTTCTTATACGATATGCTTCTTTTTTCCTATATGAGATAAAGAAACCTAACTTTTATACATACATCTGTTTTATGTCATTCTGATTCTAAATTAATCAATTTTTTTATTGTTTTTTGCAATTACTTCTATTTCGGCATTTTAATTTTGAATATGTTTATTGTGAAATAATAATAAAAATTATTTTATTTTATTAATAAGATATTAAAAAACACGATTACTACTAATGTAGCTATGACAGCTCTGAAAAGTTTATTAGGGTTAAGGGTAGAACGACTGTAAATTGGAATCGTTTCCTTTTAAATCGCGGTTCGTGGAACAGCGTTCATCGGACTTCAATAAAATCGAATGCCCGCCACCGAGTTGTACCTCCAATTGGTAATCATTCTTACTTATCACCAGGGCTCGGGACTTTATGCATTTGCATATTCGTTCGGGAAGTAAATAGAATAAATTATAAACTGATCCGA
>NC_042493.1:56286200-56288391 GCF_005508785.2 Acyrthosiphon pisum
AATAAAATCGGTCATTTAATTGATTGGAGCATATTGTCTAATATTTGATGAAAAAAATTTATTTTGAAAATTCTGTTTAGGATCTGTTATATGAGTATCACGAGATTCGTAATCAAAATGAGTTTTTCTACGTCGAGTTCGAAATTGATTTAACGAAAAACTATCTTGTACACCAAGTTCATTTGCTAAGTAACTTGCTTGTTAAAAACTATATAGTATATATTGTATATTGTATATTGTAGTTTACTATATTGTATATAGTAAACTATATACACTGTTTTAAGTTAAAACAGTGTATATAGTTGCTGTGTGAATCATTCGATCACATTCTATTCTAAAGGTTTTTATAGAGCCTCTACGTAATGGATGAGTTTAATAAAATAAAGTTTTAACATCAAGGTAATATCAAAATGCTGATATGAGTATATGACATTATGATTATGACTTTTATCAAAACCAATAAATATCATCTACCTACACATTTCAGATAGTCTGGCAATTAGGCAGGTATAATAGTCATATAGAATACAAATTATATTTATTGGATTTGACGTCAGCACGTGGTTAATAGATTTAATCAAACTATAGACGTATGCGATAAATGTTGTATTTCAGTACACGAATTGAACGACCAGATTGTGAAAAATTACACGATGTTAAATTGGAGTGACCACTTCATGAAAAAGTGACCATTTTGTGAAATATTTTCGAATTTCACGAAGCGTAAAATATCCGTTTCCATTTCACGAAATGGTCATCTTTTCATGAAAAGTTCGATTCCACGTAGTGGCTACGACATAATATTATATAACTAGGTACCGGAGTACCGCGCAGTATCGCAACTACACTTATACCTAATTTATAAAGTAGATAGGGACGGAACACCTATCAGTGTTCGACAAGTTCCTTCTAAAAAAGAATTCGTTCCTGATTAAATTCTTATTTAATCATCTACTCAACTTCACTGCCACAGAAAAGGCGGAAAAAATCGTTGAAACTTGTAATAAAAATAATATTATGGCCTATGGGTTATAACTAGGGCTGAGATTTTAATGCCCGAACAATTTCAAAAATGCTCTTAAAAAAATTCAAAAACGACTTAAAAAACTCAAAAAATGCACTAAAAAAATGCATTTAAATTATATATTTATTATAGCTTAAAAATTAGAAAAAAAAATTTTAATTATACTATAGTAATGTATTTTTTTTGTTTATTGTACGTTGTTACTTGTTTAGTTTTTTATGCTTCTGTTTTCTTAATCATTCATTCAAAAATAATAATTTTAAAAAAAATTTTAAAATCTTAACTTGTTTTTGCCAGTTGTTATTAATACTAACCTGAACAAAATATGCACTTTATAATGATATGCCTAGCTAAGATAAAATTGTTATCGCCGATAACTTGTACCTATGTATGTATGTATGGTGTAATAAAAATAATAATTCATAATAGGAATAACATAACGGTGATAATTTTCGTTGAAAATCCTAGCTATAATGAAATATATGAATATATGGTACTATATATAATTTATTATTCGTACCGTCAGCAGTTTGCCGAATGTTTCTAGTGAATCGCAACAATTTTCGTTAATTATATGACAAAATTGTGAAAAACCAAGAAAATGCACTAAAAACATTGAAAAATGTCCTTTTTGTCAAAAAATGCAAAATAAATAATACTTTAAAATAATCAGTATCACCCAAAACACATTTTGTACTTATGGATCAACGTTTCAAAACATCAGAAAAAAAGATGCCTTGGCATCAAAATCCCAACCCTAGTTATAACCGTTAACGGGCACCTATAGCCCATGTTCTATATAGTAATAATAATTGATATGTAATTAAATTATTTTTTTCACGTAGCCACGTAGGTATTATAATAAATAATTATAATATTATGTACTCGTTGGACAGAACTATTTAGTGAATAAATAAACTATATTATACATTTAGACAGTTATACTTATTGTATAGACTATAGATATAGGTAAACATAAGTCAATACGTCATACACCTATATTTTATATTATTAATTATTAATTATTATAGGTATAAGTACGAGTATAAGTATGTATATTTTATAAAATTACACAGTGCCACAGTGAAGTATAGGCAGGCCCGTCGTTAGATATTTTCCGCATTACAGCGAGTATTTTAATAGGTACCACTCTTCTTTAAGAGGACG
>NC_042493.1:56288764-56292750 GCF_005508785.2 Acyrthosiphon pisum
ATAATCTTACCTTTAGGATTTCATAAGAGGTCAATTCACTCTAATTTTTAAGCTAACGGAGCTACACGTGTTCTGCTTTGCGTATAATTTGTTATGTTACGCACTTGTAAGACAGAGACAACACATTCGGGTATCATGTCCTCTTAAGGATATTTATTACATTTTGCCGCCTTCAAATTCTTTAAAATTGTATGCCACCCTAATTCCTAAAGCATCGCATATTCCGTATTCGCATGACTTCTTGTGCCCTAGCGTTGCGCCCAGGCACGGATCTAGACTAAAGATCCAGGGGGGCACAACAATTTTTTTGCAACACAAATACAATTAAAATAAAATATTATACTTAATTCTTAATTTAAAAATGTTGTCATAATATAAGTAGGTAAGTATATGTAATTAATGTGATAAATAAATTATTGATTATTTAATATATAAAGTGATAATGTGAAAAGAAGTTTAAATTTTGTTTATTTGTTATTTAATATAGGTATGATATTTATATTTATACAAAAATATGTCTGGGGGGCTGGGCCCATAGCCCCCACCCTGGACCCGTCCCTGTATGGGCCTGAGTATAGCCCCGTTCACACGCTCAAATAATTTGTCAAATATTTTACGTTTGTCAAACTCCAAATATTTTAGAACCATTTCTAAAATATTTGAAGTTTGACATACATCAAATATTTGACAAATTATTCGATCGTGTGAACGGGGCTTAAAAGAACTTCAGCCGCCAGTGTACACAGGCATACAGTAACAAATTACATACGTATACGTATGTACTGTGTAAAAACGATGATAAAAAAAAAAACGCATAAAAAATATTAACGCTGACGGTCGGAGTCGAACAGTTTCCGTGTTGACAATGACGACGGCCGTCCGGGCCGTGAGTCCGGGCGGCGTATTCCGATTACCGCCGATCGACGACGATGGAGGAGGATCCGTACGGTGTATAGGTTAGGTACGTTGCAACTTACTGGTCGTTACCATACCGAAAAACGAAAACGTTCCGTCTGAACCGGTCCGTCGATTGTGCAACGGTCGAACGTCCGAAAACCACCGCGACGGCTATCATCATTACGAGTATCGCTACATTGTGCGTGCGTACACATATTATTATCGCAATACCATTAACTATTATGTATATGTAGATTTGTTATTATTTTTTTTTCTCTGGTTATTGTTTTCTCGTTGATTATTAATTATCGTTGAATCGTTTTCGGGTCCCGCCCTGTGATTGAGCGCGCGCCACTGTCGAGTGTCGACGCGACAACGCAACACGAACCGCCGCCGCAGCAGCAGGTGCGAAGGATTTGGAGTTTCGACACAACAACACATTACTATTATTACTATCATCATCATCAGCAACAGTGCGACCTGCCTACATACGTTACTCCTTATTTAGAACTGGCCATTTGAAGGCCTAAAGTTTCCTTCTATTTTTTTACTCCGTTTGTTTACAATAAATTCCACTTTGAGCATTGTCATTTATCTCGCAGTGGTCTTCTGGTACCCCAACCGTCATCAACTTACTATCATCGTTGTAGCCACCGCAAACAATAACATTGAATATCCCATGTAAGTACCTACTATATACTTTTAATTCTATCTGTTGAACTGCTTATTATTAGGTGATCATTTTTCTTATTTATATTGCCCATATTAGTTGCACAAGTAAGCTAAACATTTAAATTATATATATATATATATCTATATCTAACAGTAAAGCCTTATAGTTTAAATAGTTACTCATTGTATAAGTTGATAAGAAAAAATAAATTATTTAGTTTAAGCCCCAATTAGGTAAGTAGGTAGATGTGTAGTTTTTTCCTTGAACTTTTAATGTTTTCAATGCTAATTGGTAATTAATTACAATGTCAAATTAGAAAACACTGCACAATTGTTTATCTTGATCTTATAAGTTATGAAGACTGAAACTTATGAACTACCTACCTATCTATAAATTGTTATATTACTTGTTATATTACTAAATAAATTTAATTATTTTTAAACATTTAAAATATAATTTTTAAGTAGGTATCTACCTACTACTTAGTTTTGTTAGACACTATTAGACATCATTAGGAAGTTGACAAAAATGTTAGGAGACATAATTTTTAATTAGAACTTTTTAAAAAAAAATGCTTAAAAAGTAACTACCTACAATTGAATAAAGATAGGTACTAGTCACTTGATTTGCCTATTGTCTAGTTGCTACTTACCATGTATGGATACAGGATATATAAACTTTATTTTCCTTTAGAAATCATTAAGTCATTAAATATACCAGTTACAAATTTTGATTTTTTTTTAGGTAATATAGGTGTACACTTATATAGCTTTATAGTGTATAGAAGTATCAAGAAGTAACAATTCATAGGCACAAGGTTTTAGGGGTTCAGCCCCCCAAAAATTTCAGTAACCTTCCCAAATATATTATAATTCCCCCCACCCCTCAAATCACAAGTGCTATTTGCATCTAAGAGTAGCATTGATTTTAAATATTTAATTATGCATTGTAAATAGGTAATAGGTTCACTTAAATACCTATAGCCTATAGGTACTATTATATAGTTTCTCAATTTAAGTTAATGACATATTTATTTAATTAGGTACCTAAACCTATTAAAGTAGGTACCTATTATATTTTATAAAAGTAGCATAAAAATATGATGCATGTTTTTAAAATTATTGAATTATGTTTATAATAGTTTAGGTATGTATTTTTTAATTACTTTATCGGTATCCGTTTTATATTAGATAGATACCTATATGGTTTTTTGTATTTATCATTCAAGTACCTATATTGTTTTCTTTTTAACAAAAGTTAAATTCAACTGTCAATAATAATTAATAAGAAGTTACAGTAATTAATTTAACATTTTGAGCAGATCGATTTTATGAACACTCTGGTCTTACGATATCACATCTTACATTTATTTGTTATAAGTTAATCCTACACCTAGAGAGTTTCTTAAGGTACTAATATTATTTTAAAGACATAATAATGTTGTACATTAATCCTTTGAGAAGCAATAAAAATACACAGGTGCTATTCAGAGAATAAATATAGAACTGTGTAAATTGAAGAAAAAAAGTTATAAAGCTTTGAACTATGAGGAATAAATCTTTTTATCACCATATTTTTATGCTGCTAAATAAGTATAATACATACACCATAAGGTCCATAAGGTAAAATGTATACTAAACATATGAATACGGTATTTCTATCTTCCCTAAACATATGCTTTTTGGCTAATATAATGGAGAGAAAATATATGATTATCACTCTCAAGGAAGTAAAATCAATATAGAAACTGTCTAACATTTAAACAAGAATAAAAAGAGATGCAACAATGTTGCGGTTAACTATGATATCAGTTGAGTTAGCTTACAAATTTTTATACAAACCATAACTACTATAAGTTAAATATCCATGGATAAAGTCTCATAAAATTAAGAAAAAACATTGGTGGTGAAAATGTGTATAACCAACTAAACGTCATCAGTCGTCAAAAAGTTTAAGACACATCTTTAAGACTTTATAACATTTATAACAAACAATTTGTATATTATTAATTAATTCTGCATTAGTGGAGTATGCTATTGTATGTGCAATACTGCAAGGGTACCTATATTAAAATTATTAAATATAACTCAGATACCTAGGTATGTCTACAATCTACTTTTTCAATAATTGTTTTTCTAGTCTTATTCAAATGTTGAAAATAAACAAAATAGTGTTTATTAACATATGACAAGATTTATTAATTTTCGTGAATTTAAATTAATGACTATTTTTTTTCTTTTAATTTATATTTTCTTTTTATATCACAATGAAAATATCCTATCAAATGGTTGCAATATACTTACATCAATATATTATATTTATTAAATAGGTATTAAAAACAAATGGTTTTATAATAATTATTGAAACTAGAACGTTTTGGGAGTTGTATATCTTTCTATAAGCTTGATTTATCCCT
>NC_042493.1:56292850-56294653 GCF_005508785.2 Acyrthosiphon pisum
GATCAAGTTAAAATAAACCCATTTTATACATTAATAAGATTTAAGGTGCATAATTTTGTAAATTTTAGGAAAAAAAGTGCACATTTCTTTTTTTTTTGTAAATTTGTATGCATGTTTAATATGTTCTTTAATTACCTTATTTATAAATTCTATGTATAATAATATATTAATATTACCTTATGTATTTTGTACTCAATTATTTAATAAAAACATTTTATTTTCCTTAAGATTTATGTAAATTAGCAAAAACAATTTTCCACTAAAACAAATCTTTTTGATACAGTAATTTTTTGTTGTGGCCTGATATACATCTCAAAAATGTATTATTATTTTAGTCCAATTAGTTTTTTTATTAATATTATAGGTACTTATTTTTTAATAAAAATATATAACATATTGTAATGTACTAGTATAATACTCTTATAAAGTTATCATATTTTGAATGATAATGTTTGTTGCATATTATTTTAGATTTTTTATGTGCATATTTTATTGATTTTAACTTCTGAGCACTAATAATTATAAAACCTTTATTGTATATTTATAAATTGAAAAATAAAATATTTTTAAATATTATGGTTTATAATTTTAAGACATTTTAAATTTAAGTCAACATTTTACTTGTGTCATGATTATTTAATATTTTACTATGTTTGTTAGGTTTTTACTAGGTTAATTATTTTTGTTTATTTCAGATTATGATATACTACATTGGAGGAATGCATAATTTATATTTATTCTTAAAAGTTAAAGTAATAAATAAAAAATATCATAACATTATATCAAGTTGATAATGAGCTTTTGACACAATGGAGAACTTATCACCTTTGAATCAACCTAGCAAGCTAATTCGACCACCAACATTGAAACGAGGCCGATCTGGTGATTCACAAGGTGGCAAAGTAAGACATACAATTTTCAAATGATTATTGCTGTATGGGACGATTATTTTAACAGTTACCACATTAAATATCTCAATAGTATTAACATATTTCAAACTATAGTAGAATTAGTTATAATTTTTTTATATTTTAAGTATAAATCAGTAGTGTACCAACATTTGAATTGATATTAATGTAACTCCTTTACACTAATCTGAACTTTAAAAACTTTTTACTAATTACCTACATCTCCAAAATTTACTTTTTACCAAAAATATGAAATTTAAAATTTAGGTTATTATTCAAAAAAGTAAAACTTGAAAAACGTGTAGGTTTCGAATGGTATAAATACATATTTTTTCAATTATTTTGTCTTTGCAATAAATTCAAATAATGTAAAAAAAAATATTCAATAATGTTAATACTTTTCAAGATAATGAGTGTTTGCTGTTAAAAAAACAACTAGTATACTATGATAATTGTTTAATATTGACACCTAATAATTATTAAAATAATAAAAAATTATATTAAAATATATAATATTAAATATACTTAAAATGAATTGTAGATCAAACTTGAAAGGGTTATCGGTTTGACAGTGTCTACAAATTCATCATTAGATGTCGATAATAATACTGGAACCATTGCTTATCCAGCTGGGTAAGTAACAATTATTTTTTTTGTTAAAAGTATTTAATAACTATTTAAACTTTTAAAAGTAATAACAATGTTTATAAAATTGTTGATTTATATTTAAAATTTTAAAAACTATTAGTTTTATTTTATAGCCTTGTTAGATACTTTTTTAGTATAGTAAATACTATAGCACCAAGTCGTCTTTTAGATAGGTATAACCATAGCGCAACTAGGGGGAGTTTGGGTAGGCTTGCCCACGCAGTTTTCAAATATGTAATTCCCGAAT
>NC_042493.1:56294703-56295629 GCF_005508785.2 Acyrthosiphon pisum
TGTGAACGACAATTTGCCATGTCGTGCGTGTGTAAGACGGAGACAACAAATGTATGGGTAGCGTCCTCTTAAATAAAAATATTTAAAAAATCTTCCGTCGCACCACAGATAATTTTGTTCTTTATAATCGTTATAATAGACAATAGGTAATAGGTACCTTAATTTAAACAATGAGTAAATTATTATGGATAAATATTTAAACATTTATATTACACGTGTGTAAGACGGAGAAAACAATTTGGTACCTACATACATTTATGTGCCCTCTTAAAATTGTTTTCATAAATAAATTGGAATGTACAATATAATTAGATTTTGAACCATAAAAATAAATTCATCAAACCAATACGTAAATACGTTGGCCATTACTATGAAGTTCGATAATGATATCAATAGCATAGGTGACAACGACAGGTACCTGTATAATAGGTAGGATTTTATTTCAGTCTTCACTCTTCAGGTAAGGGTTTCTTTGATGTAAGGTCGATTTTTGGATTGAATTTTGTTGTTAAATCACAAAAAACCTAGGTTGAATTGGTTTTTCAACTTAAAAGTTAATTTTTATATCATACATTTTTTACATAATTATAATTTATAATAGGTATGTTATGAAAGTGTCATCAGTGGGTGGCTTCTTTATTCCAAATTTTCAATTTCCTTGTCACTAGCTCATACTCTTATTGTGCCGTTTGAGTACAGATTGTGTATTTATTAATAATATAATTAGGTACTTTTACATGGCTACATAACACTCTATAAACACTTAAATACAGACTTTGGTAGTATTCCGAATAGTTAAATACACAACGTATAGGCAAGCATATGAATATCAAATAAATATAAAACATTTTGTACGTAATAAATAATAATCAATATTAGCGGTACGCCAGTACCTACCTATATATATATCTTTAGGACGTGAATCC
>NC_042493.1:56295796-56325565 GCF_005508785.2 Acyrthosiphon pisum
CAAACTAAAATATTGTTTTTTTTTGTGTTGTGTGTTCCTTTGAGATATTTAGACCATGAAAAATTTATCAGAAAAAATATACAAATATTAGAAGCCCCTATAATTGGTTATTAGTAATAACTTATTACTTATAATGCATGACTTAAAAAATAAGTAATATACGCTTACCCATTTTATTTTATTTTAATAACTTAAATAATTACAATTTATTCATTTCAGTTATTTTTTTTTTATCACAATATTACAAGAACTATAATTATTATAATATTATTTTTAAAACATAAATCATGAAAAAATATTAGTAAGACAAAGTATTATAAGTATAAAATCATTATGTTTCGTTTTTTTTTAACTCTCATCAAAATCTTTGTAGGTAGTTTGATTTATCAGTATTATTATAAAAGTTTTTAATTAATGGTTATCTAAATAACGGTCGGTAATTGGTATTGAAAAATAATGTTGGATGAATTATCACGAATAAGAGAATATCTGAATATGTCTAGACGTACAACTTGTACTGTACAAACTCAAGCAGTCGTGCCCGCGCTCCCGATAAAATAATTATAATAATCAAATTAAATTAAAAATATTTAATATAAACTAAGTAACTACTTTATAACATTGTTAATATAGGTAAGTAAATTACTAAAGGGGATTCGATACCGTGATTTTCTGTTTTGGTTGACATAGGATTTTAAACGGTTCTTTGCCAAACATACCAATTAATCTAACGAAGCCATAAGAATTCTAAAAACCGATTTGAATTTGTTGCCAAGTCTACTTGAAATTGACTTTCCCACATTTTTGATTTTTTGATTTTAACTTCCCCGAAAATTGAAATACAACAATTTATAATACTCCTTTTAATATGACATTTTTAGGAATTTGGGGATAATATAAAAAAATATGGGAAAGTCGATTTCAAGTAGACTTGATGACGAATTCAAATCTGTTTTCAGAATTCTTATCACTTCATTAGATCAATTGGTATGTTTGGCAAAAAACACGTCTAAAATACTATGTACACTGTGTGTTAGACGAAAACAGAAAATCACGGTATCGAATCTTCTTAAAATCATAAATTTATACTGTGACCATCTATTTTAAACATTTTTGAATTGTTATATCTTATTAGAACAGCTTATGAGGAACCTTGTATTAAATTTTCAAGGTTTTTGACCGAGTGAAATTTGTTTTAAGTTTGAACAAAATGTATAAAACAAAACTAAAAAAAACGGGTGGGTGAGTGGCGCTCTGCTGTACAGTAGGTTACAAGTGGGCCACTGTAATGAATGGTTTTAATTTTGAATATAATATCATTGTATATGAAAAACGGTTCTGAGCAGAGAAGATTTGTCAGCCTAGGATATTTTATACTATTATATTTAGGTACAGTAGAAATTCTACTAACCGGGACTATGACGGATAATCGAATAGACGGTTTACAGAAAATCAGTTATAAACTTATATAATTATTTTACAATGTGTGTACATATTTTCATACAAAAATAATACAAACATACATACTATACAAAATAATCCGTCATCTTATTTTGTTTCTTCGAAGCTTGAGCTTTTTGAGCGGAAATGTTCCGTATTAATATCTGCGTGCAGGGCCGGATTGGCACGGCAAGTAACCGTGTAAAACTGTAAAAGCCGCGAAAATATTGAGTTGATCAAATCATAAGGGGGGGACCCCAGTGGCGTATTTACGGAGGGGATCAAAGGAAATCTAAGGGGTATCAAATTATGTAAAATTTATCGGAGTCCTAACTTAAGGCCTCTAGCTTTAAAAGTGGGGTTACTGGATAAAATAATTTCCCCTCCTTGACAAAAACTTAAATATGCCACTGGGGGAAACTGACTGAAAATAAGTTAAGAGTTAAAAGTTTAAAAAAAAAACTATGCTCGTTTTTGAATTACAACAAAATAGTAAAATAACATTGGACGTTATTTGTGGAAAAGGGTTCAAATCCCTTTTTAAAAATTAAATATCATACTTTTGTTTTGAAAATTATTTTACACCGGATTGACTGGTGGCACTGATATTTGGCCAACTCGATTGATAATATTATTGAAAATGAGATAGCCATTTAATTTTTAAAAACGGACTTGTGCCCTTTTTCACAAACACCGTCTAATTACTTTATGAGAAATCGAGTGAAAATCCAATGTTGTACGATTAAAATTTTAAACGCTCATAAAAATTTAATTTGACTTTCCACTAGAGAATTTTTTTTTATAAATATAGACACACATGAAAAATTATGAATTTATAACTCAAAATAATTTGCACATTTTCATTATTTTTATGAATTTTTTCAAAATTCTAACTTCAGATAGGTACTTTTTAAAATAAATGTGGATTTTTTTTTAATTTCCACCTACAGCAACTTTCGAGTAATCTTGTATTACATTTTCAAGTTTTTTGACCGAGTGAATGCACCAACTAGATTCACTTTCCCACCGGTATAGATACAGAAGTTGAAAACCGGAGCATTAGTTCAACGACTAGTCATGTACACAGACTTACACAGACACAAATACAATTTTTTTTAATACATTGTAAAATCAATACATCAGTTGCTCTGCTCAGAATCTAAAATTCATACATTTCAAATGTCTATACATAGCTTGAAAAAAATCAATATATTTTGAAAATTGTACCATGTGTAGAAAGTGCTAATATACATAATATGGTAATTTTTTTAAGTTATACCAAAAAACACATTGTATATATTAAAATCAATATATTTGTAGCTTTATTCTGAATTTAAAATATTTTATACTTCTAAATTTCTACTAAGCAATCTATTATAATTCAATTATTTTATTTTTGTGGTAAATTTCAAATCGGATTTTAATGTTATTAGATGTAGGTTTATCATACAACTTGTATTTATATAATTTTAAATGTATGCATTGTACTTCTGTTACATTAAATTAAATTAAATTATACATTTTTATTTATTCCTGATTGTGCTTATAATTATTTTTAGATGTACTGTGGTATTTCACAATCCAGTTTTGGGTACCGAAACACATTTGTCTAACATTTGTAGAAAGTCAATAACATGTTTAACATTTTCATCTGATGGAAGATATCTTGGTACTGGGGAATGCGGTCATCAGTCGAATGTTAGGGTTTGGGATATGGCAGATTTTTCTCAAATAGCTGAATTCCCAGGCCATAAATATGGAATAAATTGTGTGGTAAGTTTTAAATTTGATTAAGAACCACTATTTTATAAAATTAGGTTATTACAATTTTCAAATAATTTTTCATTTGTAGGCTTTTTCTCCCAATCAAAAATATTTAGTTTCTGTAGGATCACAACATGATATGATTGTGAATGTTTGGGAATGGAAATTAAATTTGAAGTATGCATCTAACAAAGTGTCTGCTAAAATTAAAGCTATTGCGTTCTCAGATAATGGTAACTTTATAACAATTGGCAATAGACATGTCAAATTTTGGTACTTGCAGTCTTCTAGATCAGTTACAGTAAGTTAAAGGTTTATAATTATTTAGTTATAAATTAAAATGTTGTCATTATTTCTTATGATTTTAGTACAAAGAACCAGTACCACTAATGGGTCGGTCAGCTATTTTAGGAGAGCAACGGAATAATGATTTTATTGATGTTTGTTGCGGACATGGTGAACTTAAAGATTACACCTATGCAATAACAAAATCTGGGTTATTGTGTGAATTTAATAACCGTAGATTGTTAGATAGATGGGTTGAATTAAAAGTAATTATAAATGATATTAATATATTTACAGTCATTATTTAATTAAATTATTTTTAGACTACTAGTGCCAACTGCATGGCCATTGGTAATCAGTTCATTTTTGTTGGATGCGCTGAAGGTATTGTAAGGTGTTTCAATCCAGGAACTCTGCAATTTGTAACTACCTTACCTCGAACTCATTATTTAGGCGTTGACGTAGCTCAAGGACATGATATAAGGTAATAATCTTTACAAATTAATTTTGTTTCTTACTTTAAAATAATCTTATTTATTTAGTCATATGGCCAATATTCCACCAAATGCGAAGTATCCTGATGCAATAGCACTTGCTTATGATGAAACTAATATGAAGGTCACCTGTGTTTATAATGATCATAGTTTATATGTATGGGATGTTAAAGATATTAAAAGGGTAAGTGCACTATCATATATGTTTTTTTTTTTATATCTCATCCAAAATGTTTTCAATCAGGTGGGAAAATCAAATTCCTTTCTATTTCATTCGGCGTGTATTTGGGGAGTAGAGATGTATCCTGCATTAGAGCATGATTTACAAATTCCAAAAAATTCATTTATAACCTGCTCAAGTGATGATACCATTAGAGTTTGGAATCTAGACAGAATAGAATGTGATAGAAAATCTCTTTATCAAAAGAATATCTACAGTAATGTAAGCGTGAATAATAAATTTAACTTTAATGATATAACTAAAATTGTTAATTTTCAACTTTTTAGGAACTTCTTAAAATAATTTACATTGATCCAGAGCTAAATTTTATCAAGAATACAGAATTAAATTTAGTTGATAAAAATGATTCATCATCATACGATGGACGAAATGGTGTTCGAGCGATAAGAATTAGTCCTGATGGTGTACATCTTGCATCTGGTGATCGTTCTGGTAACATAAGGTAATATGAATGTTGAAGTTTAATTAACTTTGTTATAATCTTTTGATTTTGTTTAACTCAATCATTATTTGTTTCTAATATTAAGTTCATAGAGATGTTGCCAAAAAGGCATTCTCCTGTTTTGAATCACATTTTATTATTACTTATTGTATTATAATGTTTATAAAGTTATATACAAATTGTAAATTTGCTGTTTTTACTAATAAAAAAAAAAATATATATCATCAATCTAATTTTAATTAACATCTATTTTTTAAATTTTTGAGGGATATATATTTTATTTTATATTATTGTGAAAACAAAATTTTAAATTAAAATCTCTGTATAATGTGATATAAATATCTTTTAAAGTGTGACATGAGCTTTAATTTTTGTAAATTTAATAGGGTTCATGATTTGAAGACTTTACGGCAGGTTTGTTTAATTGAGGCCCATGACGCTGAAGTGTTGTACTTAGATTATACCAAGTACAGTGACAAGATCAAGTTATTTGCTTCAGCTTCAAGAGATAGATTGATACATGTATTTAATGTTAATAAAGTTAGTAACTAATAATAGTAATAAGTAACTTTCATTAAAACAATGGTTCTTTTGAACAAACTTTATTAATAAAAACAATGTATATTTTTTGCAGGGATATGATTTTACACAAACATTAGATGATCATTCTTCATCAATAACTGCTGTTCGGTTTATAAACTCTCACAATAAACTTCAAATGGTTTCTTGTGGAGCTGACAAATCAATTATATTTCGAAATTTCAATGAGGTTAATTAAACATGAAACTGATTGTTGTGCATATTACCCTGTTTTAATAAATTTAATATCAATATATTATTCGCTTATTTCAGTCAGGCGATAAGAACCAAGGAAGTTTTGTACATGATCATTATGTGTCAGGAAAAACCACATTTTATGATATGGAAGTGGACCCTAAACAGAAACATATTATGACTGCATGTCAAGATCGAAATATTAGAGTATACAATACAACATCTGGAAAACACATAAAAACATTTAAAGGTTCTGTAGGGGATGAAGGCTCACTTATCAAAGTAATCATTGTATTTTTGTTACTTAAACATAAATTATGTATTATTTAAAACTTGTATTGAGTAGGTAGTATTAGATAGAAGCGGATCATTCATTGCTACTAGTTGCACTGACAAAACTCTATGTGTATATGATTTTGTTGCCGGAGAATGTTTGGCTACTATGTATGGTCATTCAGAACTAGTTACTGGATTAAGGTTTACTAATGATAGTAAACATTTAATATCAGCTAGTGGTGATGGTTGCATATTTGTTTGGCGAATGCCATCTGACATGGTCAAACATGCTAATTCCAATAAAAAACAAATATCTAGAATTGAAAGGTAAATTATGTTATATTATAATTATGTGTGATGTATTGCAAATACACTTTAAAATTAAACTGCAATACATTTTGTTTAAAAAAATACATTCTAAATTTCAATAAAATATTTTTTTTATTAAAATTCTGTTGAGTTAATTAGTAATAAGAGATGATAACTTACATAAATATTGTAATGATGTATTATAATTTACATTTTAGACCTGTTCCAGTTTCGATTACTGAAAATGATACTATATCATTTGTACATAAAAAAGTTGAAGAAAATGAGACAAATACATTTAGTATTCCTGCGTAAGTGGCAATTTTTGCTTAATGTATTGCTTAGTATATAATCATTTTTATCTAATAGAGATGGCCACCAACTACCATTATGGGCTAAAAACCAAGTATCTGATGATATTCCAACTAATACATTATTAAACACTTCTCAAAATCAAATAAACGCCCCCAAAGGACAATGGGCTCAACGAGCAACTAGTTCATCAGAACCTAGTAGTATTTTGCAACTACCTATTAATAAAGATGACTCTGATTGTTTCAAAGACGATAGCTCTGTAGACAGTGGTACTGAAACTAGCAGATCCATTTACCCTGAAAGTCAAAAAGAGTCATTAATAGTACCAAAAAAGGTAAATCAATACAATTTTATTAATTTTTTAATATATTCATAGTAATTAATGTATGCAATTAAAATACATTCATTACTAATTTCCAACAAATAAAACAAAAAAATATATGTACTATTTACAATTTGATTGTTATTTTTTTAGACAATGCGTATGCCTCCTGTATTTGTTCCACATGATTTTGAAGAAAATACCTTAGCTCATGTAAGTGTTGTAACAATAATATTGTAATGGAATATATTTTAGGGTTTTGATGAAAACCTTATGTGGTAGATATCTATTGGGTTTTTCAGGTATACTTAATTTAAATTAATGATATTAAGGTCTTTCATTGTAACTACCCATCAATGTGCAGAGGTAACCAATTTCAAGTGTGGTGATTTATATTAGACTCATAATATTCATTTATATTTTTAATATTATTCGTTAATATATAATATTAGCTGAGACGACTATTGCTCGGGTTTTATGATTGTTCAACTCCTCTTGTGTGTAACACGCTGTGAAAGCAATGTCTTTTTAAGTGTAAATTATATTATACAGTAGAATCCGCTTAAAGGGGACGCCACTTAATGGGGACACCTGCTTAATGGGGACATTAATGACAGTCCCAAATGAATGTATTATATGTAAAATTCTTCAGTTAATCGGGACAGTCGGGATAATGGGGACAAATGGGTCACCGCCCGATTAGTGATGGGCACAACCGAGTGAAAACTATCGAAGTACTCGATAGTTTAAACTATCTAATTACTCGGTTGTTTTATAAAACTATCGAACTATCGAAAAACTATCGAACTATTGAAAACTAATCGAACTATCAAAATTTTTACTTTTTAGGTAAGGTTATGTATTATTTACTATTTAGCCATGATGTTGTCAATGTTGTCATTCGAGATTCGACTATCGAGTATCAAGGCTGGTTATTTAATTTTTTATATTTTTGCCTTTAAAATGTCTATCCCAAATTATTATCAAGTAAATTCAGTCGAAAATACCGAAAAATCACTCGATTGTTTTTTTTTAACTCGATAGTCAAAACTAGTTGGTACTAGACGTATGCAACTACTGAAAGAAAACTATCGAGTGAATTACTCGATAATTTTTAAAACAATCGATGAATAATAATATCTATTCAATTGAAAAATCACTCGGTAGTTTTTGAAACTATCGATAGACAATCGATAGTTAAAACTAGTCCCAATTAAGCGGATTCGACTGTATTTTAATTTATAGCCATACCCACGGGCGTTATCCGTGCGATTTGCTTGCTATTATGCATACAGTGTACTATTAGGTAGGCAATCTACCTGCGGTAGACTGCAGACCCGTGTGGTGTGTATGTAAGTTTATAATTTAACTCTAAAGTATCGAAGTTATACGATCAATTAAATCAAAATCCTAACCTAACTTTGTAACTTACACCGATTAATAAAAAAAAAAACCAAACATTTGTAAGAAATAATATAAGAAAAAATAAACAATGCAATTACTAATAATAATTAATATTAAAACCAATAACAACCATTTATAAACATACATCTGAAAAAAAATAATGCAAAAAATATGTCCACCGAGAAACTGTGGCTTGAATTCAATAACCCTTTGAGGACCTCCCCTGGTTGGACATATTAATTAAATTTTTTTGCAACAAAATGTAGCTCCTTCCCCGTAGTCTAATCTATCTCTGAACAAAATTTCATCGAAATGGGATGAACGATTTAGGAATGTATAAACGACAAAGGTGGAAACATTTTTTGTCTTATATATATCGATTATATCAACTTTTAATGGATTTATTTTTATTTACATTTACACTTGCAATTAGGTTCATTTCAACTAGCACTATTTTTTATTATATATATATACGACAAATGTTTTAGTCATGTCTCATGTGACAAAAATGTTGATTCTGAAACACCCTTCCCAAAAAACATATTCAATATTAAATATTTTTTTTTGTTACTATTTTATAACCATTAATACAATTATATAGTTAACATCTGAAAAGACAAATTCACAAACCATGTCAGATATTCAGCGTATTCGTAATTTAACTGACGACAGTTCATTAGGCAGCTTTAAAAATGAGGTAATTATGAGTTTTATTAAAATTTTAACTATAAGGAATTAATGTGTGTGTGAAAAATGTTTAGGAATTGGAAAGTAATGATCATGATGGTGATATAGAAGATTCTGAGAGTGAATGGATTGGTAACGCGAAAATAAAAAACACTGTTCTGTATTATCCATCCAATAACGATGATCTTATCAAGTAAATTCTTAAATAATTTATCTTTACAACAATCAATCAATAGAAAACTTTTTTTTTATTTTATTTAGTGATTATACAATTACAAAATTAGATTCTGATGCTCTTAGAATGTCTCAAAGAAAGTCAAAAGCCATTAAACAAAAAGATCGTTTATTATCATCTGGGCTTACTGATTTATCTAGTCATTCAATGTCTGGCAGCCAAGGAAGTGATGATGATGATGATGATACTTCAACTCCAAGTGTTGATCACTCAGATAAAAATTTAACAATGTTTTCAACTAGGTAATAAAACTAAAATTTTAATTTTAAATATTAGTTTGTTAAATTATTTATTTGTTTTAGTACTGAAAGATTAGACATGATTGAAAAACGAGAACAATTTTTAAAGAATACTTTTGAATCGCTTGGTGGTACTGAAACCGATTTTCAAGACAACCAATACCATTTCCCAAGTAAGTTTTGACTAAAATAATTTAAATAATAATTTGCTTAATTATCTTATAATTATTTGTCAAATCTGTAGGTAAGAGAAGTTTATCTTCTCAGTACAAAGGAAACAATAATGGTTCCACTGTACAACAGAATACAAATATTGAATCTCAAAGTAAAAGAGAAGAACTTCAACAAAGGATTGAAGAAACTCGAAGAACTTTACAAAACGTCTGTAGAATAAATTATTTTGTAACTAAAAGATACTATTATATTTTATTATTTTAATTTAGTTGGGAGCTCATTCCAATTTAAAAACTAGTCAAAGTATTTGTGATTTAAGTAGAAATTATGGGAAATCTCCATCGAAATTACCAGTTCGCAACCATTTATCAGGTATGGAATGTTTTTTCCTAGATTAATTTCTATATTTTCTATCTATACCTATATTATGCCAATTCACTGACTATCCTAGTTTTCTTCTGCACCATAAAATAATATTTGTTAAGAACACAACAGTGTTTTGATGCGTGCATGTGTGGAATTGACACTTTCTACTAATTGAACCTACAATCATACACACTAATAATAATTAACTACACATATACACATGCGTGTCATGCACTCATTTACTAAACAAATTTTTTAAACTCAGCTCCTTAGAAATTACTGGTTTTTAATCCCTTTAAGCTTTAAAAGCTTAAGGGGTCACCATTCCAAAATTTGTTTTCTGTTTGGGTCGGGTATATTGATCAATAAAGTTTTTCTGCACATCCACAATTACAACTCTAATTCAGTTTAAGGCAAAGGGAATTATTATAACTTAAAACTTTTTATAAAGAAGAATTTTCTTGTGCACTGGCCACATTATTTTAACATTTTTTTTATTTTAAAGAAAGAAGAATTTATCAATGGTTAAAAATAAAATAAATTAAGTCAAAGTAATACACGCTAATCTTGATAAAAAAAAAAAAAATAATTAAAAACTACTTGGTCAATGTACAGGAAATATATTTCCTTGTAAAATGTAAAAAGGAACCTCTTTTTTAACTAAACTTAACCAAAGAGTCATACTCTTGAAAGTTTGAAAGTATGGAATACATTTATTGTTATATATTACGTACGAAAAATCCAAATATGTTAATGTTGAAACTTGTGGCTCCTAGATGTGTTGTTACTTGTCTTGCTAACGTAGCAAATTTGAATTTACTAAAACTAATTTTGTTTTACTGGCTTCAATATGAGCGTGAGATGACCTACTATCAAGGTTAAAATAGGCTCAAGCAATAACAACACAAAATCGGTTGTGCTGAGCCATGTTAATGTGTATGTCACGACAGAAACAGCGTAATATTCAATTTCAGTGTTCTCTCAATAAATCTTTTATTTTTTTTCCTCATGGTATTGGAGAACGGAGCAGGAACTGCTGTTAGCATCACTTTCCCTACTCTCTCTCTCAATAAACCTAAGACTTAATAACTGTATATCATTATAATATTACAATCTTAATTAATGTATTTTATTTTATGTTCATATTTGTAGTTGATAAACAAACAAATGGAGTTGGGACTATGCGCAGAGTTTGTTCTTTAATAGATTTGTCTTCGAGTACTCCAATTAAAGACTGTCAACCGTATAATACATTCAATGGTAGTGGTAAGTGATTTCAAACTAATTTTGATTGATGATGTTATTTATCAAAGCTAATATGTTTATATTTTGTTTATACTAGGCTCGGATAATTCAAAAACAAATTCTAAAAGTTTTTCAAAAAAAACTGTTGTCAGCAATATGCATAGAAGTAGTTCTGTCAGCGTTTTGGATCAAGTATATTAATTAAACATACTATGTCCAAATAGAAATACATGAATTGATTAAATATAATATTTAGAGTGATTCTGAGAGCGATGCCAGTCAGTCTACCAATGGTGGGAAGAAAAGCACAACAGCTGTACGAGTTATGAGACCAACAATATCGTCACAAAATAAAATTATTATGAATAAATCAAATCTTTTACGTAGAAGAAGTACAACTTCTTCACAATCTACTAGTAAAAAAGTACCCTATAGTTGCATAAAAACATTATTTATTAATTTTAAATTAATTTTCAGCTGCTCTAAATATTATTGGACATAATGAAGATTCTAGTTCAGAAGAATTTTTCACATATTTACATAATAATAAAACAAATCAAACTATGCATTCCAGAATAAATCCTATTGTACCTAGGTATACAATATATAATCCTTTTATTTTGTCTAAATTGAAATTTGAAATTAAATTAGTATTGAATTATTTACAGTCGTAACAACTCTTCTTTAACCAGAAGTGTGAGTGAAATGAATCTAAAGAGTCCGTCAAGTAAACCATTAGAAAAGTCAAGAAATCGTAGTAATGATTTGACTATCAAAACAAAAATCAGTGGAACGATAGGCCAACAAAAAAACTTAAAGAGTACATTTTTAAATACTGTAAGTTTTCATAAAATTATACTTATTGAATTTTTAGATTATTTATCTTTGATGGCTGATCAACTGTTTCAAACGACCGACAAAATTTTGGAACATACAAATTGTGTCAATGTCAATGATAGACGTATAACTAAAGCAGATGTTACTGATGTAATGACAAAACTAGAACAAATTGTTAACAGTGGCGGCATGTTTGCTCATCAAAATTCAAGAGTAGCACTCAACAGTACTCAACAATATTTAGATATTCTGATTGATTTGATAAAAAAACGTTTGTCACTTGAAGTCATTTAAATCACCAATTGTCAATATTTTCCACCTTAAATTCTATTGTTTGCTATACTTAATTTTTAATATCTTTAAGAAAGAATGTCCATCTAATAACTAATATTTAATTTTCATACAGAATAATTTTAACAATAATTAGATTGTCAGGTGTGTAAATGCACATTCGAGGATATGTATTATTGTACAAGAATATTGTTTGAATTTGTTAGAAATGAAACAATGGCTCTCTAAGTTATCTTATTGTTTTTTGTTTCATTTTTTTAAATGATGGAATGATAGACCATTTTTATATAACATTAAATAACTATCAACAAGTTAGGTCATTTAAAAAAGTTAGTCTTTATTTTTCTTCTGAAAGATTGGAACGTTTTACCAAAGAAAAACATAAAAATGATTTTTCACATTTTATTATTGTTTGACTAGTTTTATTAGCTCGAGTTCCTGATTGTTCTTTATCTATATCAGTCGATATTTATGATGTGCATGGGGTTCTGAATACTTTTTTTTTGTAGATAACATGTTATTTTAATTGTTTACATCAGAGTCCATTAATGTAAATGGTTAGATGTCGTCCCAACTAGCTACGATCAAACTGTGTATACATACATTTTTATAATACCATAGTTATTAAACCTAACCTTGTTGGAACTAATAGACTAATTTATATAATCCGTCCAAATATATATATATATGATAATGTTTATCGAAGGTTTACTAATTTATAGTGGTTTAGTGATGACACTTACATTACCCCTCACCAATCTTCATGGACACTATATGTAATGAATTATAATCCTGTAATAATTTATTTTATAGTAGAATATTTGTATTGTTGTTAAATAGTTTAGTTAAGTTAAAACTATACGTTTATTTTTAAAATTATATTCTTGTCTTGTTAACCTTTTTTTCTTATTGTTATTTAGATAATTATATTAGTTTAATAATTTTATGTTTTTTTTCCAATTCTAAACGTATTAATTCTAAATGTATACAGACTACAGTATTACAATATATGTGCCTTTTATTACAATATATTACTAGTCATGTTAAGTAATAAGGTTTAGTTAAGATAATTAATGCAATACATGCAAGTACTTAACCTTCCATTATGTATTAGTTATTGTTAAAGGTGGAAAAATAATGAGAAGTTGTATATATTTTGTTTATTGAAATATTTCATATTTTATATAAAAATATTTAATTATTATTATAGTTATTTTTAACTAAATCCGTCCAGATATCTTTAAATACAATTTTCAAAAAGACGCTCATTATTTTTATCGCATCTTGACTGACCTTATTAGTTATAATCAACAGTATTTATGATAATTATTTATTATTGTGAAATAAAATATTTAAACACATACATTATTAAATTGGTTATATATGTTATTATATAAATTCTATTAATCTTTTGTTGTATTTATTTAATTTTTCTAAATAACTTTTGTTTTATATTTGTATCCCTATATTATTCTTTTATAATCACACATAATATATTTCACATTTTGTTTGAGTAACTGCAGTTAACATAATTTTTATTTGATTATGTTTCTAGATTATTAATTTCAAATATGCTAACTTTTAATTTAAATTACGATGAATTATGAAATGTTAAAAGCTGGTATTATTTCAATCGAATAATTTTCAAGTAGCATATTATAAGGAAATGTATTATTGTCATTTATAAAAAGCTAATAATGTTGTTAAAAAAAAAAATAGTAACAACTAACCGTGATATGAATAAAAAGACTATTAATAAAAAAAAACATAATATGTGTTATTTCTTAGGTATTATCTACATTATAAGTAAATGTATGTAATTATTATATGGCAAAATGTACTAAAACTCTAAATAAAACTGTAATGCACCTCAGATTGAGTGTTTTTTGATGTCTAATAGTGACCTATACATGTGTAATGGTCAGCCTTTATAATCAGTGCTCCACAATCAGTATATTATAACTAACCAAGTGTCCAAGTAACTATGCCAGGTGTCCCTAAAAACGTTGTAATGCTAATAATAACTATTAACTAATTAATATAAATTTTTGTTGATATTGATACATTTGTTTTATTACTCAAAATCATTGCTATGCATTCACACACTAAATAAATATTATGAGAAACCAACTTTTATAAAAAAATATCATTCTTACTTATGTTTAATATTTTTAAACTTCTACCTATTAAAACAACTTATGAAGTATACCTTGTATTTTATATTTAATCTTTTTTTTTATCGACATTTATAGAAAAAAACTAAAATAAATGGTGTGGGTATATAAAATGATAAAATAAACTTTTTGTGAACATTTCAAGTATCTACAGTTATTCGTTTTTGAATTGAAACAAAATAATAAAATCGTTAGATGAGAAATCGATAATTTATGAGTGAATATGCTATGTCGAAAGAAATGTAACATTATGAGCTAATACAAATTATAATGGAACTTTCCAATAAACCGTTATTTTTTGTTATACCTACATAATTTTTTTATTAAGTGTTTGAGGTCTATATTCTTAAAAAATTTGTAACCCATTATTTTGTAGTAAACTGGCGTATGGCGGTCTACATATTATACGCCGTAGGGCAGTAATTTTGCTTGACGCAGCGCCGCTCTTGTTGCAGGCTGTTGTGTTGGGAGGGCGCGGGTAGGATTGAAGAAATGTATTAGGCAAATGCTTGACTTAATATAATACAAGATAATTTATTAAGTTTAATGATTATGACATGATATATCGTTTATACTTTGCAATATGGTGCCCACAAAATATTGGAAAATCGTCTTTATTATAATTACAAATGTTTATATTCCGGTACAATAATAATATAAAATTATATCGGGTGATTATTTTATCATTGAACACTCATTAATTCAAAAAGTGTAAATTTTTTTACATAGTTTCAAGTCGCTTATAAAACAACGTTTTTCTTAAAAATTTATATGGATAAAAAATATTTAAAAATATAATTTTTTAATAATAACGTTGTTTTATATGCGACTTGAAACTATGTAAAAAAGTATTTTCAAAAAAATTTACACTTTTTGAAATAATGAGTGTTGTTTGATAAAAGAATCAACCGGTATAGGCCAAACATGTGTACACAAAATGGGGAGGAAACTCCTTGTAAATACGTCCCTGATTTCCTAATGAACCGTTCAGATTATAGAAACGAAATCTTTTATTCGTTCAACTATGCCAACTATACGAAATATGTATTTATGTAAGATGTACCCAGTGTTGGGTAGTAACGTAACGGAAGTAACGCGTTACTGTAACGGTGTTACTTTGCTTGTAACACGTTACGTAATTTCATTAGAATTTTATCCAAGAAACGAAAATGTAATGGAAATTACTTTTGATAAGTAATTTCTATAAAATAACGCGTTACAGTTTCGAATTATTAAGTACCTACCTATTGCCAAAAAAAAATATATATGTATAATGTGCGTATTATTATGTTAACCAATCAATCTTATATATTTAATTTTAACTTGCCACAATTCAGTTTTCAATTGTTTTGACATTTGACACGTCCAATTGCACGGTAAATCACGAGAAAAATTATTATTTAATTTGATTCCGTAGAACTTTTTGCAGAACGTTTCGCAGAACGTTTCCAATGATATATATTATAGCGTGGACTAATGAGTTATATACGCTCCTATTAACTATACAGGTTTTATAAATAATTTAGTGTTGTACAAAAACTGTTCAATTTGAAAATACTTATTAGTTATTACTATATTTAGAATTGACATTAGAATACCTATAACATTATATTTCTGATGATTTAATAGAATCGAAATATTTATACATTACACCGTTATAAATCATTATAGCCATTTGACATTTGGCATTTATAAGAAACTGTTTATTTTTATAATTGTATAAGTTAGTATTGTGTTCTATATTATGTATTATGATCTTATTTTCACAAACATAATATTTAATAATACAAATACAAGATTGAGTGCTATTATTCCTTATTTGGTGTCAGTCGATCAGTTGACACTCTACAGATAAGTATAGGTTTATGTTGTCAGTTTGTGACACAAATACATAATATACTTAACTATATAATGATTAATTACTATTGATAAGTACCTAGCTACAATTAATTAGTACTATTTTTTAATAGTCATAACTCATAAGTAATTACTATTGTAATATTGTTATGTAAATATGTATTCTGTACATCCTCTTTTTTTTTATACACATTTTTTATGTTATACCTTTTTACCATAGGTAATGTATTTCTATAAAAAGTTACATTATAGCCTGCAAAATGATAATTGCCAAGAAATTTGAAAAAAAAAATATTTTTTTTTTTTTGTAACGAGAAAGTAATGAGTTACTTTTCTATTTGAAAAGTAAAGTAATTTCACTACAATTTTATTTGAGTAACGAGTAAATTAACTTAATTACATTTATCTCTAAGTAACGAGTAAAGTAACTTACCCAACACTGGATGTACCACTGAATGTCTGTGATCGAAGATAATTTTAAATTACTTTTAAACAAACTATGACAATAATACATACATTTAAGATTAAGGCAATATTAGGTACGCCAATTTAATACATAATATTATAGGTACAACTTTCAAATTTCGTTTATACTATACAGGGTAGGTTAATAATGCCAATTTGTTTTTTTACATAAAATAAAATATTCATAATAAGTTAACATTTTAAAAATTATATAATGTACTTATGAAGTCTATAGATCCTTTGTATATATAAAAGAACAGGCCTGTTTTATATACCAATTTTCTGACGACACTATTGAACTTTTTTCCAATTTTTTTTCATTGAGTTGTTCCAAATACTTTCCTAAGTGTCATCATGCCGATCGATTTTTAGTGGGGGGGTGGAGATGAGTATATTGTATTTTACAGGTTACGATTTTTTGGTGTGTCATTAAAATAATTTAACGATTTTTTTCACAAAGTTCTTCTAAATGCTTCTCAGAGTGATATATTATTTCCATTTTTATTGTTACTTAAAAAAACTGCAAATCCTGTTGTTTAAGAAGCCTCAATTTTATCCGTTATTTGACATTTTAGTAACTGAAGATTGAACTGTAATATGTTTTATGTTTGAAATATACCCCTAACGTTTGTTGTTTGCGAGAAAATATATGTATGCACATTGCACAGACTGTATAATCGTTTACTCACTTAACGGCAGAAGACTGGCCTAAATTATAAACTACCTACAAATTAAAATAAATTTTGTAATATTGTATAGTTTTGATTTTTGATATTAAATATGTAAAAGTTGTATGGAAAACACCAATCACTTTATTTTTATATCATGACTGGTTGAATTATATAAATTGCGTTATCAAAAAAGTTTAGGTTTAAATTTTACATTAGTAGGTACCAATAACAATTAGTTAAAATCACGATTCAAGATTTATCAAATGTACCTACCTATTAGCTTTATGACTTAATCTATTATCGAAATTCGAGATACGCCGATACACGTACGCACCGCATTTTAGGTGTGTTCAGGGGCGCAAAAATATATATTTACTTATGACAATTGTCATAAGTGATTTTAGTGGACCTTTGTCATTCTATTGTTATTTTATGAAAATTTGTTTAAGGGGCCACACTACGGTCATTATTTAAGGGGCAACATTTAGGCAACTTCCATTCTTGTCATAGCCGCCCGGGATCTATGTGTTAGTTGTAAATGATTATTAGTGTGAGTGAAATTGAACGCGGGTATCCTCTCTCGTACGCGCATGCACATGTAAATAACTCGATAACCATATAAATTTCACTACATTAATTTTACAAAAACATACAGTTGTACAGTTGTTTTGACAGAATTAAAGTTAGTTAACGTTGTCTGATTTTGATTCTGAAAAAATATTTTAATTGAGCAAAAAAATGTCTGTAGATTGTACGAAACATTTTTCCTTTTTTATATTAATTTTAATTTTAATTATGATTCGAAAAAGTTCATATTTTCAAGTTTTCAATTACAATTCACAATAATATTAAATTTAGTTTTTACAAAGTGCTTCGTAGGATCTATAGACAATTTTCTGGTGAGTTCAAATTTTTTTTCAGACTCAAAGTCGGACAACGTTAACCAACTTGAATTTTGTCAATATTGTAAGTCTTTTCAGCTAAAATTGACGGCAGTAGCGTGACCCTTAATAGACAACATAAAACCTATACTTGGTAAGGTAATTATAAGAAATAGGTGGGTGTCAACATTTTATTTGCAGGTGTCATAGGTAAAATTTTGGACTTGGGCGCCACTGTTCATTTTTTACCGGACAAAGTCGCGTGATACAGCTAGTATAATGTAAAAATATAAACTTAACTCGTTATATCGAACGGGCTTCCAGATCCACCGCTGCGATAAGATAAGACCGTCGCATCCAACGACGCGATGCATCATAAAACCGTTCAATGAACGATGCCCGGTCTCTAATAAAACAATGATATAGGCACATTCGCAGAACTAATAATTATGACGGCGTCTCACTCACACGATTCTTCAGAGCTCAGACTATCTGTGTTCAGTGTTCACCGTGTTAAAACATAATATATTTATTTAATCAGTGGCGTAGCGAATCATGTTTTTCAGAAGCAATTGCTTCTGGTTTCTGGGGGGTGGTGGTGGGCCATAACCTCATAAAGCCAACATGCACGATCAGTCTTTGAACTTAATTTTGGGTGATATCTCACCTCCCTATTTGAGCATCGTACATATCAATTGGAGTAGGATGTGGAAGGTCATAATAATATGTTGGCTTCCATATGATTTAAAGTTCGCTACGCCACCGTATTTAATTGATTTATTATCTATAATAATTGATTTGCAATGTTTCATTTGAACAAGTCATAAGAAAGTGTGCAAGAGGCGAAATCTCGATAAATGTTTTTTTTAACATCGATTTGATCAGAAATCTATGTTAAAAAATTAGTATTATATTATTATATTATATAATTATTCTATATTTTCAATAAAACGTATTTTATAATCGTTAGCTTATTAATAAATATAAAGTAATATTATGTCAATTGTTACCACACTACAAAATACAAATAACTATAACTCTGTAATAAAAAAAAAAAATTATTTAAGTAAAAGATTTTCACCAAGAATATAATATAGCTTCCCCCCTCGGCCCTCATATTATAACCGTAATCCGTCCCTAGGCGGAGTTTATGGTTTTTTCGAAGGCAAATGCCAGCGGGACCTATCTATATTTTGTGTCATCTTTAGGGGCCCCATCTAAATTACAGAGAAAATGTTCTGATAGTGCCACAACTCTCAGATAAGTTTTGCACGAGGCCCCTTTTATGTTTTTGCCGATTTTATTTTTAATCTCAAATCCACTACCCCTATTGAAAGCACTGTTTACTACTGTTAGGTAGGTGATAGATTAAAAATAGATACTGAAAATATTATGAACTTTAGAAAGTCATGATTACGACTTATAAGTGTTTGTTTTGTGTTTAGGATTTTTATATTTGGTACTAGCGTTGTAAATTATTGTACTTATAATGAATAATAGAAATTTTAAAAATAAAATTAAGTAGGTAGATAGGTAGGTTGTAAGTATATCGTATATGGGATTATGATATTATATTGTTGTTGTACAGTAGGTACCTATGTAGATACATATACATGCATACAAATTAGTAATTACAAAATATGTTTGTAATATTATACAGGAATGATAGATAGTAACTGGTATATGAATATATTGAGTACGTGCTTCCACGTCCTTTCTGTTTGACAGATAAGACATAAGAATAAACAAATAACAATAATAGCTCGTACTTAAAAATATCTATTGCACCTAATAATAGCGTTCCTTCAAACAACACACATGCCCAAGTGTCTATATTATATTCTAAATTCCAACTAATAATTTATTGAGAATGTCAGTGGCACCATTTCTCTCTCTGACCCACGAGCAATATATACAATTTACGTTTAGTAAAATCAACCCTGGTTGCTATTGGTTATTATATAGGAGAAATAATTACTAGAAATTAGTATAGTAATGAGACAGTATAGCATTAGACATTTTGCTCCCCAATGTAAAAAAACATTGACGTGGGGTCTGTCCACGGGAAATATAATATCCTCTTGACTTTTTTAGTGTTTGAGTAAAGAAAATAATCTATCTATTGGTTTTAAAATAATAATGCTCAATATAAATTCTATATTGAAAATAGAGTAAAAGCAGTTAATAACATGAATGATTGAATTTTAGTTGGGTACCTACCTACGTATTTAGTTAGGTATTTGTGCTTATATGGCTGTATGATAAATATACAAGATGGCAATCCAATTTTCATCTACCTACGTCCTACATAGACAATTTTTTTTCAATACAAATTGTCTATGTAAGTACTTACATAAAAGTTGGATTCCGAGCGAAGCGATGTTTTTTTTCTGGGCTAGTTGATCAAAACATTTGCCATTTGCCTGTTGGAAGGCCTTTTTTCCAAATCACGGACTGGGCCTTTTCGAGCCAGTCTGACACTGTATTTACAAGTTACAACAAATGCGGGTGTAGCGTCCTCTTAAGAACTGTATTACCAATGTTGCTACGCAAGAATTCTTACGATATTTAAATTTTTATGCAATTAATAAGCATTTTTAAACTATAATAATTTACGCGCTCATAACTTACATATAGTTATAATGTCATAAAATAGCCAACGTAGAAACTCAGCCACTCAGACAATGTTCTTAATTTAGAGTTTGATAATGCTACAATAGAGGAATTCATTCTAATAACAAGGGCCGTTCTTAATGTCCGGTAAGTGTCACTTAACTTTAACTGGACATTGTAAAAATGGTCCTAAATGTAAAAACATAGTTGGTTCTGCTGACCGTAAATTTGATATGTTGCGGATGGGTCAGAGAGAGATAAAACAAATAGTGGCCCTGACATCCTCTTAATCTTAATCATCATCATTGGGACAATCATATTTCAATACACAATATTTTTTTATCATAATATTACCTACCTATTTTCTCAAAATTATAAAAATATACATGTTTTTTACAAGCATTGGGTCATCATGATGCTCTTAAAATCGAGAGAGGGCAAATGCTTACTTCATAACTAAATAGATCTCGTGCTGTCATTTTTTTTTATGTTCAGATTTTTAGGCGCGAATCGATTTTTTTGTTCGGAGATTTGCGTTGAATATAGGTACCTACTACCTACTATACAAATGTACTATTACGGTATATAATATTATACTATATAAACCATAATGTTATATTAGTATACTCGATATTGTTTAATTCATAATTATTGTAAATAAATTCTCGTTTGTCGTATTTTAAATTTCTGTGTAGTAGGTACGTCACTACGGCGCAGTACCTACATACATTATACGTGGTTTTCCGATAGAAACTCTTGTGTACTCTTTTTATAATTCTTATTTGGCGGATTTCTAATTGTTAATATTATAATTGACGACTGTCGTGGTCAGAGTAATTTATTATTTCAATGCTTGACGCTGTCAGGAACCACGGAAAGGTCCTTTCCTGTTGAACATTTACGACAGCTTAAAATCTATAGTGAGTGCACACAAGGTCGTAAGTGAGGATTGCGGATACTGATCACTCATCATTTTATGTCTCGTTTTGGTCTCGCTCTTATGCACATTAAACCATTTAATAATTGACAGGCCATCTTCACGTTTCCACCGAGTGGGTTGCAGAGTTACTCTGATACGGTAAGAAATTATATATATATATAATATATATTAATATTATGTATTCATATTTCATACTAAACATTTAAATTAAACGGGCTGCGTCACTGCACCATGTCGACGCACGACTATCAATGTATGTATTTGGTAAAGAATAGGCCGGTATATAAGTAAAAGGTACATGCTTATGTATGTGGCATATCCATCGGGACATTTCTATAGATAAAGTACCTAATAGATCGATAAGGTCGATAATGAATTGGATTTTACATTGTAATATTTTAGCTGTTCGTATTTTGACATTTTTTATCTTTTGACTTAAATACTACTTTGTATAATCTGTACTGTTGTTACTTTTAAAATTAAAACACTTGTAAGTTTAATAAAAAATAAAGTTTAGTCTGATAGATTAAACATTTTTATACGACTTACATTCATTTTGACAATTGTCACAATTAAGTATACATAGTTGATGAGATTAGTGAGTAACGCCTATAATGTGAGTTATGACAAAAAAAAATCTGTGATGTTTATATGCCCCCCCTCCCCCCACAAAAAGGAAAATTCAACCCTAGAACCGCCACTGGAAGGAATCGAAAAAAAAAAACAATCTCGAAATTACCGAATACCGAGTCGCCGAGAACAGCGAAAAATAATAACCACGACGACGTCGATAACGAACAATAGCCGATAAGCGGCGACAGCCGACAAGTGGCGATCAGACATCAGCTGCTGCGGTCGGAACGCGCGCGGTCTCGATCCAAACGTTATCTGCCGATTCGCAGTATGAGTAGAAGAGAGGAAAAAAAATAACGACGGAACAAAACAAAAACAATGCACCACCGTCCGCCGCCGCCGCCGCCGTCGCCGCCGCCGCTGCCTGTTACTCAAGGGCGCATTTGATAACAATGCGAAATCGTCTGCGTTTCTCTCGCACGGTTCCGTCGTCGGCGAATCACACGGTGCCAGTCGGAGAATCGTTTGCCGCGGACCAGAGCCACGACTGTCGCCGCCGACGGCCATCGCGAGGTGCAAACTGAGGTGCCTGAAAGAAAATCGCCGCACGATAACGCGTGTGTTACCGGTTGCGCCGCGGCGATAGCAACAGCAACGGCAGCGCCAACCACAGCAACAGCATCAGCGACAGCAGCAACAGACTACGGCGCCCGTGTGGTGGTCGCGAACTCCTCCGCCGCCACACCCGTCCGACGGTTATATCCGGCCGTACGTCGTTCATATAATCTAACCTAACCTCTCCGTGGTTGTCCGGGTACGTGTTCACCACCCATATCGTTTGATAGCTAGTCGTTCCGCTCGTACGGAACCGTTTGGATACCACATCCATCTACACAACGTCCATCGGTCCACAAACCGACAGGGAAACGCACTGCCAAAACACAAGGAATATGCCTTCGGTATGGGATCCAAAGGTGTGTAGTACCAGCTTGCTTACAATTGTTAAGCCTCGTTCACACGGTGACACTAATGATATTGGTGTCGCGACACCTAGTGCGGTATATTTAATTTGTTGAATATCGTGACACTGGTGTCATGCAACTGTCGCCGTGTGAACGAGGCTGTACTTTAAAAATATTTTGGTTTTATCACAGTAAGCAAAGTCTGTAATGCTAGTTAACATAAGTCAATCGACAGCCATTACTTGTTTAAGTAAGGTATTATTGTAGATTAAAATATTAAATGATTTTCCTATCCAGAGACATTGTCACAGTTGAATTCAATCAAAGCACCTATCACCTAAATCGTTATTATCATAAGATAATATATTATTAGCCATTTATTGATTAAAATATCTCTTAAATAATGTTTAATTTTTTTAATGAAGCGTATACTAGAGATATTTATGACCTAATTATTATTATATTTTTTTTTTACATCATAGGTCTAATGTTTTGACCATTTTTTAATGGTTTTATTGTGTCGAAGGTAAATCCAATAACTTTTAAGTGATCTCTACTTGTACAATTGTACATAATAGTTTGAATATGGATTAAACATACTTTTTAAAATAAGGCATTAAATAAACACAAATTTAATATCCTAAAATTAATTCCATGTAACAACTTATTACTCTTGTATTTAATTTATCCTATATTATGCAAAAACCCAAGATTTTTTAGCCCTATATTAATTGTTAGTTTTTAAATTTTATGGATTTTTGATAGTTGTATGTAAATTATGCTTTATCTGAGATCTTAATAAGTATCATTACAGAGCATGTTTTGTTTGCTGTGTGCTCTTTAAATTTAGATAGGCACTCTCAGGTGTTTAAATAGGCTTAGTACAGCATTGTTATGATTAACTTATTATTTACATAGGAATATAAAGTGAATTTATTATAAAACAATATAAAAATTAAATGTGTACAAATCTATTATTTCGAATTATTATTTACAAGAACTAAATACTTGTTTATAATATCAATTATCTGAATTTGTATTCTGTTTAAATAATATAGAATTTTTTCATCCTTAAGAATGATCTAAAAATATAAATCAATATAAAAGTGTTCTCAACAACAGTCATAAAAAAGAGATTACAACTAAAAATAATTAATATTTAACTATGAATAAAATTGTTTGTGTTATTTAAATCATGATAGCTTAAGGTTTTTGTGTTACACTTTTTATTTTATAATAATTGTCTATGTGAATAACTATTATGCTTTCTTAGTAAACAATTATAAAATAGTAAAACACGAGTCAATTTACTGACTTTTTTTTTTTATTTTACAGATTGTAAAGTTGAAACTATAATACCTAATTATTTGTCTATCTATAACATATTAAGAATCATTTGATTCATTTATAGGACCATGTAAGTTGACGATCTATTTTTTTTTTTACAGACTGTCAATGGCCAAAAAATGAATCCAATGTCCAGATATCACCAGGTCGCCAATTGCGATCACATGTTTTTCAATTATGTCCAAATTGTAATCAACCTATTCAAGGTAAGACTGGGCAGCAAAATGTTTGTGTGTGTTTGTCTTCCACCCCAACTACAACGAGCGATTCTGCTTCTTCTAACCAATCAAAAAAAAGGAACAGAAAAACTTTACAATTACCAGCCACATGTAAACGTCAGCTGTTTGATGAATGTTATGAACAACCTGAAAGCACGGTGAGTATAGCAGATACCCAAAAACTAACAGTGGCTGAGGGTACGGAAAGTGGTGAGAGTTCAAATACTTCTATACAACAGTTGCAACAACAACAACCTGGAGTCAATCAGATGTTGAGAGGTCGACACATATGTCAAGTATGTTTTAAGTCGTTTACTAGTCCATGTAAATTGACACAACATTCTTATTCACATACTGGTGAAAAACCATTTGTGTGCAAACATTGTTCAAAAGCATTTTCTTCAAAATTTAAACTAGTTCGTCATGTATTAATACATTCTGACCAACGTCAATATCATTGTACAATTTGTGATCGTACGTTTCACAGGAAAGACCATTTAAAAAATCATGCCAAAGTACATAATCCCATTAAACGGACTTTACAATGTGATCGCCCTGGTTGCTCAAAAGAGTACAGTTCAGTGCTTAGTTACCGTAAACACATAGCTGTACATTCTGTAGAAGAAGGATTCCTCGACTGTAAGATTTGTAGTAAAGTATTTGAATCCAAAGATGAACTCATGTACCACTTGAAAATACATTCAGGATCGAGAGTAATAAAGACTCCAGCTGATAAGAAATATCGATGCAATTTTTGTGACCGTAGTTTTTACACTGGTAAGGATGTTCGTCGACATATGGTTGTGCATACTGGTCTGCGAGATTTCCTATGTCAGTTTTGCCCACAACGATTTGGTCGTAAAGATCATCTTACTCGGCACATAAAAAAGAGTCACAACATCAATGCGAGTAAAAAATCCAAACCAAAAAAACCAACTGAACTGTACAAAAGTAAATCAGTTGAAGCAGTTTATCTTGAAACATGTGGTCAGCCATATAAGTTAGAAAGGAAAGTAGCAGAAACAGTTACTAGTGGAGATTTCATAAAACAAGAAAATCCAACAGTTTCTAGTGGAGATTTCATAAAACAAGAAAATTCTTCTACAATGTCAGAAATAGAAATGTTCCATTCATCTAATATAACTAGTTTTAATTATAGTGAAAATAATAGTGAGACAGTTATTCAAACTGTTGGATCATCCAGTGAAGTAAATTTACCAGTTATAAGCTATGAACCTCAAGCGTCATATCCAGTCGATGAACTGAAAGTATTTGATACTACCTTGACCAACCAGCTAGCAGACAATTACGAAGAGTCAACCAACCCTGAAATGCCTGGATTATCTCAACTGATTACTTTGATACCATCATCTTCAACACTAACTAATATCGAGCCTAATCTTTCAATGCTGACAAGTCACGAACCAACTATTTTGCCTACTCAACATGTGGTTGTACATGAGCCGACACAACTTCAAGTTGGTGAATACCTTACGTCTTCATCAGAAATACTGTCCGCTCTTTTACGACAAACTTCTGAAACAGGTACTACACCGTTACCAGGGTTCAATCAAGTTTTTCATCAACAACAATAATAGTTCCATTAAAAAAAACATTATGTATATATTATTTATGTATATACATATTTATCTAGTCAGTCATCCATAGTAGTTCATATACATTTACCTTTCCAGATTATATATTTATTTTAGGTACAAACCTTATTAAAAATAAATTATTTTTGACTAAATATTTAAAACTACAATTGCGCTTTATACCTTTACTGACTTACTACAGTAACATAATATATATATATATATATATATATATTTTACATTTATATATATTATACATATTATATTCCTTCATGTCAGATATTTTTGTAGATTGAATGATACCACTTGTCATTTTGTCAATATGCTGTCTGCAACCAATACGTAGTGTAAAGTCAAAAAATATATATTATAATATATAATCTAGTCTTCAAACAATGCATACTATGTTAGCGTTATGTTTCAATAGTTTCAGTGTGTTATTTTTTTACAGAGAATTGTTAAAATAATTTTATTACATATTATATTTATTTATGTATAACATATGCAAATAAATAATTATGTGGTTTGTTAAATAATTTTATATTTTATTTAATCTTTTGTAAATAATGTTTATTATAATTTACGGATATAAGATTAAGATTGCCGTTGTCAATATTATACCAAATCATGTTCTGAAGAAGAATGACCCGGCCAATAAACCATTTTAGTTTTTTTTAACTTTTATGGGCATGTTATTATTATTATTATTTTTTTTTTTTGGGGATAATAATATTAAAAAGGAAATACTATGTTTTTGTTTTCAGATCGTAAATTTGATTTTATATTTTGTGTGTATGTTATAACGGGGACCAAAACCAGTACTCATAAGTTCCTAGTGCTACACATCTAATTGTTGTAAATAACATATAAATAGTAGTGGTATAATGTATGTTATTGCACAATGCTAAAATAAACATGTTACAACCGTGACTGCAAGTGTTTGTAAACATACAGAATATATAAACATGTATTTTTTTTATGTATTAATGGTGTACCTGCTGTATGTTGATTAAGACAGAACCATAAGATAATAATTTTAAATTTAACTTGTATAATCCGTTTGTTAATATTGATTTAGCCATATATTTTCTTGCCGTGTAAAGAGATCTAAATCTTATAATTGATATAAGAGCTACAAATATTTTTTTTTTATTACTATTTTGTCTAATTATTTTATACCAAGTTTTTATAAATTTGATACAAAATTAGCAATTTAATTTTATACTATGTATTATAAATATGTTATTGAAATTTGTTCTACAGATTATTTGACATTTAAAAACTAATTTGGTATTGCTGTGAAAGAAATGACCTGTAATTTTGAGCTGTGTCAAATGTTTTAATTAATTCCATGTGTTCATTAACGCTTACAAAAACAATATATAAATCATTATTATTTATAATATTAATGTTTACCTAACCTTTATGTTGTTCATAAGAGTACAACCGTTACCGTTGTTACCAAAACTATTTTTATATGTCTATACTCTATACAAATATAATGTTTATGCGTGTTTAATAATAATAATTTAATAATAATAGTTGGTTAAGAATTTTATTCTCTAATATTTTTCTATATTTTATTTGTTATTACTTACAAGTTTTGGTAAATCATAGAGCTTATTCATTTTTAAGGCAGTTATTATATTATTTTTGTTATTTATAGATATATTTTTTACTAATAGATATGTCTTTGTTTTCAATCATGAGTATAACAATACTTTTTTGACAATAATCACTTATTATTAAAAGTTTTTTATTAAAACATATCTATTGTTTTAGTACTCCGGTACATAAAATATTTTGAATTTTCATTTAAACATTTGTATCTAAGTCTTAATCTTATAAATAGGTTCTGTTACTTACATAATGAATTGTGATTTACTACAATGCAAAATTATTACCAAAATTGTGACAATATTTATTATCTAGTAATATTGTAATTTTATATTTTTGAACTAGAGTCTAGAAGTAACAATTATTCATTTTTTAAATACATAAAAGACACGTACCTTATTTTATACATTAACTTGTCTGTAAGGTTTATTTTATTAATATAATTATAATTTGTTTTTTTTTTTTTGTAAGTTTAAGGAAAGTATTTCTGTGATATTATTGTTACAATAGTTAAGTACAAACATTATAATTTGTTATGTTTTATGGTTAACAGCTTTGGTTAGAGTTTGATGGTTCATTTATTATTATTATTATTATTATTATTATTATTATTACATTATCATTATTTTATCAATATGTATTTTTATTTGATTTATATACACATATATACTTATATATTTTGTAAATATAAACAGAAATTGGTTAAAAATGTTATTATTTACAGGGAACTCGTGCAATGCAATCAATACTTAAACGTTCTTTTCGTAAAATATAGTTTAATAATTCTATTGACTGTCATTGCTTTTTACTTAAATTGAATGTAAATATATTTTTATGCTCCATTAATAATCTTTTTAATTCATTTTATATTGCTTTTATACTGTAATGTACAGAACAATTCAGTATCGCCCTAAGTTTAAATGTTAATTTTATCAGTAATTTAAAAATAAAATGCTTATTTATCAATTTTTTAATTTTTATAACTCATTGTTTTAATTATATTTTTAAAACAAACATTTTTAATTAAACTTTACTGAAAACTGAGTACAAATTGACAAAGATATTTATGAGAAAAATAGTTTATTCAGCAATTCAATACTAAAACTAATTTATTTACGATTATTTAAAATATTTATGATTTGTCTAAATCTATCATATAATCTTGAAGATATTTTGAGTTATTGATGATAGTCTGTAAAAAAATATTCACCTATCAGTAGAACTTTCAGTATTATTCAAAATTTGTTCAATAATGCGGTTTTTTTTTTGTACCATTAACTTTAGGATTGTAAAACTGTTCCGATTTTCTATAATCTTTTTAAGCTTTTAATAGCCTTGAGACATTTTTTGAATACTGTAAATTTTTTTTAAATAATTGTCAATAAAAACTTTTTCACTTAGTAAAAAAATTTTGTAATTTAACACCAGCTGGATCCTCAGTCCTCACAAGATGCTTTAATAGCAGTTCAAAAATATAAAAGAAACAGGAATGATTAATTTTTATATGCATTTAATATTCATTTAAAAAAATCTGATAATTTGAAAATTATTTCATAGAAATTCATAGAAGTTTTTCTACCTTTACAAAAAAAAGTTTACTGAAAGTAGTTTTAATTTTTAACTATCCTTTGAATTAAAAATGTTTACATTATTTGATATTCAGTGGTAATTTAACAAATTCCAATTATTTGATATTTGATATTTTATTGTAAATCA
>NC_042493.1:56326510-56328416 GCF_005508785.2 Acyrthosiphon pisum
AAAATAAAATAAACCAAAATATGGCATTCCCCCAACCCCTAATAATACCTCTCGACGCCGCAGACATGATAAACACAGAACCAGAATCGGACACACCAACCTCACTCATAAATTAATATATGTAATAAGACATGGAGAACAGCACTACTGCAGCCAATGTGATGAAACCTCACAGTAGAACACATGCAGTCTTAGATCGCATCTGCAAGAACCATCCTCAAGCGTAGAGGCGTAGGGTCGTCGTCAGTGGCGGATTTAAGGGTTCAAAGAAAGTCGGCCAATCAATAAGAGGGGCCTCCTACAAAATTTATCAGTTACATACTTACCCCCATTTCAAAAACCGATCGCCTCGTTTGCGAGAAATAATATCAACCAATATTCAATTTTATAGTAACAATTAATCTTCTAATAAAAAAAAAAAAAAATGTTTTAGTTTTTATTTATTTTTACAAATAAAACAAAATTAAACGCAGGTATATAAAATGCCTGTGTAGAATGTAGATAATAATTAAAATGTAGCTTGACAAAAAACCAATTCAAATATAAAAAAAAGTGAAGCCATAAAATTATACATAATATTATAAAGGCTTAATTTGAGTTACACACTTTTAAATTTTATACTACACACTTCAATTATTGTACTACACGTAACTTTAAGAGCTGCCGTATACACAAAAGTCAATGATAAAATTACCATTTTATATTATAATTCACATAAACAATAATGATGTGTGTGTATGTTTGTGTAATTGACCGGTCGGCTGGGTTAGCGAGTGAATTGGTGGTTTGAAGGCAATTACTCGTTGCCTCTATTTATAATTTTATAATTCATTTAATAATAAGAAAACTTATTTTAAATTTCAATCAATGCTTTATAGATTATAGTAATAGTTATACCATAGTTAGAAACAATGTCCTAACCCGTTAAATGTATAAACATAATATAAAAAATATTGTGCAAACGCATTAAATTCACAGCCCTGTTTAACACATTTTTCACTATTTATATGTACCTACGTTGCGAATTTATCGTGAAATCGGTTTCCAATAAATCATAATTTACGCCACTGATTAAGTAATACAAAGATTATTATTAAACTTACAAAATTGTTGTTTTATTTTCATGCAATCATGAATTATATTATACATTAATTTATAATTATAAATAATCTTATTAGTGATCAATGGTAGTGAGTAAAATGTAGAATACCTAACTTAGATTTACGTAGGTATACCTAAAAGTACTTACTTCGATCTTTTCTACTTTATTTAATTATAATATTTTCTACTTTTGAAGTATTCCTATATATTTAAATTATTTTTTTTATTAAAACATTGGTAAATTAGATTCCAGTTTGCAATATACATTTTTGTTGGTTAAAATTTAAAAAAAAAACCAACTTTATAATTTAGGTGGGCCTCAGTACACAATTTAGGAGGGGGCCCCGTTGGCATTTGCCAACTAAACGACCGTTAAATCCGCCACTGGGTGACCGGACACTTTGGAATGGAAGAGTCCTAAAAATTCCATGTCCAACTTATAACATCAAATCATATCCAAGTCCTACTCCAAGGCATGGGTATACCCGAAACTTGTGTTCTTGGGAAACCTTTGTTTTCCCGTCATACCGATTACCGATAAATGCCATTTATCATAAATTACCTACATTATAAATTATTAATTTTGTTATCGTATATAGCGGTTATTTCTTATTATTATTTTTCATACGACGACCTATAATTGCACATACATATGTAGGTACAAAATATTATATTAGTATAGGTATTTAATTACGACCGCAACTTTGTGTATGTGAGTCGGAAAAAATTCTGAAAATCCAACCCAAGATTATATAATTTATATTAATATATAATTTTATATAATTTAATTTTTTGAAATATAATA
>NC_042493.1:56328466-56330556 GCF_005508785.2 Acyrthosiphon pisum
AGTAATTAAATTATGTAATTTGTAATTTGTAATTAAATATTCTTCAATCATGTAATTAGTAATTTGTAATTAATTACTAATATTTTAAGTAATTTGTAATTTGTAATTAATTACTTTTTTTTTGATAATTTGCCCATCCCTGTACATATTATCATAATTATTAAATATTAATAATACTTATAAATGCAATGTTTTCGGCAAAAATGAAATTAACCTACCTTAATACAAATACAAATAATGAAATAAAATACCTTCTTAAATAGCAATATTAAAAATAGTGGAGAGTGACCAATTGGAAATTGACACCTATTGTACAGCAAGCCATTACCTCTTGTTACCTATCATAGATACTTGTTTACTTATTTCCAAATTTTCTTGTAATAATTAATTCATTGATACAAATTTTTTTTCAAATTTAGCGTCATAACACTTAAAAAATAATTGAAATTAATATATACTCTTCTGGTTTCTACTCGTTTCATTTTAGCCTTTTAAGTAAGTTTGTCTTGTTTTTATTTGGATTTATGACAGACGGCCCAAAAAATATATACCTAAATAGAAAATTAAAATTAATTTATATATTGTTACTCAAAAATGAAATGAAATATTTTAATTATTTAAACTTTAAAGTAATGATTTTCGTTATGCAGCTATTAAAGTTTTAAACTCTTCAATTAATACCTAATAGTGACTCGTTTCTTCTTGTACTATACATTTTTCAAATAAATAGGTAATAACCTCGTACCTACATATAATCAAAATTCAAAGATATCACGTAAGGTATTCGTAAATATACCAGCTATGTATAGATTTATGAGAATCTACATTTATTATGAGAATAATAGGGTTCGTATTTTATACTAATAATATTATGTATAATAATTATACAAGAGACATTTATTTTTCCCTTCTATTTTTTTTGTTTTGAAACAAACATTGATAGAATATATACATAGCTACCTTTCAAATAATTTTTCTATTTTTATTTTAGACGCGCTTTCAATAAGTATAAAGTATAAACGAATAAAATTATAGAATTATAAATTTATAATAATATAAATAAAATGTCTTATTTTTAAGTATTGTTGTTTGTCATTCTCTTTCGAGATGTCATAATTATTTTAACAATATGTAATTACTTAATTGTGTTCGTCATCACCGTTTGGGGCAGTAAAACTGCTTCGATTTTCTTCAACAGTATCTAGTTTGATGGGAAAGTGAATCTAGCTGGTGCATTCGGGATGTCAAAATTTAAAACTATCGATAGTTTTCAAAAACGCCAGGAAAAACAACATTTTTAGTTTTTTTTTTCTATAAAATATATTAATACAATTTTATTTGTTGGGCCAAAAAGCGTGAAAATGTAATACAAAGCTCCTGATATATTGTTATAACAGCAGATTAAAAATATTAAAAATGCATTGGCAACATTTTTTTTATAAGCATTTTAAGTTCGATTTTTGACAACATTTATCAAATTTAAAATTAAAAAATGATTTTGATTACAATTAAAAATGTTTAAATTGTTCAACTTTTATAGTTAAGGATTGAAAATTTAAAACAAGGTTCCACGTAAATAGGCTAGGTATATGTACATTTTTTTACTCACAATAATATTATCAAATATATTTAGTAATATCAATATATCATAGGCTGGCTGTTTTCGCTTAGAATCGTTTTTTTATACTATGATATTATATCAATGAATTCAAATTTAACACCATCCATTGTAACCTACAACTATACAGCAGAGCACCCACTTGCCCACCTTTTTAATCATTCATACCAAGTAAATAGATAACATTCTAGCTAGTAAGTGCCTACGAAAATTAAATTAATTTAAATATTTGATACATAAACGTACCTATAGACTTTCTTTTTGCTCAACACCTATCTGAATCGTTATATGTATATTTCTTCGCTTTTTTGTTAAAATATTCAAAAATATGCAGTATACAATTTTGATATTTATCAATCATGTAATGATTTATGAACAAGCCTTGACTGCATATTTATGATGTTGAAAATAGCAACATCCCAAATCCGGCTTTTAGTACCTTATAGGTAAGTATTGAAATTGAATTGAAAAA
>NC_042493.1:56330656-56331817 GCF_005508785.2 Acyrthosiphon pisum
CGGACATCTTCAATTTCCAATTGTTTTAGTTTATTATTCTATAAAGATCAATAAAATTTTTTTTTGTTGGGTAAAAAAACTTGAAAATTTAATAGATGGCTCATAATATAATGTTTCAAAGACAGATGAAAAATATTGAAAATCCATGGCATAGGTGCAAATAGGGGTGGGCTTTAGGGGGTAAGCCCCCCAAAAATGTCTATAACCCTCCCAAACATTTCCTACATTTTGTTTTAAGCTTATTCAATATTATCAAAGTAAGGCCCTATTAGCCCCCCCCCCCCCAAATCTCAAACGCTATTTGCGCCTATGATCTAGACATATTTCAATGCAACACTTTTATTTAGTTACGGTTTGATTTATTGATTTCTGTTGCATTTGAACCTTATAAATTATTCCTTCTAAGGTTTTTTTTTTATTTTACTGCTTGCCCCATGTTGTACTGAATTTCAACAACATGGGGCATTAGTGTTCTTCTTATGAAAAACCTATTTTATCTATTACATAAACAAACTTGGGGCAGTATGTTAAATTTTTAAAAAATACTATATAATTTTCTGAATTTAACAAATATAATTTGTACCTGTTATATATATTATTTACATATATATATATATATGAATGTATGTGTCAGTGTGTGTGTCCATGTTACCATGGCAACCAATTATATATTATTTTGAAATTTCTGATGGAATGTTTTGTATATAAATGGTTGCCATGGTGATCTGTAAAACATATTATTCATATAGAGTTGGCAATTTTAATGGGCAACGAAGTGAACGGGATCAGATATTTTTATATACATAGATAGATTATACCTCTGAGCAGTGGATAGACTAATTTAAAAAGGGAGAGGACCAACCCCGGGAGGTGCTCAAACAGGGATTTTGATATTTCATATGGACATTTTTGTTTATAAATGGTTGCCATAGGTTTTGAAGCTATTATAATAATAATTATTGGTTGCCGGGAAACGAAGTGCACGGGATCAGCCAGTTAACATATAAAAAAATAAAAACATTTTTGTTGACCAATTAAATAAGTATTATAATAAAAATAAAAAAAAATAATAACATTCTTGTCAGGTATTAAATAATATGTAGGTAAATTTCTTGTTTACCAATTAAATAAGTACGTATTATAATATGTAAATAACACTAA
>NC_042493.1:56331917-56332951 GCF_005508785.2 Acyrthosiphon pisum
TAACAATATTAAATCACTTTAGTAGTGTTGCAGAATCAAATTTTAAATGTAAATATTATACATTTTTATTAATTCATTTTATGTTTAATATTTATCATTTTGAAAAGGTCCGAAAACTTACACTAATACTCAATGAATTTATAATAAAAAATATGTTCGGTTGTTTGTTAAATTTACTAGGTATTCTATATTATAAATTATTATAATCGTGCTTAGATTTCTGTAAATTACGTTTTACTTATTTGGTCCAACTGGGCCACTGTTATAGCAGTGGTGGATTTAAGGGTTCAAAGAAAGTCGGCCAATAAATAAGAGGGGCCTCCTACAAAATTTATCAGTTACATACTTACCCCCATTTCACAAAACCGATCGCCTCGTTTGCGAGAAATAATATCAACCAATATTCAATTTTATAGTAACAATTAATCTTCTAATTAAAAAAAAAAAAAATGTTTTAGTTTTTATTTATTTTTACAAATAAAACAAAATTAAACGCAGGTATATAAAATGCCTGTGTAGAATGTAGATAATAATTAAAATGTAGCTTGACAAAAAACCAATTCAAATATAAAAAAAAGTGAAGCCATAAAATTATACATAATATTATAAAGGCTTAATTTGAGTAACACACTTTTAAATTTTGTACTACACACTTCAATTATTGTACTACACGTAACTTTAAGAGCTGCTATATACACAAAAGTCAATGATAAAATTACCATTTTATATTATAATTCACATAAACAATAATGATGTGTGTGTATGTTTGTGTAATTGACCGGTCGGCTAGGTTGGCGAGTGAATTGGTGGTATGGAGGCAATTACTCGTTGCCTCTATAATTTTATAATTCATTTAATAATAAGAAAACTTATTTTAAATTTCAATCAATGCTTTATAGTTTATAGTAATAGTTATACCATAGTTAGAAACAATGTCTTAAGCCCGTTAAATGTATAAAATATATAAAAAATATTGTGCAAACGCATTAAATTCACAGCCCTGTTTAACACATTTTTCACTATTTATATGTACC
>NC_042493.1:56335669-56336501 GCF_005508785.2 Acyrthosiphon pisum
GTTAAACACTGTATAATAAATAATAATAAAATTAACAATTACATTGAGGGGCCTCGCTATGTCATTGTTTTAAGGAGAATCATTTAGGCAATTTCTAATCTCGTAATCGCCACCCGAGATCTATGTGTTAGTCATAACTCGTAAATAATTATTATTAGTGTGTGTGGTGTTCATGCGGGTCAATTGTAGCGGAACGGAGGGCTCTCGCACGCACAATATGTCTGTATGACGTATGTAATATTGTGATCATGAAAAAATGTTAATTTTTCACTCCAACATACGATTCTAATTTCAACAATGCGTCGCAATGATTACCTCGATTTGCATTCTGACAAAATATTTTTTTTCCACAACATGTACGAGGGATCGATCGTGGCACATTTTTTATATTGTATTTAGTTAATTAAATATTTAAGTTGGAAATTCTGTTTTTGTTTTAATTTTTCACAATTTTTAGTGCAAACAAATTTACAAAAATTAAAAATGTGGCTCGATCATTCTCTTGTATACAGTGTGATTCCTTTTAAAGGTAACACTAAATAATTCTGTCCAGTGACATCGGATTAATATGCGGTTTTCGGGAGTGGATAGGGAATACATATTTACACATTTCTTGATGACTTTTACATTTTTAGATCTTTCCGTGTGCGCATGCGCAATACAACTTGCATTTTTTTAAATGGCAACAGGTGTTTTGAACACCAAATTCGGACAGACCGAATTTTTTTAAGTTGATTTGGTCCTTTTTAGTTTTTACCATAGCTCTAAAATAAAAATTGACTAAATGGCAACGAGTCAAAGTTTCGATTAATATCTGCAACCCTACGGGATA
>NC_042493.1:56336601-56337374 GCF_005508785.2 Acyrthosiphon pisum
TATTTTTTTTATTAAAACATTGGTAAATTAGATTCCAGTTTGCAATATACATTTTTGTTGGTTAAAATTTAAAAAAAAAACCAACTTTATAATTTAGGTGGGCCTCAGTACACAATTTAGGAGGGGGCCCCGTTGGCATTTGCCAATTAAACGACCGTTAAATCCGCCACTGTTTTATAGTGTTATTCAACTCTGGGTTTTTAGTGTTATTTACATATTATAATACCTACTTATTTAATTGGTAAACAAGAAATTTACCTACCTATTATTTAATACCTGACAAGAATGTTATTATTTTTTTTTATTTTTATTATAATACTTATTTAATTGGTCAACAAGAATGTTTTTATTTTTTTATATGTTAACTAGCTGATCCCGTGCACTTCGTTTCCCGGCAACCAATAATTATTATTATAATAGCTTCAAAACCTATGGCAACCATTTATAAACAAAAATGTCCATATGAAATATCAAAATCCCTGTTTGAGCACCTCCTGGGGTTGGTCTTCTCCATAGGCGCACATTGGGTGTGAATTTAGGGGGTGCTGGAATAGTTTATGTTACACATGTCCATGGGGGGCTCTGTTCCCCACACCCCCCTTAATCCTAATACTATAACTAACTGCATTACATTAGCTTCAAATTTTTAATTAGAATGAGGTACCCAACTTTGATTTCGCGGGGTAACTTTGATACCCATATATTTTTATTCACCAGAGTACCATGATAATTAAATTTTTTTTCATAAAATGGGGTTACTTTGATATCACATT
>NC_042493.1:56337424-56338441 GCF_005508785.2 Acyrthosiphon pisum
CCATATAATAAAAAATGAAATTGTCATAAAACAGTAAAAAATTATCAAAGTTACCCCATTTTACTGTACTACTTTTATTTTTAAACTATGAGAACTTTTTTCGTATTTGTGATATCGAAAAATTAAAAAGTATGTTGCACAGTCTATGTTCTCTTCTTCATAGTAGGAACATTTGGTTGCATAACATGAACTATAAGTTTAGCCATAGTGGTTCTTATCCACGCAAAATCATTTTTACTATGTTTTACATTTGTAAAACGGAGACCACACATGCGTGTGTAGCATCCTCTTAATAATATTTGTCATTCCGAATTTATTCAATTCAGCGTAGCCCGCAGATTAAATAAATATATTAGTAAAAATCAAGTAATAACCAAAGTTATAAATAGAAGATTTCGTACTCAACCGTAATCCCTAAGATAGTATAATTTTCTATAATAATATCATTGCTGCATATTTGACGGCACATGATAAAATTTTCAATATATTTTGACTTTTTGTTCTATTTTCATCCATTATAAATTTTTATAATTTCGTAAATTATTTTCAAGTTAAAAATGTATAAAAGTTTTTCTTTTTATACATAACATTAGACATTTTAATAGAAGATTCGACAAACAATTTTTTCACCTTTATCAAAAATAATTTAACTTAATCTAATAAGTAGGTAATGATTGTTTTCACTTTTCCTAATACCTTACCTAATTGGTTTTATTTAAGTGTTATACATAGTACTTACCTACATACAATGTAAGTTAAAACCTTATTGTTAAACACTTGTTATAATAAATAATAATAAAATTAACAATTACATTGAGGGGCCTCGCTATGTCATTGTTTTAAGGAGAATCATTTAGGCAATTTCTAATCTCGTAATCGCCACCCGAGATCTATGTGTTAGTCATAACTCGTAAATAATTATTATTAGTGTGTGTGGTGTTCATGCGGGTCAATTGTAGCGGAACGGTGGGCTCTCGCACGCACAATATGTCACATATGTCTGTATGACGTATGTAA
>NC_042493.1:56338988-56345425 GCF_005508785.2 Acyrthosiphon pisum
ATCACACTAGAATTTTATGAATTATTATGGAATTTTAAGTATTTTTTTGTATCCGTAGATTTGCAGATATTATTAAATCATTTAAATTTAATTTTTTAAAAAATACTTAAAATTCTAGTGTGATTGTTGAAAAATTCAATAATTTTAATCGAAACTTTGACTCGTTGCCATTTAGTCAATTTTGATTTTAGAGCTATGGTAAAAAGGACCAAATCAACTTAAAAAAATTCGGTCTGTCCGAATTTGGTGTTCAAAACACCTGTTGCCATTTAAAAAAATGCAAGTTGTATTGCGCATGCGCACACGGAAAGATCTAAAAATGTAAAAGTCATCAAGAAATGTGTAAATATGTATTCCCTATCCACTCCCGAAAACCGCATATTAATCCGATGTCACTGGACAGAATTATTTAGTGTTACCTTTAAAAGGAATCACACTGTATATTACGGACATTCTGAATAATTTTTTAGAATTAAAATCGTGATAATTGTTGACACGTATCGTTCAATCGTTGGAATTAGAAACAGTAGTTTTTAACAAAAAGAGACGTGGTAGTGAGGCCCCTTAATAACGAATTGAATACAATACCATATACAAGATGTAATTATATATAAATAATGTATAAAATGTAATAATGTATATTTAATATATTATATACTAGCCGACCCGTCACAGCTTCGCTCGTGATTGGTTGTTTATTTTGCCTTCCGGCGATGATATGCATAATTTTTTATTCAAATTTTATCGTTTAATGTGATCGGCAAGTAAATATACAAAACAGTTAATGAAAACGTATTGAAATGTTTGTTAAATGATTGAATAAGTATTTTCCGAGTTTATCCCGAACAAAAAAAAGCGACTATATTTTATATAGTAGTATTATAGATATGCAATATTTTTTTTTTTTTTTTATATAATAAACTTTTTTTTTTTTTTATTTTTAGAAGAAAATATACAATCTATATCATCGTAGACATAATAAGCATATGTGCGATAAGAAAACAATAATAACATGAATGGCTTGAGGAGGGAGGCCCACCAGTGTGGGTACCCTCAGATATAATAAACTGAATTTACTTATTTATATTTCATAAGTTGTTGTTATTTATTACATAATTGATATTTAATTGAAATATCCATATTACCTAAAAAATGTATCTTTATTTAAAAATGCCGAGTTGTGGTTATATAAAACCCCAACCCCACATTGTTTTTTTTTTTTTTTTTTTTAAGGCTATTTTGGAATACCTCAAGATGAGGTAAAAAAGAAAATGTTGGAAAATTCTTTAGGAATATTGCTAAAGACAAATAATCATATTTGTGCAAACCATTTTAAAATGTGTGATGATAAAAGCACTTGGGAATCTGGCGAAGGGTCAAACAAGTACACTGTAAGTACCTACTATACTTAATTATATAAATATATAAGTTTATTCCAATTTCCAAACATATTAAAATGTATTAATTTACATTATCTTAAAAAAAATTGCAAACAAACGTTAAAATTATATCAAATATATTATTATAATATTCATATATGAACTACTAGCTGTCCCGCCCGACTACGTTGTCCAGGTCAAAGATTTGTATTTTAGTATTTGTATCGATTTTACAATGATGTGTGTTTGTTTTTATATTTTTTTATTTTTGTGTCTGTCATCACCTTTTAGGACAGTAAAAATGCTTGGATTTTCTTCAACAGTATCTTTTCTGATAGGAAAGTGAATCTAGTTGGTACTTTGGGTGGTCAAAAGTAAAAATTTCTCGGTAGTTTTCAAAAGCGCCGTGAAAAACGAAAGAAAAATTAAGGAAAAACGGGAATTTTTAAGCAAAATCGGTTTTCGAAAAAATGGATTTTGGTTTTTGTTGCAACTCTTAAACAAATGACCGTAGGTAAATGTAATTTTGACTGAATGTTTATAGTAGCTTTTTCTATGCGCCATAACATTTTCCAAATATTTTGACATGTTTTGAGCTGTTTACGGACATTTTCAGTTTCCATTTTTTTTAGTTTTTTTTTCTATAAATATCAATAAAATTTTATTTGTTAGATAAAAAAGCTTGACAATTTAATAGAAGGCTCTTTCTATATTTTTTTAAAGGCAGATGAAAAAAATCAAAAATCCATGGTCACAGTTTTTTTTTATAAGCATATAAAGTTCAAATATTGACAAAATACGTAAAAATGACAATAATTTGCAAATTATTTTGAGTTACAAATTCATAAAAAATTTTATTTTTAAATCTAAGATTTGAAAATGTAATACAAAGATTCCTTATAGCATTGTCTACTTTTATCAAAAAAAAAAAATGTCTACAAGAAAGTAAAATTTTATGAGCGTTTGAAATTCATATTTTTACAATATTTGACATTCACTCGAATTCTCATGTGACGATTTTCTTATTTTGTTGTTATTAAAAAACGAATGACTGTAGATACTTGAAAATTTCACTGAAGTAAGTAGTTTTCACTGATTTTACTTAAACATTTAAATAGAAAAACTGTGGAACTTATATAGAACTTTGTATTAAATGTTCAAGCATTTTAACTAAAAAATATTTTTTGTCTACATAAATAGAATACAATTTTTTGCTAAAAAGGGAAAATACCAAATGTCTATAAAAAGCTCAAAAATAATCAAAATATTTTGAAAATTATACTATATAAATTATAATACTATAAATATTTAGTATAAATGTCAAGATTCTACAGATATTTGTTTTTAAGTTACATCAAACAAATTATGCAACAAAACGGATTTTGTCAAACACTGGTTCTTCGTAAAAATTCTCGTTTTTCTTAATTGTTTTTATTTTTCCCGGCACTTTTGAAAACATCTAGAAATGTTTTACTTTTGATCCACAAAACCATATTCATTTTTCTACCAGAAAATGTGAACAATTTAAGCATTTTTTCTATTATATTAAGTGTTTAATGACACAAAAAGAACCACGCCGTGTCATAATATGTTATATGTTATATCATCATTGTAAAATCAATACATTCATCGTTCAGCTCAGAATGTAATGTAATACGAACGATTACTGCAGATACCTAAAGGTTATTTTTCATTCATAGAACACTTATTTTTTTTACTACTTTAGAAAATCTATACTTAATTATAGGTAGTTATTTTAACACAAAACTTTTTTTTCTGGTTAAGTGCAAAATCATGTTTTACGCTACGTCATGCACCTACACAGATACGTGTTTTCAGATTTTCACTCGTGAGAAAAATAATATATTATATTCTGCTTGAAATGGTCAGTAATAAAACTCTATAACAGTCAACACTGCAATTATCCGATATTATTGACTAATGACTAAATAGGTAGGTATTATACTATTATAGTACCTAAATAATACATTTATTTTCTTCATTAAGTACAGTGTTGTAGTTGTCGGTTAAAATGTACAGACCTTATTTAAGTATTGCACGTATCATATTAAATTTATAATACAATATCTTTAATTTATGACCACATACAATTTTAAAATTTTAAGCTTGTTGGAATCAACGTGCTTTTCGTATAACAACTTGCTCCATAGTCCACAGGAAAAACTCTCACACTTCGTGCAATAGCAATAGTCAGATTTTTGTATTTCTAAAATTAAGACATAATGCACGTCGGATTGGACTTAGATTTTAAAAACCAAGAAAATATTATTAGCTACACCTAATAGGTACCTGTTATTGAACTATAAGTCAATGTAGACTTGATAATTGTATATAACGTGAATAGATGTGAACAGATTGTCCCACCGGGAAATTCGAAAATTCTAGTCAGTTAACTGATTAAAAGCTTGAAGCTTTTATATGATGATGGGTATAGAAAAAGTAAAATTGGATACTCTAGACCATGATGAAATCGCGTAGTCAGTCTCTCAACTAAGTGATTTGATGTATTAAGTGTGTAAAATAAATGTCTTATGTTTTAAGCTTAAACTATGTGATATTTGTAATAAAAAAATAAAGTGTGAATTTGGGTTTTAAAGTATAGTTTTATAATAAATTACTATGCATTTTAATAAGTTTATACATTGGTCAATATACAAATGGGCATCCATGTCTATAATTTCCCGTGCCGAATTTTGATCCCAATCCGTCCCTGGATGGCTGGATGTGAATAGATTCAAGTCTCTACGAAAAATATTATTGAATTATTCTTTGAAATGATCTTCATCGTGTTTCCTGTAAATTCGTTTATGATCGTCGAAATAGAATAGTTTTATTTTAGATTCTGAGTGAAGCGATAAATGTATTGATTGTACAATGATGTGTTACTTGATAAAATTATTAAAATATTTTGACTAATTTTGAGCTGTTTACAGACATTTTAAATGTTTTTAGTTTTATATCTATAATTGTCAATAAAGTATATTTGTTGGGATACAAAGCGTGAAACTTTAATACAAGTTTCCTGATTTTTTGTTACAATAGCAGTTGAAAATATTAAAAATACATAGGCACACATTTTTTTTATAAGCATTTAAAGTTCGAATTTTGACAAAATTGATCAAATTTAAAATTTAAAAATGATTTTGTTTTTAAAAATTTATAAAATGTTCAACTTTTATAGCTAAGGATTAAAAATGTAAAACAATGCTCAGAATCGTTTTTCATATACAATGATATTATATCGTTGAATTCAAATTTAACACCATCCATTACGGTGACCTACTTGCAGTAACCTACAACTGTACAGCAGAGCACCCACTTGCCCACCTTTTTGTAGGTATACCTTTGATCTTTGCCCAATTGGGTATAATTGTAATTTTGCACCTCAATAGATAGGTAGCTGAATCGTCTGAATCCGACACCCTTAACAAAGTAAATGTATAAATAAATAAATAAAATCAGCAGCTCAAAAAAATCTATTAGGAAAAAATATTAGGAAAAAACATACAATTAATTGATTAAAATTAGAAAATTGCACTGCCTATAAATAGTTTAAAATGAGTTAAAATATTTTTAAAATGTCATTGCGTATACAAAATAATAATGTTTAAATTACGATTCACGTCATATTGTATAACTATTATATTGTTGATCAAAAATCGAAATATTTCGCTTGAACATAATATCCAATGTCATCAAAATTTAAACATCAAATGCCTTAAAAATTGTACCTATGATTTTTGATATTTTAAAATAAATATGGGAACAACTAATGTATATAAAAAAAATTATTACTGTATTTTAATAATTTTCAACCACTGTAAGATCAATTTGCTATATAGGAATACCTTGTATTACATTGTCAAGCTATTGACCTACAAAACAAAATTAAATCAAAATATAGGTATCAAAAAAAAAATAAAAATGTGTAATCGGATAGCTAAAAAAGTTCCAAAATATTTTAAAAATTATATCATGTTTAGAATGTGCTTACAAATGATAAATATTAAGTAAACATTTAAAGGTAAAGTATAATAAAGTTAGTGTCTAATTACTAATTAGTATAGTATGGTAATTGGTAACGTTTTTTACTTTATGATTTATATTTACGGCTATAAAACAAAATCGAAACTAACAGTGCGTAAATATTACTTGAGTTTCCGCTGTTTAATTTTAATTTTTCCCAATTATTTTTAAAAGTTATAACGTAGGTGCTAGTATATCTACTGTACTAGATAATACGCATCATGTAAATGAAATTATATTATATTATGTATATACTTACATAAATTATAATGAATATAAATAAGACCTTGAATTTGATCACTAACTCACTGACCCCCCTTCAATTTTGTCTACGAGCTGAAAGCTTATAACTTTATATAAAATCTGAATGTAAAATAATACAAACATTATAAATTATGAACATTTATTAAAATCTTAAATAGAATATAATACACACATTACTGTAATGTCTCCTCAAATACAATATAATATAATATAATAATATATAATATCAGTCCTGATTCCCCGACAACTTTTATATATGTATTTTACATCCTAAAAATGCAAAGTACATAATTTATTAGGTCACGCGTGTATACCTATGTATTATAAATATTAATATAGGTATTGGTTACCATGGTAAATATTTTTAAAGCTTTTTTTGTATAATAGTGAGATATAATCTATATATATATATACTAATATATAAAGCTGTTGAGTTTGTTTGTTTGAACACGCTAATCTCAGGAACTACTGATTCAAATTGAAAAATTCTTTTTTTGTTGGATAGTCCATTCATCGAGGAAGGATATAGGCTATATAACATTACGCTACGACCAATTAATAGAAGTGCTCAAACAGTGATTTTGTGCAGTGTTGGGAAAAGATAACCAAAAAATCATCTGGATAAGATAACAAATAATTCATTCAAAATTTATCTAGATAAATATAACATACATTTTTTTTTATCTAGATAAAGATAAAAATACACATACATTTATCTAGATAAAAAAAATAGAATAATTTAATTTT
>NC_042493.1:56345475-56364126 GCF_005508785.2 Acyrthosiphon pisum
TTCTAGTATATTTTTTCAAAGGCAGACGAAAAAAATTAAAAATCCATAGTCACACTTTTTTTTATAAGCATTTAAAGTTCAAATATTGACAAAATACGTAAAAATGACGAAAGTTTGCAAATTATTTTGAGTTCGAAATTCATTAAATATTTTCCTTTTAAATCTAAGATTTTAAAATGCAAAATAAGATTTCTCATAAATTTGTCTACCTTAATCAAAAAAAAAAAAATATCTACAAGAAGCCACCCTTTTTTTGTTTTTTCACCAGCGTCACACATAATTTGAATTACACAGTTCAATCGAATTTTTACACTAAACACACGTTGTAGGTAAGTACTTGGTAACTCGTTTGTGTAAAAAAGTTTAAAATCAAAAGACATACAAATAATGATAAGGTTATCGATATTATCACGCATCTAACTGAATTCTACCATAGAGTATAAAATATAAATACTAAAATACCAATACCACAGATTTCTAAATAATACATTAGCATGAATTGGAGGAAAAATAGTGTAAATACCAAAATTCCTACTACGAATTGCAATAGTTTAAGATATTAAAAATAATAGCTTCGTAGGTATTTGATTTTTTTTATATATTTTACACTTAATTTATAAAAATATAATTTTTTTTTGTAATTATATTATAAAAATTATACCGGCCCTACCGGCCCATCGGGAAGTTTCCCGATTTCCCGATAGGCCAATCCGCCCCTGGTCCTGATTCCCTGACGACTTTTATATATGTATTGTACATCCTAAAAATGCAAAGTACATAATTTAATAGGTCACGCGTGTATACTAACACCGCTGTATTATAAATATTAATATAGGTATTGGTTACCATGGTAAATATTTTTTAAAGCTTTTTTTGTATAATAGTGAGATATAATCTATATATATATACTAATATATAAAGCTGTTGAGTTTGTTTGTTTGAACACGCTAATCTCAGGAACTACTGATTCGAATTGAAAAATTCTTTTTTTGTTGGATAGTCCATTCATCGAGGAAGGATATAGGCTATATAACATTACGCTACGACCAATTAATAGAAGTGCTCAAACAGTAATTTTGTGCAGTGATGGGAAAAGATAACCAAAAAATCATCTGGATAAGATAACAGATAATTCATTCAAAATTTATCTAGATAAATATAACATAAATTTTTTTTATCTAGATAAAGATAAAAATACACATACATTTATCTAGATAAAAAAATAGATAATTTATTTTTAAATTATATTATAAATAATGTAATTTATTAGTAATTACTAATTAGGTAATATTTATTAATTAATAAATCCTTAATGTTATTTTTCAACTAAAATAATATACAATTTTAATTTCTAATACAACTTGAATAAGAATAAAATAACAAAATAAAACTGTCAATATTTCAGTAAATATTTCTTTTTTTAACTATAATAATATTGGTATTTTGAATCACTACTCGATTCTCGTAAGCTATTGGCTATTTCAGTATTTAAAAATATTCTTATAATAATATTATTTATCTAGATAAATTACCACAGATAACCATTACATTTATCTAGATGAGATAATTAGATGATTAAATTATTTTTATCTAGATAAGATAATTAAAAAAATAATTTTATCTAGATAATTTCCAACACTAATTTTGTGATTTACGATGGAAATATTTGTTTATAAATGGTTGCTATTGGTTATAGGAGAAATAATTAATAGAAATAGTATTTATTTATTATTGGTTGCTATTGATTAATCCGGCAGATTAGGTACAAGTATGCATCAAATCGAATTTACCAGGGTGGCTGAGTTGCGCTTACTGCAGTGAGTTACACCAAAAAGGAGTCGAACAATCACAATTTTTTTGTCATTTTTTACGGGCCACGAAGTGCGCAAGATCAGCTATATTATATTATGTAAATGAATGTTTGTGTGCAGATCTCAGGGAAGAAGATAGGCTAATTTAAGAAGGGTGAAATTTGGTTTTTTTATTCATCGGATTTTAGTACGGTTAGGTTAGGTTAGGATTATGTATTAATTGATTATATTAATCCACCGTATTAATAAACTTGGTATAACTTTTATAATTTAGAGGTAAATCATACACTTACGTACAAACAGCACTGGGTCCGCGATCTACCACAAGTAGATTGCTTACCGGATAATATTCTGCTGCGAATCAGAATTTTTATTCCAGGCAACAGAAAAGTTAAGATACATTTTGAACACCATACACCGAATATTAAATAACGAATTGAACAAAGTTTGAGTCATATAGAGTTGGTACATTTAACGGGCAACGAAGTGCACAGGATCAGCTAGTAAAATATATAGCTAAATAGTTATTAATAATCATAATTTATTATATTATTATACAATTTAATTATTAAGCAAAGCTAATACATATAACATATTATATGGGTGCCAACTGTTGGCGTTTATTTAAACAAAAATACAAATTTATAAATTGCAATATTATAGGTTGGTATCTACGCGTGTTCCTAATTGTATTTATTGATCTTCGTGTAGGTACTTATAATTATACATATACCTACTAGCCACTAAGTATTTATATATTATGCAATTTAAAGACTGCCTGTAAGAAGAAATTCTATAAATCAAAAAAAAAATCATTAATTTGTTTTCTTTATAAAACGTATAATATACTTATTACTTCAATTTCATTTTCAGCGTATGCTGGAATGATATTTAAGTGGTTTAATTTCATCAATTGCGCGTGATATCATTATAGACGTCCGGAAATCATGCCGTCGCCTTGGATACGCGAGAGCATACCGAGTAGGCTGTTACATAATGAAAGAAATGGTTCGCGAAAAATTGTTAAGTAAATGAAAAATAAACCCAAGTCAACCTACGATAAAACATTCATTGAATAATGTATGAGTTGGGTAAAATAAATGTAGAATATTTTATTCATTCGAAAAAAGGAGTATAATATATGTAATATACGGCTGAAGTGTATACATATAAATATATAGAATTCCATTAGCTACTTCGTATATTATAACAATTGAATAGACAGTAGACTCAATATTCGGTTTTTAGATCAAAATGCGTTGATTATATTAAATGTTTTATATTTTATTCGGTAGATCGGTATAAGGGTATAATACCTATGTTTAATCCAAATTTATTATACAATCATGTTTACCCTGATATAAAATATATTATTAAAATAACTTATTGGCATTTATGAAAATAATAAAGAAGAAAAGATTTAATTCTTATCCATTGCATTTTTATTTTTTGTAAACCTAGAGTCTTCTAATTAATTTTATTACGCAAGTAATGAAATGTTATTTTACACCTCATTTTAGGCGTCTGTAGTTCATATAATTACACGAAATTTCAAGTCCTAGATATCACGTAAGCTATAAGTTTGTCATTAATATGTATCTATTATATACATTATACATGTATACCTACGTATAACATTAGTCATTTGGTGCCAAACAATTTGCCTTTCTTGCTTTTGGTAGGTAATTTAATACAATTTGTTAAAACAGTTTATGCTTTATATAGGTATCTATAGCTAAACTTTTTGAAGTATAAATTACTAATTAGCTATATTAGCTATAATAAATGAATAGCCTACTGTTTGTTTTTCGAGGCCAATTATTAATACATATTATGAAATATGTAGGTACCTATTTACCAAATGTCTGGATTTAAATATATTCAGATTACCATACCTTGAGGCGCGTATAAACGTGCTTGGTATATGTAAGTGGTATAATTGAAATTAATATATCCATCAATTAACTATGTCCTCTGGTAAAAATTGTTGTAAAAAAACTTCGATATTAAATTTAAGGAACAGCCCACTAGTAGGTATAATATACCTATACATTATTTAATATCGTTTACATATTATATTGTGTAGGTACCTATTACTGAACACTTATTTTTTGTACATTTATCTTTGATGAATTTGACATAATATTAGATATTAATGTATACAGTTCATAAAAGATGAAAAACATTTTCTTTTGATTGTCAGATTTTTGAAACGATTAAAACTTTTGTTACATCGTCTTAAATATTTGTTATGTTAACCATAAATGATTGTCTCATTAACGAATTTTTGCAAAAAAACTCGATTGTGCCTCTATACTAGTCAAGCCAGTCAAGGTTATTTTTCATAAATAAAATGATACATGCATTTTGGCAGGCAACATGTTTTACTGTGTATTGTGTAAAATGGTTGATTTTACACATAGCTACACAATGGGACATCATCATTTTATTATCTAACCAACATTCTAATATAACTTTCTTAATTTTCATTTTGTGATTACTGATTACACATTTATCATGATCTATGCCTGAGGTTACATGTCATGTCTCTTATTTTATAACAGGTATTTAGATTCGTATTGAATCAAATATAAGTTTTTCATGCCTACAGTAATCTGTTAATATTGTTTTTTAATGTTTTATTTGTTGTTGACTGTATAGTAAAATGAATTGTTAAAAAGATTAATGTACCTACCTATATTCCTTTTGAAATGTGAAGTTTTTTCTTTTTATTTCTGATGATCTTTTCTTTAAAGAATTATTTAAGTATTTAACCATACCTAAGTACGTACAATGTACATATACATATTTATTTTAAAAGACTTTTAAGAATAAAACATATTTTACTTGTAAAATCAATAGATACTTTTCAGATTTTATATAATTATTGACGATTTTGATTAATTATATTTAATAATAATACAATATAATATAATTATGTGTTTATTATTACCAAAAATGTAATTATTAATTTAGCAAAGTTCGATAAAAAATTAAAAAGAATAAAAAATAAATCCATTATTTTTTTTCGTGGACTTTCGTAAATATTTTATAGAAATAATAATTATATTTTATAAAGCTTATAAATTAAAACAATATTCCGATTATTAAGAATATATGTCTATATTCTATCAGTTTCAAAGATTGATTTTTATAATTTACTGTTAATATTACTTATAAAATATAACATCATATAATTATAATTTATAACAGTATAAAATTGTGTTTTAGATAGTACCCACCTACATTATAAAATATTGTCAAGGTATTTTCATTTTCATTTATATGCATTAAACTTGTTGGTTTATCACTACTATACATTTCTAGTATAAATCACGTTATCTCGGAGTACCCTTTATGAAATGCTAATTTTCCGACCCGTTTATTCCTGTCTCTTGCCTCAATGGTTTAAAGTAAGGCCGTAAGGGATGACTTCCACTCCCGGATTGAGCTTGTTAACCTTATTTACCCGTCTCTAATGTATATGCACCGTCTCATATCTACTCGTATAAATGGATTCTAAACTCAATTAATATTGTAAGCCCTTTTATGTACAAAATTGATTTTGAATACGATACAAATTGCATACAATTATGCGCTTATTAACAGTGGCATGATAGGAGCCAATATATATATACATTTTAAAAGAGATACCTAAATTGTTTTTAAATATTCAAATACTTGATAATCGATATCGTCGCTCTATAAATATTTTATATTTTCACTTTTTGATATATAGATATAGTTTTTCTTTTATATTTTTATATAAGCTTAACTAATAATTAATATTCACTATATAACTACCTAGTTATTTAATATTTTAAAGGTAAAACCCGGGATGGAAAACGTTTTTGATTATTACGTTTTTGATTAACGTTTTTACAAACGTTATTTTTCTATATTTTTTTTTGATTAAAGTTTTTAAAAACGTTATTTTTTCATAGTGTTTTTGATTAACGTTTTTAAAAACGTTATTTTCCTATTGTTTACAAATAATGTTTTTGATAATATATATATTTTTTTATATTATATTCTTATAAATTATAACTTTTAACTTTTAAGTTATAATAGTAACGCACAATATAGAAATGCACTTAAAAGTTAAAAATTAAAATTAATTATTCTTAGTACTTATTTAAATTTTAAATCAAAATTAAAATGTTTTTAAAGTTAAAGATTAAAAAGTAAAGATAAGTGAAATTTTTTTCAAAATTTTTTTTTTCGTGGTATAAATAATTTATTAATGTATAATACTATAATTTATTTTCGTTTTCGTTTTTGATTTCGTTATTAAATTTTTTCCGGTTTTTGGGATTTTTTGTCATCGTTTTTCAGTTTTTTTTCGGTTTTGTTTTAATAATTGTTTTCGTTTTTTGTTTTTTTCCGTTTAATAACGTTTTTTAAAAACATTTTCCATCCCTGGGTAAAACACATCATAATATCAGCAGTCAGCAGTCAGCACTCATGTTGGACAATATCTAACAACGATTTAGATTTTGACCGATTTACTTGCTTCTATAAGTGAATCCTAATTGAAAATAGTTGGTAGGTATACGTACTCAGTGCTTACTACGTAGAAGTTAGAAGTTGATAATACATTTATATAAAATTAAATGATTAATGAATGTATGTACCGGCACCTATCGTAATTTGTAAAGTGTACAATCGTATATCTTATAAATATTACTATAAACTACAATATTGACGGCGAGAAACAAGGAAAAAATCTGTGATTATTACTGTTATTAAACATTTTAAAGTAAAAATATAATTTTTAAAAAGATTATTATTAAATATAATAATGCAAATTTGAAAAAGTTGGTACCTATTTAGCTGCAATGCCATAGTTTTTAATAGGTACCTACGACAATAATTCTCGTGATTAATTAATTATTTCCCGTTTGTTGAAATTCAAGTAAAATAACGAACGTGACATACAATCATCGTTGGATGTCTCGTTAATATTACCTACATTCCAGACTTATGATTTTATATATATATCACGATTATCAAGACTTGTAAATTTGTAATATTCCTATACTGAAACTAAATTATTACAATATATGATATAATAAGCGTAGGTTCTTAATGTAAACATTAATAAGTACCTACCTGCAGCTACCTACATAATATAACCTTTCTATATAGAAAATGCACTTTAATAACTATAATAAATTGAAATGTATATTTTATGTGTTATAATAATAAATTGTCAATGTTATTAATTTAAATATAGGTAATGTATGATAGGTACGGTGTAGGTATATAATATAACTGTACCAGCTATTGAAAAATAATTAACATTTTGTATACCTACATATTTATTACTTTATGCAGTACTCGCACAAGTAGAATATATTTACTTTTTTTAAATTAAATCCACAATATATATTATATATATGAAAATCAAATAATAATATTTACGTTTATCCTTTTAGTGAACTGTCAACTGCAATAGGTGCATCATTATAAATTGTTAATTTTATTATTGAGATAATTTTATATTGTAGGTACTAAATAATCTTATTAAACGAAGTAGATATTTTAAAGTTAATCTTATACACATAAATGCATATTGTATTAATGTATATACATAAACATTGTACCATAATTATTGATTATAATTAACAATATTATTGTTACTATATGTTTACACGTTTATATGGCATGTATAGTTTACCATTCAGTAGGTTCATATATAAACATGTAATGATAAATAAAAAACTATAGATTATAAAATCATACATTATTTATACGTATTTCAATTATATCGTTTTAAATATTTAGTCTTTTAGGGATATCTGAATATCTCACATATTGTTGTACTGATTACCAACAATTAAACTATGTAGTCCAGATGTATGGTGTACTTACTATACGTCATATACATTGTACTTTTTGTTATAACTAATAATAAATAATAAATGTAGGTAATATCCCGATCACGTCGAAGTGTCGTATGACAATATTGTAGAACGATTAGCATTTAACAACACGTCATACAACTTAGTCGCTTAGAAGAAAAACCGCAAATTAAATAGTTAATATATTTTTATTACAAAATTTAAATGCATAATAGTGACAATAACAATCGTGAAATATGTTAATTACAATTATCGAGAAGATATGATCAAAAACCACAGTGATTAAAATTGTTATTTAATATTATGTGATGAGAAAAAGGATGACACTATATAGTTGACACAGTGCTTTTAAGACAATAAGAGGTCTAATATTATTCATTGTCGCCTTGAGTTATTCTTTTAAAAATTAAATTACATTAGATAAGATTTTGACCCCATATATGGGACCATGAGAGTATATTATGAATACTTTTATGGTTACATTTCTAAAATTTCATAACTAAATTAAAAATATCTACCATATATTCTGATTGTATATAAATTATTTAGACATTGATAAAAATACAATAAAAAAATCAAATATTATTTTTACTGTTATAAATTATAATATATATTTGTAAAATGTATAGAGGTGGGTATCTAAGTTTATGTAAGTTTAGTAGGTATACCTACTATAAGTTGTTTTTTTTCTGTAAGTCGAATACATTTTAAAAGGCACACATTTTATGATGCTATTCACGTAAGCTTTCGATTGGAAATTATATAGATATATAGTGAATACATTTGCTTATAAGTACTTAAAAAGTTGATCAAAAAAGTCCTCATTAAAAGTTACAAAAAGCTTAATGTTTATGCTATTATATCTTAACAATGATTATTGAATTTTTAATACATATAAAATAACTCATATAGTTAAATCCGTAGTTTTGGTGTTAAGTAGTAAAACATTTGTAGGACGTAGGTGTTTATAAAGCTATTATAGCATAAGTTTAGGACCATTTGGGTACCTAATATCTATTATGATTTGTGCCAATTTAAGGGTAAATTATGATTTATGACGTAGTTTGATACTCTAAGATAAAGTAACTACACAGAATTGTATATTTTTTTATTACCGAGTAAAAATAGATTTACATAGAATCTGACTTCCAGGGCCCAGTTCGTAGCCTAAATTTTCCTATATCAAATACGTTACTGATGTCTGATGGTTTGTAGATAATTTTTTCATAACCTGCAGTGTAATAAAATATAACATTTCATCCTCTTATAACTAGGTACCTATGTACTGTAATGGCTATTACCCATTATTCATTAATATCATGTTAACGTTAACTGATGAAAAAAAAAATTATAAATTCTTTTGAAGCTGGATTGTAAATAATCATCATTAGTTTACTTTTTTTTTTCACTAAGTAGTTACAGTAGTTTTATTTTTGTTAATTGTTTTAGATTCTGAACGGGACAATGAATGTATTGATTTTACAATTATGTGTGTTTTATTTTTGTGTGTCTTTATGCACGAGATAATATAGTCCAAACAATGCTTCAATTTTCAACTTAAGAATTGTTTCTGGTGAGAAAGTGAATGAAGTTGATGCCTTCGGGAGGTCAAAATTCCCAGTAGTTTTCATAGGGCAGGGAAAAAAATTAAGGTAAAACGGGAATTTTTACGCAAAATCGGTTTTAAAGTAAATCGATTTTGCATTTTGGTGTAATTCTAAAAAAATTACCTTAGACCATTTTCACTGAATTTTTTTTTATTTATCTATAGACCATACAACTTTCAAAATATTTTGACTAATTTTGAGCTATTAGACATTTCAAATGCATTTTTTTCGACAAAAATTAATTTAACCTACTGTTGTCACTACTAACGCCTAATAGTAAAATAAATTTTTTTTATTGTTTTTTACGAACATTTTATATTATTTTATTAGTATGCGCTGTTTAATGTTTTATTATGAAGTAAATCTAAACTACTAAAATAATATTATACTATCGACTATTACTGAACAAATATGAGTTTCATTTGTTTCAAGCGCTGTTACAATATTATCCCTGTGCGTGGGGTACAATAAGGTAACAATTTTTATTGATCCAATTTCATAAATAAATTACAAAATGAAAAATGTTACGACCGTGTCAACTGACTTGTTATACAAATATACAACCATACTTATAGTCAGGTAGGTACTTAAGTTGTTTTTGGACATATAGTGCAACTTGTAATAGCTTACAGTAGGTACTTACCTGTTATTTTATAGTATAAAAATAATGGTTAATAACTAATGATTCGAGCGTAATGCAATGAATATCTGCCGCACCATACGCCTAACTATATAAATATGCGAGTGTATATAGTTGGGGTATTAGATTGCATTTTTATTATTTTGCCATTACAATTAGTTGGAAATAGACCACGCATTATTACGACCTTCGTCTCATTATCGAACACGATAATCACCATCACGAATATTACGACAGTTGCGTGTGATATACCTTCTCGTATAATAAAACGAATATTATAAGTCTGCAGCAATTTTCATCCGTGCAGCAACTAGTATTTTATTATATTATTATGTCGAGCCTAAACAAATTATATACATAACAATATTATAATAATACTCATTATTGCCTATTTTCCAACGCACAAAAAAAAAATTATTATTGCATCTGAAAGGTAATGATATCTAAAAAAAGAAATGGGACTTGATAATCACGCACTGAGAAGTTCATGTTGTTGTTAATGGACCACTAATATAATAGCTGCAATTTCAGTTACTATATATTATACATCATATTAAAGGGTATGTAATTTAAAATATGTTAAAAGCATTTCGCATTAATGAACTGTCGTCTGTAACCAATGATTAAATTCGATCTACTAGGGTTAGATCTTATTTACACAAGATATTACCAAAATCATTATGTTTAAATTTTATATATTTATTTTTATGTAAATTAATTTAGAATGCGGTTAGACAGGAACAGATATCATATTTTCTCTTCGAATAACACCATATTATATTGCATATTAAACACGATTATACGTAGATATGTATATCAGCTTACAGTTTTATTAATTAAATGATTTATTTAAGGCCATATACAATATGAGTTCGTGCTATATTTATAATTTTTCATTCTGTGTTTCATCGAAATAGAATGGAACCTATATGTATAACTCAGTATATGTATGTAATTGTTATTTTCTTTTTTATTTGAATTCTTACGAAATGATTCCATATTCCCATGGTATCACGGATATCTAATATCTATCTCGTGTAAGGAAATATATAATTTAGTTGACGCAATACTAACGTGGGACTGTGTGAACGAAAACGTTTTATTTTGCAATTTGTAAAACATGTAATTATTGTAAAAAACCAATATTTTAATACAGTTCATCATATCCACAATTTCGTTATAAATTCTTAAATTATTGTAGAATCAATTTACAACGAAAAACTGTAATATACCTAAAAAATTAATTACAAAATATGGAATGTTAAAAATTAAAAACTTATTCAGCTTGATCGAATAATTTGGTTTAAAAGTATGTAACATAATCATTTTAATCGTATTCATTTATTTTTTAATACATCAAACCCATATCATTAATTAAATGTATTTCATAGTAAAGTAAGTAAAGTATAGGCACTTACACTTTTTCTACGACCCTGAATAAAACACAAACCTGTATAAAATTGAAAAATACCAATTCCCAATCGTTACATATTATACAGGTTTCATTAAACCTACCCACATAAAATATAACTCAAGGAGGTTATCCAGTCACCCAAAACACTCACCCTGATTGCGCTATACCAAATTAAAATCTTAAACTTCTAATAAATATATATTGTGCCGACATGCGTAGATCTACGCGTGACTTTTAAGAATATTTAATAGTAAAAAGTGTTTTCTCAGAATGAATGAATAACTTTAATTGTAAGAAGGAGAATGTTCTGCCATTTATTGACAAATACCTACCTAATGAACTAATTTTGGTACTATATATATATATGAAAAAGTCTATTGTAATATTGTACAACCAACAACTATACAATAATATAATATCCATGTTATTTGGAATCAAAATTGATCAAGTCTACGAGAGTTTGAATTATAAGTATTGTAGTAAATATAAGATTTATATTAATTTATATTAATTTTATATTTTCTATAGTCGAAAAACTATTTTCTAAAGTTATCAAAGCATGTACAATGTATATACACTATTATAGTACTATACCTACAGCCATTGACAGGTTAATTATACGCGCGGGCTTTACAAAATCAAAGCGTACATCCCAAACTATATATTATTATAATATAATATCATAATTAGGTATTATAGGCGTATGGATGACTTGAAATTAGAAATTATATTGTTATTCCCGAAATTAGTTAATTTGTTGTTACAGTAACAATAGAATATAGATGAACTTTTTTTTAAATTATTGAATTAAAAATTTCATATTCATACTATTCCAAATAGATTTTATGGACAAATAAAATATGTTAATAGTGTAAATTATAATTTATTAAAATTAACATGAATTGCACTTTGAATGAAAACACGCTAAATAAAATTAAAGTTCAAAATAGTTGGTGTTATTTTTGAAAACAAAAAAATAGTTTGAGTTTTAAACAGTACCTATATTTAAAATAACTTAATTTTAATTTAATATGGAATTTACGTATATGCCAATATACCGTGTACAGACGTGTACTAACTACTAATACCTACTTATATGTTTAACTGTTTATTTATTACTTATTTTAAATCTTAAAAGTGTATGAAATGTATTTTAAATATTTTCTAAATGGATGTTATATGTGGGCATTATATTATAAATATATTAACTATTAAGTAAAAACGTTTTAAATTTGGTAATTTATTCAATCAAATTAAAAAAAATTAAACAGAAAAATGGTAATAGATTATTAAATACTTTAAATTTTTTTCTTAAAGATATCTATAATTATTATTTATTATTAATAATAGCCAAAAAAACAGAATATTCATTTGGATTTTACACTGTTATAAACGTATGTTTTATTCGTTTTAATTTTAAACAATGAACAAAACGTTTAAAATTCATATTTTGTAGATGTTTAAAACAAATTGTTTATATCATTGTGCTTTAAACATAACAACCCTGAAAATATGACATAAAAACATTTGGGTACCTGCACTTATGTTATCAACTACCTATTATATGAAAATATGATATCTGCCATAAGTCCCTAGTTTTAATCATAATTTATGAATTTCAAAATCTTCACGATATATTTTGAAAAATATGTTATTTAAACCAAAATAATTGATGGTATACATCAAATAAATGTAAGTTTTATTTAAGCAATGTATATATGTGAACAATATTAACTATACTTTGTAAATCAGCTTATAAATATGAATTGAATGTCAGCTGTCAAAAACAATGTCTGTCAGATAAAATAAAGCACTTACCTCAGTTTAATATGAAATTCAATCACATGAGGAACCTTTTGTTTAAAATATCATGGTTTTCATTTGATTTATATATAGGTCATACGGTTTATCATAATACGACTTTTGTGTTAAACATTTATATGAATAAACGATTTAATTTTTTGGACAGTCCTATATTATTACCGATTTACACAGAGAGTAAAATCTTTTAAAAAATCTATGGTTTGTGACCTGGTTAGATGAACTGACAAATCAGTATCAATGCAATATAATTATAGGTGTGTATAATTATATTTATTCATATATTGAAAATAATTACTAGATATATGCAAGTAAAATATTTGTCATATAATTTCAATTTACCTATACCTACATTCTACACTATTATTATTTTACTTGAGTCCACCCTGGGCGTAGAGTGTACCTACAGGATTATTCTTTTTCAGTAGATATTTGTGCTGACGTATTAATGATTATATACTTAAAGTATTGAAATACAAATTCTGAAACAAAAAATGATTTAACAATCATTGATGAAAAGTTATTTGTAGTATTTGTAAAATATATGTATTAGTACCTACCTACGTAGCTATTGAATTCACACGAAATGTAAGTTAATTACGTTTTCTTTTGTAATTAATAATATTATTATTTTAATGTATGAATGAGAGTATTAATTACTCCATCTTTGTGGTTATTATTAAAATATTTTGTTAAATCAGTTAATTAAATTCTTATACAGACAATTTATAAATGTATTCAATTTGAATACTTTGGATTATAAAACACTTCAATAATATTATTTTAAAGTTTTAAAATAAATTTAATTTTTAATACTTAATCGTAAGTTCTTTTAAAAACAGGTCAAATAAACAATATCTTAATACATTTCAACAAAATATTTAATGGATTATTATATTATAATATTATATTATATTATATTATAATACATATAACGCCTATATATTATACAGACATAATATATAGACAGTCCATGCTATACAATAATATCTAATAGGCTTTTAAATTATAATAAACAGTCTAGTATTTTACTAGACATAAAGAGTTATTTTATTATATAATACGAATTGCATTATGTGACTAATTGGTAGATATATATTAAGACATAAAAACATATTTTACGGAGTTTATTATGTGTTAGGTATATTAGATAACACGCTTATTGTCGCTTGTCCCATAAACGTGATACATAAAATAGACTTTCAAATAAGATTATAACCTTCATAATCATAGGAAGTAAAACCTATATGTTATCAGTAATCACATTATTTTTTTGTTACTACATAGGTAGGTAGGTACTCAATATTCGCATCATCAGTTTTCCTTATACATCTATATTTAGTTATATTTATTAGTGTATATCCACGTGGAGTATCTTTAGTAGATTTTTACAAAATGACCTTATACTTTCTAAAGATATCATACGAGTAGGTAACAATAGTATAATTGTTTTATAAGTATATAAGTTACCTCCCTTTCACTATTACAATGTCTACATATCAACAATTTCAGTCTTTAAACAACAATAATACGAAGAAAGAAAATACTGTACAAATAAACAATTCAATAATTTAGCTAAACATACTTTATAGTTTTAATTTTAATTTGTTGAACTCTAACAAGATTTTGTTAGATGAAATATAATATAACAAATTTGCTTACCACCAATTAGTTATTGACGTTGCTATAATGAAATTATTACGATACGAAGTGGCTTTTAATCAACATGCTTGTTCTAGTTCATTCGTATATTCGTTGAAAATAATAAATATGTTGGAAATTGCATGTTAATTAATCCTTATTAATTACATTTTATTATTAACAAAATATTATACTGAATTACTGTAATAAAATTATGCTTTCCTCCCATAGATCAATTTTTTAGGACAGACCGGAGAAAAGCCAAGTATCTATATTCTATATAATATCATTTATATTTTACTATTTAGTATTTGGTAGAACAATAATAATGATGAAGATTAAATACTATTTGTGTAGAACAGAAGGAAAAAAGTTGAAAATACATTAATACATAAATACTTTAACTGTGTAGGTAGGTACTTAAATACCTAATATTTTTTACTACACACTTTAAATAAAAAGGCACGACTCTATGTACGATAAAATAAAAACTAGATAAAAAAATAATCTGAATACCTATAGGTAAAAAGGAGCCTAGTTCATTTAAATGTTGACCGAATCAACATAAATTACTTAGGTACTTGTACCTATGTGCTAAAACCTTCTATAAACCTGTAAACATTTCCTTATAACAACCGTTATTATCATATTATTGTTTGTACTACTTTGTTTTAATTGATATATTGTAGTAACGGATGTTATAACTACTGTTCTGATAAAGATTAATACTAGACTAATAACAGATGACACGCGTATTATATCATTTAATATTAACTGATCGCACTCATAATAATTAATATTAAAATAATTATGTAATTTGTTTTATATTTTTTTAAGTTTGTACAATATTTAATGTTTATGCATGACAAATTACAATAATATTTAATTGTATTTATTCAACTTAGTTAATTTTGATCTGAAGTGGCTATTTTAATCAAGTTTATCACGCCTGCAAATTCATAGATACAATATTCAAATTGTTCAAGAATATATTCATAGTTACATATTACTAAATTTGAACGAACATCGATCTAGAGGGATACAAAAACGTTTTCAACTCATTTGCTTGAAAATATCATCGCTGTATTTTGCAGTACCTATATCATCTATCTACAATTTAAAATGTTAAAACCCTTCAAAAATAATTTCCAATTTATTTGAATAGGTCTGTGTAGAATTCTAGATACCTAAATAGAACATTTTTAGAATTTGTTCATATCTCATAAAAGTGGCAGTATCAATACTCAATAGTATTTATAAAATAATAAATTTTGTATTTTCCTACGAATTAGATAATAGAATATCAAAATATTTACATTTTTAAAGCGTATTATAGGTAGTCAATAAACAAAGGGGGAAAGTGGGTAACTGCTCTGCTCTACAGTAGATGTCGAGTGACCCTTGTCAGTTGTATGTTGTCATTGTAATGATGTGTTAAATTTGAATTCAAAAATAAATAATAGGTACATACAAAAAATGATTCTGAGCGAATACAGGTTGTCATCCTATATTACTACAAGTATATTATTATATGATATTTTTATATTGTTATTAAAGTAATTTATTTTACTATTTCTAATAATGTAATATATGGTAGCCGGTAGGTTGAATTAATTTTTGCCGTGATATTTGATCGTATAGTATTATAGTAGGTACTCTTCGGTGGTCAACGAATCTAATGTTATTGTTTCTAACAACTAACGGCTACAACGACACACATTGTTCTATCCTAAAATGAATGAAAATTATTTTTAAGACTATTTGGAACATTTCAGGTTTCAGAAAACCTAAAAGTAAAAGTTCGGCTAGTGGTCAAATCTATGGTTATAACTTATAATTACTTATAAGTGTTTAAGGCTTACATGAGTAGAGAACCAATATTTTCCTAGTCCTCTTGAGCCACTTCACTCGGTTAATCTAAACTTTAAAATATGCCTGTATAACTGGGTAATTAAGTATTAACTACTCGTTCACAAGAATATTATGTCTTAGCATATTAAAATAATGTATATTATGATTCATTGCTTTTATTTTCAAAAAAATAAAAACATAAACAAATAACGACGACAAAAAAATAAAAATAAAAATATCATTTTTTTCCCCAAAATTTGTTTTGTCACACATTTAATTTAAGTAGGCTTTTCAAATTATGTAAAAAAATATTTTCAATTACTGTTAATGCTATTTAAGAAAATGAGTAGGTATTTACTATTAAAATAATCACCTTAAATAATATACCTATTATACTATACGATTACACGAATGAAAAAACAGATTTGCTTTAGATACTTTTCATGTTTTTGAGTAATCGATTACGTAGACTGATTCTCTCCTTGACGTAAAAGTCAAAAATAAGGGATAATGTCAGGAGTAGATAGGTACCTACTAAGCGATAATAATAATAAAAGTGTTTGCACTTTACAGTAGGTAGGTATACAACATCGTTATTGACTTAATCCCGTTCTTTTATTGTTTATCCGCTATCGCAAATAATTCAAACTGGAAATAAATTGCTCTATTCATCAATCGAACGTGTGCGTCAAAGTTTCGCAGTGCTGTAGTATTACTATACCTATTCAGTGGCGTCATTTCAGTTTTCAATAGAGGGGGGGGGGGCAAAGGTTTTGACCGGCCCGAATGAGTAAAAAAAAATTGCCACAACCACATATTATCTACTTACATTGTTTTATGATACCCTTTTTATTAAATAAGTAACATAATTTTTAAATATAAGGTAGCAGATATTTTAGAAAAACAATTGTATACCTATATCAGTTAAATATCTACAAACTATTATATGGTAATATTTATATTGATAGACAAAAGTTTATTAGGATATCTTCTTTTTTTAGATTCTGAGTGGAACGATGAATGTATTGATTTTACAATGATGTGCGTTTTTTTTTTTTGTTTTTTTTCTGTCTGTGTACACGATAAGTAGTCGAAATAATGCTACGATTTTCAACTTCAGTATCTTGTTCGATCAGAAAGTGAATATCGTTGATGCATTGGGGAGGGCAAATTTAAATTTCCCAGTGGTTTACAAAAGCGCCGGGAAAAACAAAAGAAAAATTAAGGAAAAACGGGAATTTTTACGCAAAATCGATTTTTCACAAAATTGAATTTGGTTTTTGGTGTAACTTTAAAAAAAATTACCGTAGATACATGAAATTTTGACTGAATGTTTATCTTAGCATCTTCTATACACCATAACATTTTCAAAATATTTTGATGTATTTTGAGCTCTTTACGGACATTTTTATTTTCCATTTTTTTTTAGTTTTTTTTCTAAAAATATCAATAAAATTTTATTTGTTGGATAAAAAAGCTTGAAAATTTAATAGAAGGCTCCTAGTATATTGTTTCAAAGGCAGATGAAAAATATTAAAAATCGTTAGTCACAGTTTTTTTTTTTAAGCATTTAAAGTTCAAAAAATGACAAAATATGGAAAAATCACGAAAATTTGCAAATTATTTCGAGTTATAAATTCATAAAAATTTTTCTTTTTAAATCTAAGATTTTAAAATGTAATACAAGATTCCTTATAGGATAATCTACCTTTACCAAAAAAAAAATGTCTATAAGAAACTCAAATTAAATTTTTATGGGCGTTTGAAATTCATATTTTTACAACATTTGATATTCACTCGATTTCTTACGTAACGATTTTCTTATTTTGTTGTAATTAAAAAACGAGTGACTGTAGAAACTTGAAAATTTCACTGAATTTTTATATTAGCATTTTATATATACGATAAAATTTTTAAAATAATTTGACTCTTTTTGAGCTGTTTACGGACATTGTAAGTTTTCAATTTTTTTAGTTTTTTTTTTCTATAAATATCAATAAAG
>NC_042493.1:56364176-56365232 GCF_005508785.2 Acyrthosiphon pisum
TTTCAATTTTTTTAGTTTTTTTTTTCTATATATATCAATAAAGTTTTATCTGTTGGGCCAAAAAGTGTATAAATTTAATACAAAGCTCCTGATATATTGTTACAATATCAGTTGAAAAATATTAAAAATACATAGGCACAATTTTTTTTTATAAGCATTTAAAGATCAAATTTTGACAAAATTTATCAAATCTTAATTTGAAAAATTATTTTGTAGTTAAAAATTTATAAAATGTTCAATTTTTGTATCTAAGAATTAAAAATTTAAAACAATATTCCACGTAAGTAATTAATTCTGTTACCAAAAAATCTAAAAAATACATTTACACAGTTTATTTTTATAGTCATTTTAAGTACAAATTTGGACGAAATTACATATTAAAAACCTAGGATAACTATTTTAGTTATTTTGTTGTGATTGTATAATATTATTCGTGGGTACTTGAAACTTCTAAAGTATAATATTATATATCTATGATTTTACCACGGTTTTTTGTTGATGTATAACGCGTTATAACTTATAAGTACCTAATAGATATTATGATATGATTAATTTGGAATTTATTAATGGTACCTATTATAGGTCAATTTTTTTTTAATACCATAGATAAGTATATATATGTCTAATACATAGACTGATATACCGTCTCCGCTCAGAATCGTTTTTCTTATACAGTGATATTATATCATTGAATTCAAATTTAATACTGTCCATTATACAGTGACCCACTTCTAACCTACTGTACAGCAGAGCGACATCCACTTACCCACCTTTTTTTTTTAAATGAAAGAGTATATCACGGAGTAGGTTATTTTGAAACAAAATTTTAAGAAAATCTGGAAGTAAAAAATACAACAATGACGCAACAGGTTAGGTTAGGATTTTGTATTAATTCATAATTGATAATACTAATCCACCATAGGTACAATACGACAAACTTGATACAACTTTGATACTTTAGAGTTAAATCATACACTTACGTACAAACTAGGGGTCCGCGATCTACCGCAGGTGGATTGCCTACCTGATAATAAACTGCTGCGAATCAGAATTTTT
>NC_042493.1:56367622-56368739 GCF_005508785.2 Acyrthosiphon pisum
ATGATGTGTGTTTGTTTATTTTTATTATTTTGTTTTTTTTTATTTTGTGACTGTCATCACTTTTAAGACAGTAAAAGTGCTTGGATTTTCTTCAACAGTAACTTTTCTGATAGGAAAGTGAATCTAGTTGGTAGTTTGGGGGGGTCAAAAGTAAAAATTTCCAAGTAGATTTCAAATTAAACGTGAAAAACAAAAGAAAAATTAAGGAAAAACGGGAATTTTTACGCAAAATCTGTTTTCGAGAAAATTGATTTTGGTTTTTGGTGTAACTTTCAAACGAATGACTGTAGATACATGACATTTTCACTGGCTGTTTAAATTTCCATTTTTTATACATGATAACATTTTCAAAATATTTTGATTTGTTTTGAGCTGTTTACGGACAATTTCAGTTTCCAATTTAATTAGTTTTTTTTTTCTATGAATGTCAATAAAACTTTATTTGTTGAGTAAAAATACTTTAAAATTTAATACAAGGCTCTTACTATATTGTAACAATGAGATTTCAAAAATATCAAAATTCTTAGTCACAGTTCCTTTTTAATAACCTTTAAAGTTCAAAAATTGACAAAATAGGTATGTAAAAATCACGAAAATTAGCAAATTATTTTGAGTTAATAATTCGTAAAAATTTATATAATTTCGTAAAGATTTTAAAATGTAATACAAGATTCCTTATAGGATAATCTACCTTTATCTAAAAAAAAATGTCTATAAGAAACTCAAATTAAATTTTTATGAGCGTTTAAAATTCATATTTTTACAACATTTGATATTCAGTCAATTTCTTATGTAACGATTTTCTTATTTTGTTGTAATTAAAAAACGAGTGACTGTAGAAACTTGAAAATTTCACTGAATATTTATATTAGCATTTTCTATATCCGATAAAATTTTGAAAATAATTTGACTCTTTTTGAGCTGTTTACGGACATTGTAAGTTTTCAATTTTTTTAGTTTTTTTTTTCTATAAATATCAATAAAGTTTTATCTATTGGGCCAAAAAGTGTAAAAAATTAATAAAAGGCTCCTGATACATTGTTACAATAGCAGTTGAAAAATATTAAAAATACATAGGCACACATTTTTTTTTTATAGCATTTGAAGTTGAAATTTT
>NC_042493.1:56368839-56422801 GCF_005508785.2 Acyrthosiphon pisum
ACGGAGACTGCAGGCAGTTAATAATCGCAGTAAAAGGCTCTCCGGCCGGTAAAAGACGCGTATATTTCACACACACACACACACACACACACACACACACACACACACACACACACACACACACACATATATAGAAGGCCGTTCGCGGCGACATATATATTATTATTATTATACATTTTATACGAATAAGACCCACATTACGCGCGCACGCTTCTCCCTACCACGGCGGCGCAGACACACGGCCGCCACCCCGTCCACGGTCAAATCGTCAAATCGTGTCGGTCGCGCCCGACTGGAGTGCACACGGCGGCGCGCGTATTATTATAATATATATATTATGGTGTTACGCACTTGTAGCTTTAAGCCCACCGCCGAACCCGACGCTCACTTCTGTCCAAGTCGCTCACCCGCAATCACGGTCCGTCTCTGCAGTGTTTCGCCCGAAGTACCCACATAAGTAAGTAAACAATAATGACGATAATATAATATAGTGCCTATAATATATTATATTATTATATCGCGTCCGTCGTTATTGTATTGTTTTTTTTTCGTAACATTTTTTTCGCTCGTCAGGAAAATGTTTTTCCAACGCCCTTACCTCCGATATTTTTGTATTTAAAAAAAGAATATACATTTTTTTTTGCGCATTTTATAGGTACCTAGAGGTACCTAGTATACATTATTTTCTTTGCAATCGGTTTACATATTTCGCGACAGTTAGAAAAATATTATATTATACTATATAGACGTTAGGTACAGTACCTATGTAGGTGTGTTCCGATTTGCAATTATTGCGCCCCAGCGTTCGAAAGATAATTAATATAATTTTTTCTTTTAATTCGGTATTTTTTGTAATATTATTGTAAAAATATATGAATATATAATACCAATAAATTTAAAATAATTGTCTTTTTTGTAAAATTGTAATTCGTATTGTACATTTCTGAATTATTTTTTTTAAATAAATACAGAATTAAAATATGTCTATAAATAATATTATGTTAACAAATAACTTATATTTTTTATCTGAAAAAATATGGTACACTCATTTATACTATTCCCTAATATTAACATGTGTGTCGTGAAAGTAAAATGCTACACTATTTTAATAGTTAATTTTAATTATAATCAATACAATTCATAATATAACGACATATTATATTATATCAATTCAGAACGGTTATTTAAGAATAATATAATATCTGACGTTGAAATATACCAACGTGAGATCGAGATCGTTCTCGACTTTTCGATTCTTCTCATTTTTATCAAAAGATTATCTTATACTAACTTATTATGTACAATTTGCCCTTACTATATCTTATCAATATTATCACAATGACTACGAATTACGAATATTATGTACAAAATGGTATTTGGATAAATTCAAATGTATGCCTCACATATTATAGTTGTAATATTGTCATGCTTTGTGCACTATGTATAATGTTATCGGTGAATAGTCTTATAAGGGTAAGTTCTCTGCATAAATATTTATATAAGTACTTAATATAAAAGTGAAATTATTTGATTTTTACCTAATAGTCTACATACTAATGTGATTATAAACTAGTTTGTGTAACAGACATTTTAACAATATTTAATTGCTTCTAATAGTCTTAATATTAGGTATGTTCTTATAGGCAATCGTAGAAGAACAAAATAATGCGAGTAGTGTTATATCTCATATTATAATATATTACTTAAATAAAGATATAATATAATAATTGATAGTCTAACAGGGAACAAATTTAAATTTTGTCAAAAGCTTCACATGTCGTACATATTATATAGTTATATTATTGTTAAATGTTTATTGGCATAATACATACTGCAGCGTAATAGTAAATACAAATTGTTTATCAATTTCGATCATGCACGCTTGTCATAATTTTATTTTAAGTGGACATCGGCACGTCGTTGTAGAATTAATTGTAATATATTATGCCAAAGACGCGCATAACCTTATAAAATATCAGGTTTTGTATTTAAAATATTGTGGGTCATTTGGTGGACTTTTTTTTTGATATGTTGAACAATGACCTTTAATATAAATTAACAAGAATATCTAGAAAACTGTGTTTCTATGGAATTAATTTTCTTCTCATTACAGTTGAAGAAGCATTCCATTAAATCAATGTTTATAATATAATAGGTACCTAGTATGGTAAATGTAGGTAATTATTACATTTTAATTATATTTCGCAAAGAAAATAATTCCTAGAAAACATTAGCTATATTATTACGTTATCTGCATTAATGATTATAATATATAATACCTAACACCCAAATATCAATAAACTAAAACAATAAATATATTTTTTTAAATTTTTGTCGCATAGAAAATTATTTTTAATGCTTCGTGAATAAGCATAAACAATAAACATAGATATATATATGTACATGAGTGGAACTAATGAGGAATGATTTATAATTTAGGATTTGTAGTTACAGCCTTACGCAAGGGTTAGAGTCAGTCCTTGTGAATCAGTTTTCAAAATAAGCCATAGGGCACAGAGTCAAAATATCATTAAAAATATATTTCGAATATCAAATGTAGGTGAATCGACCTTAGATATAGGTACATTTTAATACAAGAAAAAGAACCAATCATATATTCATATTTTATATTTTCGTGTATCATTATGATTGTTTATGCACATAGGCGTAACTAGGGTTAAAATTCTAGTGGGCTAAAGCTCACCTAACAAAACTATTTAAAACAACCCATAGGGGGCTTATATCTAAATCAATAAGAGATATTTTGGGGGTTTCTGCGCAAACTGGAAGAACCAATGACCAGGCCCGGCTCAAGAGGTAGGCGATATAGACCCATGTCTAGGGCGGCACTTAAGCTGCACTTTAGTAAGAGGGTGGCATTTTCAAAATACTGATAATATTATGTTATTAGGGGTGGCAAAATTTGGTTTTGCCTAGTTCACTATTTTCGCTTGAGCCGGTCCTGCCAATGACCGAACACATCCAACATATTAATATATGTATAGTATACTATTATATTAGATATACCTACCTAATTTATATAATTATTAATTATTATACACAATATTAACGTGAGATAAAATTTTTTTTTGCAATGATTTGGTTAATATGCCAAAGAAAGGGGGGATAAAAACGCATATTGGTGAGCTAACCCCCTCCCACAGTTACACCAATATAATATTACATACTTACATGATATATTAATATGGGACATATAGTCAAGAGCTTATAAAATGGTCATAAACAGATAACATTTAATTATTAAAATCATTACCAATGTAAATACTTTTGTCAAATCGTATGTGGCATAATATATTATAATATGGCATTCTTTAAATTTAGCATAAAAGTCATTTTTATAATATGGTTAAATTTTAAAATGTATCATAAAATATCCAAAAATATAACTAATGAAATAATAATTAATTATTATACCCATGTGTCCTATATTAAAATGTGTTCGGAACAATAGGATACAACAATATTATGATGTTTCGTTATTACAAGAAAAATATAATTTTCGTTCTGTGTCATAAATTTGGTTATGAAATTCGATAACATCATGATGCAGATTGGAATACAAACTATGAATATTATAGTTTGAAGTTAGTGAGGCAGTCAAATTATGAAATAAATTTCCTTGTAAAATTATGAAAAATATGTCCTTAACCCGTTTATAAGAAGGTATACTTAGTCGAACGAGTTGAGTACAATTGAGTTGTATGGAGATAACGCGGTATTGAACCCATTTAGTGAAAGGACTTAAGCATACCTTATTTTTAAATGGGTGAAAATTCCGTACATTTAACCCTATAGCGAATGATTATTAGCACAAGTTTTTTATTTTCTTAAGTCAGCCTTCGCGTATTTTCCCAATGTTTCATATGTATAATAACGTCATCCAGGGAAGTTATTATTATGTACACATCTATACTATGAACTATAAAATATATTATAAATATACCAAGGCCGTTTACAGATGTTATATATTGATATTAATTTACTTCACTTATACTTGGGAACTGTCTTATTACGATAAAACAATTGAAAAAATACAACTAAAAATATTTGCAATACATTTTAAAGGTGACTAACAGAAAAAAAAAACGAAATGCGTGATTTGAAAATTAATTAAAAATTACCTTACCTTAATCGGTTATCAAGTGGACTTATGAGTATTATTTAACTGTTAAATTAATTACCTACGAGTTCACTTTAGTATTTCGATATAATGCAATCGATAATTGTTTGAATCGTCCATATCTGCTATACAGGTTGAACCACCTAGGTACCTACTAAGTATTAACTATCGGTTTAAATCGATTTCAGCAAGTAGGTACTTATCTAAAAATATGTCCAAATGCAAGTAGTTTAGTAGTGTAATTATTAGTACTTATTACCATATCGTTTAATGTTGGTCAGACACCCTTTTTATATACATAAAAAATATAGATGCAGTATTTACATTATATAACAATTATTATTATATTACATATTATTTAAATCGATACCATACTGTTGTATAATATAATAAAATATTGTATTATTATTATTAGATAGTATTGTTGTTATTAGATACTACGATACCTATCAAAAGATGTTATTATACCGGGTCAACTATTATATCACCGAAATTGTAAACTGATTAGTGCTCACAGTGTTATACCTCTATATGTAATAAATATTTACGTTGAACAGTTATTAGAAGTTATATTTGTTTCATTTTCCACTGAATGTCATGATAAAAAATACATAGAAAAATTGCATTTGTCTATACGAATGGACCCTGACACAGAGGCTGTTCACTTCCGGAGCACAGGTGAAGGGGTCTACATATTAGGTACGATTTAGGCATAAAAAATAATGATATTTTGATCAAGCGATTGTATTTTCGATTGTGATAATTCTTGGTGCACACACGACCTCACTTGCCCACTAAATGTAGTCCAAGGCATTCGGAACTGGTTTTACGATCTACTTCGGTTTTTCTTATTTACCAATAATATTATAAATTATCTATAATTCAAATACTTCGATATTCATAATATTCAATTTGTTTTTATGAAATAAATAGGCAATTGAGTCATGTTCAATTATATACTCACAATCAACCAATATAAATATAAATATTCATTGGATTTAGGCACATTCCAATATTGCAATTATTATAATTCATAATATTTCTAATTTTTTGCCATCTATTTTCTATTGTATTATAATACTTTTTTTATCACGTTTCCTATGTTTACTTGGAAGTTGGATTATTATTCTCACAATTGTTACCTATAATTATTTAACAGTAGAGTATAAGGGGACTTAAATATTATTTTAACACTTCCATTGGTAAAAATAGTATTAATAATATGGGCAATGTGTATATAATAGGTATATAATAATATGTGAACTATGTTAAACATTGCATGTTGACTAAAATATTCAGTTATACATTAAGATTAAGCCAATAAAATAAATTAATAATTTCAACCATGTAGATTTAACTGTTGTTCCAGAACACATAGTATGTATCTAATTCGAGGTTTAACCACTCCGATTAAAGACGACAGAGTTATTCTTAATTTTTTGTTCTTCAATTTATTTCGTGGCAAGTTAAGCACTCTAGATGATCGCAGTAAATTATTGATTAGAAATATAATAAATTAATTAATCATGATTACAAAACATTTAAATATAATATGCTGCATATTATACTACGTACTTAGTATTTATGAATTATGATAAAATATTCATAGAAACAATGTTAAATATTAATTTTTAATTGTAGAATTGATATTATATTGTAGTGAATTTGAAATTTGTTACTTGTTTAAACTAGGACTGCAACAATTGCAAAAATTAAAATGTACCTACTTATATAATATATATAGGTAGATACATAATAATATTATTATCACATGTTAGTACTTTATTAGTAAACATTAAAATTAAACATCACGCGTAAAATATATAATATATAAGTTAATAGATATGATTTATATTGGCTGATAAATAGTTATAATACATATATAATGTATGTATGTATAATGTACCTATTCATTGCCCACGTAGCATAAAAATATTTCCTAACTATATGGTAAAAATATTTTCAGGAAAATAAAAGTTCAGCCAATCCTCAATTGACCACAACTCAATAGCACAATAGATATATTCACATACACATAACATTTGGACATTTTTGTATAAATCCTATGATGTTATAAAGTTGTATTATGTTTTTTAGTATTTATAAATTGTAAGAGAATGTGTCGGAGATTATTAAATTGTATTATTTTCTATACGAGAGTGACAAGCATGAAGCAATATAGCAGTACGCCGTGCCTTCAATTAATTCGAAAACAAAGATAATTCAATAATTGTGTCCATTAATATTTTCAACAGTCTAAATTTATGCATGTAATAGTAATAATTACATTATATTGTTATTATTATTTTACTGAACTCGTTTGATTCATATTTGTTTTATCTCTATAAGAAATAATTGATACCTACCTATGTATAAATGCATAATCTTTTATACAAATAAATAACTTATTATTACTTTAGATACATATACAAATATATACAATATTGGTATTATAAATTATACGATATTAAATAATGGTTAATATACGATGTCAGACCTAACCTTTTACTATAGTGTATTGAACTATATCTATTTCAAATGCAATAATTACTACCTACCTTAAAATTTGATTTGAATTTTATTATGATAATCGATAAGTAATAGGGTAATACATTAATATAATAAACATATTACCTATATGATATTATATGCTTTTTGTGGGTTGTGACTTGTGGTCTACCCGATCCCAATATGCTAATAATATCATCTTTTAATTGTGTATGTTGGACCTTATTAGTTATTATACGTTACAATTTAAAAGTTAAGCCATTTCTAAGTAGAATAAGTTCCGTTATAGTTGTATATTTACATGTAGGTACTGCGTGTACTCATGATAATAATCATAATTCAATTTTTTTTTTATTTTCAGTTAAAATATAATACAAAATGGAGTTTAAACAGTTTAAAGAATTTTCCACAGACATGATCGATTACGTGGGAAATTATTTAGAAAATATTCGAGATCGGTAAGCACTTGTTCCAGGCACTATAGCTATCATAGTAATTAGTAAATACTTATTTCTTAAGTAATATAATATTTAAAATAATAAATATTTCTTTAATTTTTCTTGTGTGAAAAGTCACAAGTCTAAAAAAATTTAAAACTGACAATGTCCGTAAACAGCTCAAAAAGAGTCAAAATATTTTCAAAATTGTATGGTGTATAGGAAATGCTAACATAAACATTCAGTTAAATTTTCAAATATCTACAGTCATTCATTTTTTAATTACAACAAAATAAGAAAATCGTTACGTAAGAAATCGAGTGAAGATCAAATGTTGTAAAAATATGAATTTCAAACGCTCATAAAAATTTAATTTGACTTGGTAGTAGAAATTTTTTTTTTAATAAAGGTAGAAAAAGTTATGAAGAATCTTGTATTACATTTTCAAATCTTAGATTTAAAAAGAAAATTTTTCATGAATTTCTAACTCAAAATAATTTGAAAATGTTCGTCATTTTTACGTATTTTGTCAATATTTGAACTTTAGATGCTTATAAAAAAAAATTGTGACTATGGATTTTTAATTTTTTTCGTCTGCCTTTAAAAATATATACTAAAAGCATTCTATTAAATTTTCAAGCTTTTTTATCTAACAAATAAAATTTTACTGATATTTATAGAAAAAAAAACTAAAAAAAATGGAAACTGAAAATGTTCGTAAACTGCTTAAAACATGTCAAAATATTTGGAAAATGTTATGGTGCATAGAAAATGCTACTATAAACATTCAGTCAAAATTACATGTACCTACGGTAATTTGTTTAAGAGTTGCACCAAAAACCAAAATCCATTTTTTCGAAAACAGATTTTGCTTAAAAATTCCCGTTTTTCCTTAATTTTTCTTTTGTTTTTCACGGCGCTTTTGAAAACTACCGAGAAATTTTTACCTTTGACCCCCCCCCCCCCCAAAGTACCAACTAGATTCACTTTCCTATCAGAAAAGGTACTGTTGAAGAAAATCCAAGCACTTTTACTGTCCTAAAAGGTGATGACAGATGAAAAAAAAAATTTTAAAAAAAATTAAAAAAAACACACATCATTGTAAAATCAATATATTCATCGTTCCACTCAGAATCTAAAATATTAAATATGTAGGTAAAAAGAAAAATATAACAATTATAATTTACATTAGATTTAGATTATATTATTAAGTTTATTTAACGACTTATATTAGTTACATCCTATCACTAAACAATATTTTAATATTGATTTGATTTGCTGCTTAAATCTATTAACACAATATAATATTATAATTTTGCTAAGTATATATATTTGGCCTACCTATCTATTTTAAGGAAACATAGGTACATATTATAATTTAAAATACCTAATCGACTTCGTGGATTTTATTAATATGCTGTTAAGTTAAATACTGTTAAACATCAATACCTATAATATGGTAGTTACACATTCAAACCAGTACGCTTACCAGTAAAATAGGAATACGTTCAGTGTATAAAAGAAGAGTAGTTTCATTGTTTCAGTATTTTTAATATTTGGGATTTTTATGACTAATACTTGTCGACATAATATTACGTTATTATTTTACTGAATTAATTAATATTACAGGAAAGTATTGTCATCGGTAAAACCTGGTTACTTAAGACCACTTTTACCAACCGAGGCGCCTAATGATCCTGAAAACTGGAAAGATGTGATGTCTGACGTCGAAAAGCTGATTATGCCAGGGGTAAACCCTCGATAATTATCAATAATACACAATATTATTGCGATAATTAATTTTATATTAATTAAATTGTATGTTCGTCTGTTTTTATAGGTTACTCATTGGCATTCTCCAAGATTTCACGCTTATTTCCCTACGGCTAACAGCTACCCAGCTATGGTCGCTGACATACTGAGCGATTCAATTGCTTGCATAGGATTTTCATGGGTAAATTATTAATATTTAACTTTGACAATTAACCAGTATTATTAAATATTTTTGTAAAAAAGAATTATTGGGAATATACCTACAGTGACATAGTTTTAAATCTATAATTGCTAAACGCTATTATGGACTATTGGACTATGAGTGTTAAATATACGTATTATCAATGTATTCACGATGAGATGCATTCAAATATTCAATAGGTTTGCATTTAATTTTTCATGAACGTGAATGTAAATAATAGTTATTACTTATTAATATAATAGTTATTACTTATTATTATATTTATGTGTATTATTATAATGTACTCGTAACACGCATATTATGAGGGTTTTTTTACTACAATTTAAATGCATTATTTTTGAATGAAACAATAAATTCGTTTTTAATGAATGTGAGTGCATTCATTCTCAAAATTAATGCTCCAAACACTATTTATTAGCCGGTAACTAAATTAATTCATATTAATAATATATTCTATGGGTTTCAGATATCAAGCCCAGCGTGTACTGAATTGGAAGTGGTCATGATGGATTGGTTGGCTAAAATGATAGGCTTGCCAGAAATCTTCTTAGCCTCAGCTGGCCTGGGAGGAGGTGGAGTAATTCAGGTGCGAATGTTGTGATGTATAAGTTTATTTCAAAACTGGTAGTTATTCCTTCAAATTGAAAAGTAAAAACAAAATAAAAATATAAACATATACCTATAGCCTCTTATTTATTATACTATTATAGACTTTCCTAGTTACTTTCAAGTAGCTTTTGTAACTTTTGAGTAAAAATTAACTTGTGGTATTATCCTAAGTAAAATTAATTAATTTTTTTTATTTATATCAATAATATTATAATTATTATACTAAATACATACCTATTGTATTTTATCTAATATATGCGCAAAAATGTTTGGATAGTACCGAATGGTCGAGCCTTGAAAATTATACTGTAAAATTTAAACATTTCATAAATTTCAAAATATGCTGTTCTAAAAACCTGTTTAGCTGGAATCTTCACGCTCTTACTGAGTAGCTTATACTACCTACCAATACAACTATAATAATAATACAATAATTTTATTTTATTGACGTTAAATTTTATAGGCTTTAATTATTCAGGTAGGTACCTGCCAGTTGATTAAAAATTAAAACTAATACCCAATATATTAGGACATTAGGTAGATAAATATAAATACGACGAAGATAAAAGCGATTGTTGACTTTTTAAAATCTTAATATTATACACTTAATATATTATATTTTCTTTTTTGATTTTAGTGTTTATTTAAATAATACACCTAGGGTGTTTCGTGATCTTGACCTGGAGAGTGGAGACCCACCACCAAATATAATAAACACTAAATAATCATACTTAGGTAAAATGCTATTTAAGAGTATTTTAAATGAATATACGAATACTTGTCTCAATGATTATAAAATATGTTATTCCTAAATGCATTCTGAATATTTTAAAAATAATTTACCTAATTTATCATAAAAATGATCAGGGGTTCTCAAAAAATATGTTAATTTATTTTGACGGAAATCGGAATATAAACTTTGGCAAAAAATGGCCACTTTGATAACGGTCAAAGGTTACTCTGGCGGAAAACAGTGATGCCCCACAGAGTAGCAAGCGCATAACTACCTACTCCACACAGGTTAGGTGTGCATGACTATGATATTATCTGAAGAAATAGAGGCTGACACACCGTATCCCCTCAGAATCGTTTATCGTATGCAATAATTTCTAATTGAATTCCGATTTACACACATTTATTATGCCACTGAGTGCCATAGGTTCTGCCTACTATATAACGATACAGAGCAATTTTCTCGTTTTTTTCTTTTCAGTCTTAAATGTACATGCTCTTCAAACTCTGCAGTTATATCTACATTTGCTTCGTATGATGCAGTAACTGTTAAACGAAATTATTCTTTTTATATTTAGGTGCTATACTGCTACAGAGATCAAATACAATATAATTCGATGGAATTAAATAAAAATGAATACATATTTTCAACAATATTTATGATGAATTAATTTTGTTCAGTATCTACTTGTGATAGTGTCGGTGAAACTATAGTGATAAAATAAATTATAAAATCTAAAATAAATAATTTATAAAATAAAAGGATAATCGGGAATCGATATTCTCTTGCAATTCCTATATCATTGATAATATCGAAAATCAGTCGTGCACGATTTTAGTAGTTAATTTTTATCATGATTTATAGTATAAAAAAACCAAATTATTATTTTTCCAATACATAAGGTATAATATTCTACTTTTAATTTTAAAAGCGGTATTGCCTATATATATATATATATATATATATGAATGCCAGAATGCACACTTCATACATTTGTCAGCAGCTGTAGTGGCGGCTCTAGCGACATAGTTGGGGGAGGAGAGCAAGTCATAAATTTCAGACAATTTCGATATTATAATATGATTTTTATTGTAATTTTACTGTTAACAGTATACAACTGTTTAAAAATAAAACTTGTGTGAATTACCTAGTTCAAAATACATATCCTCGTACAATAAAAATATTTTTTTTTTTGGTAAACGTCTCAATCCCAATCCCTCATCAATCACCTGTAACCTCACAGTCAAATAATTATATAATTCATGACGACGAATTTAGGGCACTGCTAGCGAAGCCACTTTGGTGGCGTTGTTGGGCGCCAAGGCGCGGATACTGCAGATAATGAAAGAGGCGGACTCAACGGTGGTGGACGCGGACATCGTGCCAAAGCTGGTCGCGTACTCGTCTGCGCTGTCCCACTCGTCCGTGGAGCGCGCTGGCCTGCTGGGTGGCGTGTTGCTCCGTGCGCTGGACACAGACGGCGAGCACAAACTCCGCGGCGATACGCTGCGCGATGCCATCGCCAAGGATCGCGCCGACGGCCTGATCCCGTTCTTCGTGGTGGCTACGCTGGGCACCACCAGTTGCTGTTCGTTCGACCGCCTGGACGAAATCGCCGAGGTGGGCAACGCCGAGAGCATTTGGGTCCACGTGGATGCAGCGTACGCTGGTAATGATGATATTATACATTTATACCCATTGTTGTTGTTGTTGTTGTTATTGTTGTAAGCTATAGTTCTGTGATTTATGTTTTTCTTAGTCTGTGCCTCCGTCCCCGTAAGTAGACTGGTCGAGGGATTTAGAGAGATATAGGTATCTTATCCCTGCAGGGCTGGGCCATTTTTATATACAATTTTACCAAGTTAGTAATTACAGCTGGTTAAGTTTTTGATCATTAATCCTGGATGCAAAAACTACAAATTCGTATTCAAGGCGATCCCTTTATGTGTTTACGCTCACATTATTGCCTTAGACATTTTTATATTACACAATTTCATGTAATTTAAAAACAAAATTTCTAAATAAAAAATTATATTTTTACAACCTTATTGTCGTCATTATTTTTTGTTATTTTTACTTTTTTGAATGACACCATCATTTTTGATTTTATATTCTGAATCAGAATATTTTTCAAAGTAATTCGATGTATAAAAGTCAAATTTCGAATGAGTAGCTATTTAGTTATAAGTTATAAGTTATAATACCTATAAGTTAAAATCTAATAAATACATTTTAAGTTATGCTCAAACCTCTTAAGTACCTACTACAGTACTACCTACCTACTTTTTATGAAAAAGTCGGCATAACAATCAAGTTTAATTTAAACGAATTCTAACTGTTTTAATACCTATTATGCTAACGTAATATTTTTATTAATTATTTCAAGAAAACAAAAGACTAAACCAGCTGTAAATTAGTAATTTTTACTAAATTCAAATTTTTTTTTTTTAATTGAGTTTTAAAAAAAAGTCGACATAATATGTTATAACATATTATTATAACATATTATTAAATGGCTGTGCTGAAAGTTCATAAAAGTAATTGAAAGAAAAATAATCTCTGAATCATTGAAAAAATTTTCTTTTTAATTGTTGTCGTCAGAGTAGAATTTTTCTATAGATAAATCACGAAAAATCCACATTAAATATTGATTTACTTAGGAGAACCTTATACACTGTGTCCTACGTGAATGCGGTGAGTGCAAGCGATTTCTATTCTGATCAATGAACATGTTATTCCACCGCACTAATGTACTATACAGGGCCGGATTGGTATGTATCGGCCAATCGAGATTTTCACTTCTAAGTGGCTTATTTATATATTCAGTGGACCAAAATTACGTATATAATTATTACGCTTATTATTTAAGCTTATAACAGCTATATAATTATATGCTGTTATATATATAGGTGGACCATTGTATTTTGAACATGAATTTATTTTCACTCACACTCACACGAAAGGCCCAAACTTAAAGCGGCCCACCGAGATTTTCTCGGTATCTCACCTAACCAATCCGGCCCTGATACTATACTTACATCTATGATATATATATATATATATATTATGATGCGTCCGATGTGACGAAATAAAAGCTGTTTTCTTTTTGTTGTATTCCGATATTCGTATTGCATTCAAGTAGGACACTATGCATTAGGGTGTTACTGTTACGAGACTTTTGGACATATAAGTACCTAAAACCTACTATATATATTTACATAAGCTGCTGTTTTTTTTAGGAGGGTTGCTGAACTTTTGAGGGACTAAGATCCCAAATCCTTCCCGATTTACATGAGTCGTTAATGATCATTGACACACAGAAATCATTGATCATTATTCATTAATAAATAATAATTAATGCGTCAGTGGGTCACTATTTTTTAAAAATGTGGTGAGACTTTAGAATCTTTAGACTTAAGTCCGATTTTTAAATTAACGAATCTACGAATTCGTCTATTAAACTAATATTCTAGCCACTAGATTTTTCGAATTTCCCCGCAGGGCCGATCTGCAGTCCACCTCTGGTTAATGCCCCAATTGTTTACACGGTAAATATTAAACTTTACTATCGAGATGTATCTACCTAGTGATACAAAAAAAAGAACACGTGAATCAATAAGTCAAAAATGATTATAAAATATTAATGTTGTACCTATACATTTTAATACAAGCAATTAATTATTTATTGTCTTTAATATTACAGGATCTTCATTTGTTTGCCCGGAATATCGTCATTATATGAAAGGAGTAGAATTAGCCGATTCATTCAATTTCAATCCTCATAAATGGCTTCAAGTTACTTTTGATTGTTCAGCAATGGTAATTAAAAATTATAATTAAAAAAAAATGCTGTACCAATGGCTTATGAATAGGATATTATTATTAAAAATTGTTTTATTCTATTTAGGCTATAATAATAATAAAACTAATATAAATTTTCTACAATTTTTTTAAATGCAATAGTGAATATAAAGTATAGGTACTTACTCCATTATTCCGCAAGAATAATGTAATTTCTAATATTTCTGTTATGAACAATTTGTATGTCATAACTCGTAGTATAGGTTTACTATATTATAATTTATATAATATTAATATTTAAAACCTATTATTTTTTATATAGTGGCTAAGAAATCCAAATTACGTGATAAATGCTTTCAACGTAGATCCGCTTTACTTGAAGCACGAACTTGAGGGACAAATGCCGGATTACAGAGTAAGTAATACTCCAACAAACTGTTATGGTTTGTAATAAAGATCAAGCTGACATCGGAACACTTAATTATGTGATAAATTGGCCGATTGCTTATACTCTTGTTTAGATAATTTGTATGAACACATGATATTATAATTTATAATTTTGTAATTTTGATTAGCATTGGCAAATACCGTTGGGCCGCCGTTTTCGTTCGTTAAAAATGTGGTTCGTATTCCGTCTAATTGGTGTCGCAAACCTTCAAAAGTCTATCAGAAAAGATATAAATCTTGCCCTTGAATTTGCCAAACGATTGGAAAACGACCCAAACTATGAACTTTTCAATGAAGTCAGTATGGGATTGGTGTGCTTCCGACTTAAGGTAAGACTTTAAGTACCTAAGGGCTACGACATTTAAATTAAAATAGTGTATTAAAATGAATATGGCTGGATGAAAATGACCTTCCTAAGATTTTTAAATCTAATATTAGATTCTCCTATATTTCAGATAATATTTACGAGTATTGGCCATTGTAAATTTGTACTAAAGGCTTTTATTTAAAAATTTTAAATGTACAAATATTTAGTAAGTACATTGTACATTACTAATACCGTTATGGCATTGTGCAAAATCAAATTATAATTTTTATCCGTAGGTATACCACCTGTTTTTTTTTTTATTATTATTATTCAAGAAGATAATGGGCCCTACTGAACATTTTCGTGTGGGGGCCTATATAATGATATCCACCTATATAAAATAAATAATATGATATTTTTAAAAATATTTTTTACAATACATCTCCAAAAAATACTTGGCTAATTAGGTTCATCAATAATATAAAAATATCAATGTGTAATTTATTCAATTGTCCAGCCCATATATAATAATAATAATAATATATGTATATATATATTATATACAATATATATAATCATGTATAAATACAACATATTATAGCTTATATGAATAATTGTGCAGGGATCCAACGAACTTAATGAAGTGTTATTGAAAGAGATAAATGAACGAGGCACAGTGTATATGGTCCCATCGAAAGTCAAAGGAACCTTTTTCTTGCGTATGGCTATTTGCTCGAGGTACACACAGATTGAAGATATTGACGTGACATGGAACGAAGTGTATGAAGCCGGTAAAACCGTATTGAGTAAACAATAAAATCCGTCTATTAAGATCTAAGATTAAAGTTTGCAGCTAAAATGAACTCTGTTCAATATTAAGCGTTGAACACAAATGATTAACTAGTATCTAAAAATAGAAAATTATCATTAGTAAAATTAACACTAATAAAATAAAATCAAACATAATAAAATCAGTATTGTACTCGTACAAAAGAAAAGTGGATTTTACTGTATCGCAATAGAGACTAATATAAAACGTTTTAATCAATATTGTTATAATACTACCTATTTTTAAGGTCATAATATTACGTCGGTATGTTTTATTTTTATTAAATAAACCTACCTAAATTTTTATTCCTTGAAGTGTAAAAAAACAAAACTATTGTATTATTCTAGATTTATTGCAATATCAAATACAATTATTTATTAATTATGAGAAATATTACACTTAGCCACTTAGGTACATAAACTACATAATATTATAATATAGTAAAAAATAAAAATATATTCTGTAAACTTTTTAGATGAATCTGTCCGGCTTTCTTTTTAAGATCTATGTATTTCAACCAGTAAGATTGTTAAATTTATATTATTATTATTCTTTATTTATTTTAGAGTCATATTTCAGAAAAAATTATAATATTTATACTATTGTTATTAATTATTATTACTATTCCATATTTATACATTTAGGACGGATAAATAGCTTATAAAGCAACCGAACTTAGGCCATAATATGATGGTACAAAATATTTGTACCGCAACCTAATGTATGTTAAACGCGTTTGTAAACACTATTCAGTGTCATAAGTTATACCTAACTTATAATAAGCTAATGTTAGTGCTTATATGTTGTAATGAAATTACGTTTTAACTTTAATAAATTCCAATAGATATCAGTATTATCCATTAGAATAAATCATATACTTAGTTAAACATAAATATAATATAATCAAATATGTTTTATAATTATTTATAACATATATATTTAAATAATTGAGTGTTATTAAAAATTATCAGTATTATCACTTCACTTGTTTATTATTCATCAACATAATGACTTATAAAGGATGTAGGTACCTACCTATGACATAAGTGACCACGATACACGATACAGCGGGGACGATACATGGCCATTATTGTTGTCTTCGTCTTACAACTGCGTAACAGCAAATTTACGCTTAGCAGATCACGTTTAGCTCCATTAGTTTAAAAATTAAAGTGAATCGACCCATTGTGAAACTTGATGGTAAGAACATTATCTGTGTTTGTATGTGGGTTTTTTACGATACCTAATTCAAATTTTTAACAAGTTATGCGTATATAAATAATATAGTGTAAATTAAAAATGTTAATAATTATTAACTCACTTAAATTATCGTAAAAAACTCACATACATATACAGATAATATAGATATCTGTGATAATACTACAATAAATTAATAGTTATCACATATCACTATATCAGGCATATAACTAGTCTGTTAGCACTTAGCGAACAACTCATCCAAATATTTTTATGTTTAAAGAAAAATTAAAAGAAATTCAAATAGAAACAGATATAAAATTAAATAGTATAAATTAACTCTTTAAAATAAATCTAAATTCTATAACAAAAGAAAAAAAACTTGAAAAGTAAAACGACGTCGCATCCGCATTCCGCATGTATTGTCTCTAACTCACACACTTACGACACGGAAAATTTTCGTTCACTAGTTTAGGTTCTGTCAGTTTTGATATCAGAGTGAATTGATCTATTATCAAACTTTTAAATAACAACCATTTTAGACCTTATTACATTTTCAAGTCTAAGTTATAAATAATTGAACATTTTATACATTTTGAACTATAGATACAAATTAATTTACAAATGTTCGTGATTTTGATAAAATTTGAACTAGGTACAAACTATTATAAAAAAAATTATGCCTATATGGATCTCTCAACTGCTTTTATAACTACTTATGAGTTATGAGGAACATTTTATTACATTTTCAAACTTTTTGACACAGCGAATAACATTTTATTGACATTTATAAAATAAAAACTAAAAAAAGCAGGTAAGTAAATGTCGATCTGCTGTACATTACATATTGATGGTGTTAAATTTGAATTCAATGATATAAAATCATGCGACGACGGTCTGTCAGCCTATAATATTACTAAGTATGTATTTTTTATAATAATATGATTGTGATTAAAGTAATTCATCTTAGAATTAGGCATTAGTACAATCGTACCTAATAGGCAGTATGTTAAATTAATTATTGCAAATAAAATACATTTAGAAATGTCATTGTGTGTCAAATATAATAATATACTATAAAAAGTTTCATATACCCACGAATAATATTTTTAAATTAGGTACAACAAATTATTAAAATCGTTATTCTTGCCTTTAATATGTAATTTCGTTCAAACTAAACATCAGTTGTCCACTTGTCCAGTGGCGTAGCCAGTATTATGAAATGGGGGGGTGTTTTAAGTATAGATTAAAACCAAGCTTTTACACTTTTCGTATATAAATAAATTTAGGGTTCAGGACTTAACTTGTTACACTAAAAATTATTGAAATAAGCAGTCATTTCTCAAAATATGCTTAAATATATGTACTATGTAGCAACATTTTTATATTATTTTTGAAAAATCATAAACATATTGCAATTTAAATAATAAAAAAGTAAAAAATAAGTAGGTATATAAACCTGATAAATAAATAAATAAATAAATAACAACTTAATTTTTAAAAATACTGGCATACAATACTAGGTTAATAAATAAGTAATAACGAATGACGTGATATGCGAACACCGTGATAAACAAATATGTATCTAGGTACTGATGTTCATTTCTTCGTACAATCTACAATCTAGATGTCAATTATAGTTTAAACACAGTTTTGTCACAAATAGACTTATGAAATCTTACATATGCAGACATAGGGCCAACTGTAGCCAAGCTCCACCAACAACTTTAAAAGCCCTCCGCCCTTTTTACTTAAAAATTTATTTAAAATTTACTTACTTTTTTTAAGCTTATATTCAATTTTATAATAGTATGGTATTATACTTCGACCTCCCCAAATCTCAAAATTATCGTCTATTGTACCTAACCAAACATAATATTTTTTAAGATATTTTTCTATGTTATCCAAATATAATTTTTCCCGACAATTGTATGTACATTTAAGTTAAAAAATACACAAATATGCAAATTTAAACTTTGTATTTAATATCGCCATTTCTTAAGTCAAATGTATAACTTGCAAGCAGTCCCGAACCCTATAAAAAATATACTTATTAGGAGGGGAAATGTCAATGAGGGGGGGGGGGTTAAACACCCCCCCTGGCTACAACACTGCACTTGTCCACATTTTTTTTTTTCTTAAAAGAGTTTTAAGACCAAACAAAAAAAAAAACAAAAAATGCGGGAAAGTATTTAACCACTCTGCTTAACAGTAGGAGTCGAGAGAGGGGTGGCGTGTTTTTTTCTAACACTGAAAAGCTTCGATTGCGCTTAATAAAATCAAATAACGTTAAAATACTTGTTAGCGCCCAGTGACAATACAAATCAATCAATTTGGCAGTATCGCAGTAAAACTTAAATTGCTCGTCTCACTGTTTTCAGACATCAAACTGACAGAATATAATATTTAAAAACTATTCTGGTGTGGTTAAAAATTAAGCTTCACAGGCCACAACTCTGTAACATCATTATTCTGGTTAGGTTAAATATTTCATTTTTTTGTCATAACCATCTTACCTTCAAAAATAAAGAGTTGTAAAAGAACACCAGGACACCAGGATTCCCGAACACCAGACACACCAGGACATTCAAAAATTAACATCACCAATCAACTTTATAAAAATACTTAGTTAGAGTTAAAGTAACAATAATAATACTTATCCTAAGAGGTACTTATCCGAAAGTTAAAAACTGTATTTTTCCAGAATTAAAAACTCGAATATCATATTTCCCCGGAACGTATTATTCCGGAAAGTATATGCCTGGGAATCAAATCTCGAAATCCAAATTTTGACAGAAATATTATTCCGGAATGTATATATTTGGAAGTTTTATAAATTGTCTATCTTAAACCCCTTAAAAAAACGATGGTGAAAACCTCTTAAGGGGTCTCGCTACTGTCGTCAATTTTAGCTGAAAAGACCTAAAGTATTGACAAAATTATAGTTAGTTGACGTTCTTCGATTTTGATTCTTAACTAAAATTTGAACTCACCAGGAAATTGTCTATAGATCCTACGAAGCACTTTGTAAAAACTAAATTTAATATTATTGTGAACTGTAATTGAAAACTTGAAAATATGAACTTTTTCGAATCTTAATTCAGGGGTGGCTCGTCAAGGGAGACTTTGAGACGGCGTCTCCCCTTAAATATAAACTAACTACTTGTAAATAATATAATTAATTAAAAATAATAATGTATAGAAATATTTTCATTTGTATTTAAAATATTTTATATAATTTTTATTGTTTATTATTATATTAAATTGAAAGTCACAAACAGCTATCTCGATAGAAATACTATTTTCGTCATTTCTGCCGGTCATTACGGCTCATTACGACGGTCGCCGGTTCAGTAAAACTGAAGCTTATCTATTGCAAACGTAACATTATGTAATGGCATGGCTGGTTGGTCGGAGGGAGCCGGGGAGAATAAGCTGCGCATCATAAACGCTTTTGAACCTGGTTTACGACAGTAATTGCCGTGCCGCTGCGCCGTGTATCCCGTGTTTAATTACTTTTACTAGCTTTAGACGTTTTATTCACGGTTTATTAATTATTTAATAATTATTATACGTAAATATTACATTTATTATTATATTTTACATTTTTATAAGCATTTCAGCATTTGTTCGTATTTTAAAATGCAAAAAGAATGCGTTTTTATTGAATGCGTTACTTCCGTTTTCAATTCAAACATTTTTAATGAAATACAAAGAGTTAATTACGTAGGTATCTATTCAAGCAGATGAAACGACTGATGTATCGTGCCGATCTCAAATGAGCATAATTTTACGGTATGTTGTAGAACAAAAAATTATAGAACGATTTATTGGTTTTTTTGACGTTTCGAAGAATAAAACAGCCTCTGGATTAGCAGATATAATTTTATCTGAAATTAATAAGTGGAAAATTGGAAATAAAATTATATATCAGACCTAATATGATGGTGCATCGGTTATGTCGGGAGAAAGTATAAGGCACATTTATCCAAATACATACATTATTTATTCATTGTTACGCACATCAGTTGAACTTGGTATTGTTACACGGGGCGAAGACAATAAAATCAGTCAAACTCTTTATTTTCAATCTAACTATGTTCCATACGTTTTTTAGCCGGTCTACAAAAAGAAGTGAGTTGTTAAGAGAACAACTTCCTAATCAATTTGACACTAGATGGAATTATCATTCAAGAGCTGCTTCTACAGTAAAAAAAATATTTTTTAGACCTCACAAATGCTGTTTTACATGTAACTGAAGAACCAGGTTGGGACCCTATATCCGTTTGTACAGCATCTGGTCTTTATGATAAGCTAAAGGATGCGAACTTCGTATATTTCTTGATTTTGTTTAGCAAAGTTTTTTTATACACAGATCATGTATTTAACTTTCTCCAATCAAAATCACTTTCAAGTATAAAATCTTGCGTTTCTGAAATTCAAAATTAAAAAAAAAATTTTACCGATTTAAAAAATAATACGAATTAAAATAACTGTTGTGACAAAGCAATACTATTAAACAACAATTTAGAGTACGAAGACAAAAAACGAAACGAATTACCTACGTAAAATTACATATGCAATTCTAGATTCATTAATCGTCCAAATTAACATACGATTTGAAGATTTTCCAAAACTAGAGTTTGTAGAAATTTTTAAATGAAAAAATGTTTAAAAGCTACTACTCTGAATTTCCTGAGTCAAAGTTCATCAAGTTATTACAGCAGTACTCTAATACTTTTGATACAGATCGTTTACGCAATGAATTGGCTGTAATTTATGCGGATGATAAAAAACATTTGCCTCATCATGAACTCCTAGATTTTATAATAAAAAGTAGGTAATAATAATAAATTCATTCAAACTAAATATCATTAACTTTCATATTATATTTAATTTTTCCTTTGAGATTCATAGGTGATTTACATCAAGATAGTTATCCTCGGGTGACTAAACTTTGTCAGTTAGTGTTAACTATTCCATCTACGACGGCTTCTAGTGAACGGTCTATGAGTATATTAAAACGTATCAAGACTTTTCTTAGAAACACAATGACCAATGAGCGGTTTTCAAGTTTATCATCCTTGGCGATTGAAAAAAATCTACTGGGTTAGGAAGCAAAGGATCCAACTTTTGTAGACAATGTTGTTGATGAGTTTGCAGATAAAAAAGATCGCAGAATTGAATTAGTTTATAAACAAATTTATTATTAATTTAAGTTAAAAATATTAACTAAATATTAAATGAAATATCAATATTTAATATAATTAATTTTTTCAATAAAAAAGTTTTTCTTGTTCGTTGTTATATGGAATTTATGTTATATAATTTAAGTCTCCCCAGAATATTTACTCACGAGCCGCTTTAAAATTGAAATTAATATTAAAAACGGAAAATGTATCGTACGATCTACAGATATTTGTCTGCTGGATTCAAATATTTTTTCAGAATCAAAATCAGACAACGTTAACCAACTTTAATTTTGTCAAAACAAATGTATGTTTTTGTAAAATTCGTGTAGTGAAATGTGTGTGGGTTTCGAGTTATTGACATGTGCATGCGCGTACGAGAGAGGATACCCGCGTTCAATTTCACTCACACTAATAATCATTTACAACTAACACATAGATCCCGGGTGGCTATGACAAGATTAGAAATTGCCTAAATGTTGCCCTTTAAATAATGACCGTAGCGAGGCACCTTAACTGAATTTATAGGGAAAATATGTGGTCAGATTTAAACTGCTAAGTATCTAAAATCTAAATTTTAAAAGATTCATTAATACTAAATAGTGTAATAGATATTATTTTAAAGTATTTAAAAATACTTTTCATGGTATTGCAGAATATTATTTTTGTAATAATTAATTAAAATATTGTCAAATAGAATTCTGAACACTTCAGAACTCTGAGTCAGTGATTGATGTTAACTGTTTATTAATATATCACAGGGTGTAGGATGTAGTCAAGAAAAAACTGATACTCTCCTGACATAGGTACCTATTTAATACAAAAAAACATTTACATACCTGTGGCCAAGTGGCTACTGGCTTGTATTATTTAGTTTCACTTTCATAACTTGATTTATGTACTTTATTCTAATATTTGCTTCATCATTTATACAATAATTTTCACTGATATTTTGGGTACCTGATGTGGATGTTAATGGAACTATAGGTAAACTATAAAGAATAAAAAAATACAAAGAATATAATAATTACTAATACGGGACATGCAAATATCAAATTATTTTGTCTATCTATAACTTGCACACAACTCCTTAATATTGTTATATCACAGTAATTATACCTAGGTTCATTTTAAAAAATGATTACCAGTTGCTGTAAATTTTCTAGTAAAGGAGCCAGGAGGCATTGATGAATGATGATCTAAGCACATTAGCCATTTATCAGTAGACCATAACGCATGTCTAATATATATATAATAATTATTGATACAATAAATAATTATAGTTTTGTGTTTCAAAAACATAATATATTTAATTTACCTTCGAATCTCGTCATCATAAATTAACTTCAATTGTATACTGTCTAAGGTTGCTCTTCTTTTTAAAATATTTTTTTATGAGCATCCACTGATTGCATACCATTGTTTTCACGTTCATGATTGGTTTGCGGTTGCATCACAATAAATTAATGTTCCATCTGGCATCTTTTTAATCGTACCTGTGCAAAAATGTAGGATGTACGTTTACTACATATACAATAATTATTGAATAAAGAACAAATTCATTAAGTTCCAGACCATATACCTATTGTCTTTTATCCATTTCAACATTTTCATTGAATTTTTCAATTCAATTTCAATACTTACCTATTAGGTACTAAAAACCGGATTTGGGATGTTGCTATTTTCAACATCATAAATATGCAGTCAAGGTTTGTTCATAAATCATTACATGATTGATAAATATCAAAATTGTATACTGCATATTTTTGAATATTTTAACAAAAAAGCGAAGAAATATACATATAACGATTCAGATAGGTGTTGAGCAAAAAGAAAGTCTATAGGCACGTTTATGTATCAAATATTTAAATTAATTTAATTTATCGTAGGCACTTACTAGCTAGAATGTTATCTATTTACTTGGTATGAATGATTAAAAAGGTGGGCAAGTGGGTGCTCTGCTGTATAGTTGTAGGTTACAATGGATCGTGTTAAATTTGAGTTCATTGATATAATATCATAGTATAAAAAAACGATTCTAAGCGAAAACAGTCAGCCTATGATATATTGATATTACTAAATATATTTGATAATATTATTGTGAGTAAAAAAATTTACATATACCTAGCCTATTTACGTGGAACCTTGTTTTAAATTTTCAATCCTTAACTATAAAAGTTGAACAATTTAAACATTTTTAATTGTAATCAAAATCATTTTTTAATTTTAAATTTGATAAATGTTGTCAAAAATCGAACTTAAAATGCTTATAAAAAAAATGTTACCAATGCATTTTTAATATTTTTAATCTGCTGTTATAACAATATATCTGGAGCTTTGTATTACATTTTCACGCTTTTTGGCCCAACAAATAAAATTGTATTAATATATTTTATAGAAACGAACACAATTAAGTAATTACATATTGTTAAAATAATTATGACATCTCGAAAGAGAATGACAAACAACAATACTTAAAAATAAGACATTTTATTTATATTATTATAAATTTATAATTCTATAATTTTATTCGTTTATACTTTATACTTATTGAAAGCGCGTCTAAAATAAAAATAGAAAAATTATTTGAAAGGTAAAAAAATACAAGGGAAAAATAAATGTCTCCTGTATAATTATTATACATAATATTATTAGTATAAAATACGAACCCTATTATTCTCATAATAAATGTAGATTCTCATAAACCTATACATAGCTGGTATATTTACGAATACCTTACGTGATATCTTTGAATTTTGATTATATGTAGGTACGAGGTTATTACCTATTTATTTGAAAAATGTATAGTACAAGAAGAAACGAGTCACTATTAGGTATTAATTGAAGAGTTTAAAACTTTAATAGCTGCATAACGAAAATCATTACTTTAAAGTTTAAATAATTAAAATATTTCATTTCATTTTTGAGTAACAATATATAAATAAATTTTAATTTTCTATTTAGGTAGGTATATATTTTTTGGGCCGTCTGTCATAAATCCAAATAAAAACAAGACAAACTTACTTAAAAGGCTAAAATGAAACGAGTAGAAACCAGAAGAGTATATATTAATTTCAATTATTTTTTAAGTGTTATGACGCTAAATTTGAAAAAAAATTTGTATCAATGAATTAATTATTACAAGAAAATTTGGAAATAAGTAAACAAGTATCTATGATAGGTAACAAGAGGTAATGGCTTGCTGTACAATAGGTGTCAATTTCCAATTGGTCACTCTCCACTATTTTTAATATTGCTATTTAAGAAGGTATTTTATTTCATTATTTGTATTTGTATTAAGGTAGGTTAATTTCATTTTTGCCGAAAACATTGCATTTATAAGTATTATTAATATTTAATAATTATGATAATATGTACAGGGATGGGCAAATTATCAAAAAAAAAGTAATTAATTACAAATTACAAATTACTTAAAATATTAGTAATTAATTACAAATTACTAATTACATGATTGAAGAATATTTAATTACAAATTACAAATTACATAATTTAATTACTTACAATTACCAATTACATTTAAAAATTGTATTACAATTTTATTAGGCAATACCACCTTACCGTAAACTGTATGAATGGGTTATAAATAGATATAAATAGGTATAAATAGGTACCTAATATGTATCTTAAAATTATTCTACTTATTTTGTAAATTTCATTGCGTATATTAAAATTCATTACATTACGTTAGGTAAGGTCCCCACAAATAATGTTACCTACATAACAGCTCTCCGGCGTTTTTCAAGGAATTAAATATAGGCAATATACAATACATTCCGGAGAAATACGGGTTTTAATTTTTGGGTTCTGGCAATTTATTATGGTCCGGGTATAATAATCGGGAAAGTATATGTTCGGACCGTAAGTCGATGAAATAAAAAAAATATAAACTGTATTTTAACGGAGCGTATAGTTTTGTGAGTATATGTCCAGACCATGGTCTGGACATGAGATACTTACAGGTTATCACCTGTATATATCACCGGAATAAAAAATGTAAGCCATATTCTTCTGGAACTTATATACCCGGAAGGCCGGAACGTATTCATCCGGACCGTATGTCAGGAATCATTAATAGTATTCATCCGGACCGTATATGCCGGGAATCTAAAATAATTACGGAACGTATTTATCTGGACTGTATCACTGGAATCCAAAGAATATAAGCTATACTTACAGCTTTACTTACATATATACCCGGACGGTGTGCCGTAAAATTCTGTGAAACAAATTGGCAGAACGTATATATCCCGGAACATATTTATACGGACCGTATATCGCCGGAATCAAAAAATCATAAAACGGTATTTGTCCCTAAAACCAAAATCGATTTTGTCGAAAACCGATTTTGCGTAAAAATTCCTGTTTTTCCTTAATTTTTATGTTGTTTTTCCTGGCACTTTGGAAAATTATTGAGAATTTTAAATTTTGACCTCCCGAATGCACCAACTAGATAAAATAATAATAATAAAAAAAACGCACACATTATTGTAAAATCAATAGGTACATTCATCAATCCGCTCAGAATGTAGAATTGAATACAAATTCATTGCAACATAAATTACAACATTGATTATAAATAAAAATTATAATAGTATTTATAATCAATGATTACAATAATAAAATGATTTTATTTGATTAGTAAATGGAAACAAATTTTAGTCAAGTAGGTCTCAAAATTAAAATTACAATAATTTAAAATTATAATATAGAAGTATTTTTTTTTTACATATAAGAAAATATTGCAAACAATTTTAAAGGAACCAAATATTCCATAACCTCTGAAATATTTTAAAATAAGCAGCAAAAACTTTTTCCTACAAGCTGTGTTGATTGAACAGCCCACATTTTTGCTCTTATAAAAATGCATATTTATGTGTTCAGTAATGATATATAACCCTAAAAGTTCAGACCTCAGACTCAAAACAATTGTGTGTAATCATTTCAAGACTTTTTTGAATAAATCTTAATCTAAACAACCCACACAGCATTTGGGAAATCATAATACTTTGTGAATATTTAAGAGTGCTTGAATAATGAATATTTGGCTAATAATATTGTATAAATATTTTATTCTCATGACATCAAAATATTGGACTATATGGTTGCATGAAAATGCTGAATTAATATTTTTATAATGTTTCCATGAGAATGTTTTTTGAAAAAATATAATTAAAATGTTTAATTTGTTAATGTCTTTTACAACATATTTTTCAAATATTTTGACAACTATATTATTTTCCTGAAAATATTTTTACCATAGTTGGGAAATATTAAAATGCTTTGTGGGAAGCTTTATTATTATAAACCTTTAAATTACATTTTTGGGCCTTGAGAATTAAAATAAGAAATATTATAAAATGTAAACATGTATATTTATCTTGAACAAAGCACAAATATACGATTAACATGTATATTAAATTATAATATCCAAATCTTGAAATACTTAAATTAAACAACTTATGAAAAATTCTTCTAGCTTAATAGTATTAAAGTATAATAGTTCAAAAGTCATAAGACAAAACATACTATAATCTTAGCACAAAATAAAATTTGTATTTAGTTAGTTTTTTACCCATTAAACTGTATGCAAAACTTAATTATAAAAAAAAATGTCATAAGTTTTTGTAAAAATAAATAGTAGATATAAGTTTATTATATTTAATTCTATAGTGTTGCTGGATATGGAGGTGGTGTGCTTGAAGAAGCCATAAAATATGGATCAGTAGGTGCCCATTGTTTATTATATCGAGTCAATACTGGTGTTAACACATCTTTACGTAATTTTCGCATGCCATTTATGGCTGCAATTTTAATTATGTTAGCCAACTCACTATTATATTTTACAAGGTTTTTATCTGTTTCAGTTAAATTATCAATATTAATATTCAAGTAATTATCGGTGTTTTCATCATCATAAACAGAACGTATTGATACAACGGGAAAGGATTCTTTAACCGTAGATTGATTAGTATTTTCCAAGTCTGTTGAAGTTTGTAATTTTTCATAGAGTTTTTTATTATACTCAATAGTTAGTATGTATTTAAGTTGTGTAGTTTCAGTGACTATGTCATCATCGATCAATAAAAAACGAAAATAACTTGTGGTATTCTTAGTAGATGTTTCATTATTGTCTATTTTATAATCTAATAGGCAATTACCATTAGAAGGGTAATCACAAAACGCTTCGTTAAGTGCTTCTAATAGCAATTTAATTGAATTATTATAACTGACATCAGCTGATGGTTTATCTTCTTGACTATTACTGACATCATAGTTATATGCTTGAACTGCAGCCTGTTGCACTCGGCGTACATATGTTACTGTAAAACAACAAAGAATTCATAAAATATATAGAATTTTCAAAAATGTTAAGTGTTCAAAATTAAGATTTTGTGTTGGATGACAACAAAAACGATAGTTTGTAAAAATTAAAAGGAGATTACAATTAAATTTAAAAAAATATGGGATAGTTAAATATAAATACAATTTTAATGAATTGAATGATGTATAATGATATATAATGTAACTGGCCTGTCAGACAATGTCCGTAATTACGGTGCACACCAGTTATTGTGGGCAATGCCAAATGGGTGTATATTCCCGTAATTGGCTGATTAGCTTAGACAGTGTTAATTATCAATATTTCTTAAGCTGGTTATCTCAATTTATTATATTAGTTTTTCTTTCCAACAAAATAATAGTACTTCCTACACACTTTCAGTTGTGTTACAGTATCGATGTGAAGTGTGTGATTATTAATAATGGATTTAGCCAAAATGTGCAAAAAATTAAATAAATAAATAGATTTTTTATTGCTTGAAAAACATGATGACAGTAAATCAATTTTGAGTGTCAATGGATATATAAAAGACAGACTGAAGAAGTAAAAAATTCCAAGACTATTTTTAATAGACCAGGTTAAAAGTAAATTCCTAAAGATTATAAAAGCGTTCATAAGTACTAAGTTTGATATAATAACAATAAGTGGAAAAAATTGTTTTAATAAAAGATAATGTATTGAATGTCCTTTACTATCAGTGTCGGCTGGCCACTAAAGGGTCCAGACAGGATTTTTGATTAGGGGCCTAACCTACCTTATGTAGGTATCAAATGATATGCATGCAATTTTATGTAAGAACATAAATTCATACTTCATTTATTTGAAGTTAATTCAAATCTTTTAGATTCTGAGTGGAACGATGAGAGTATTGATTTTACAATGATGTGTGTTTTTTTATTATTTTTTTTATTTTTGTGTCTGTCATCACCTTTTAGGACAGTAAAAGTGCTTGGATTTTCTTCAACAGTACCTTTTCTGATAGGAAAGTGAATCTAGTTGGTACTTTGGGGGATCAAAAGTAACATTTAACAATAATTTTCAAAAGCGCCGTGAAAAACAAAAGAAAAATTAAGGAAAAACGGGAATTTTTACGCAAAATATGTTTTCGAGAAAATTGATTTTGGTTTTTGGTGTAACATTAAAACGAATGACTGTAGATACATGAAATTTTCAATGGTTGTTTATATTTCCATTTTCTATACATGATAAAAATTTCAAAATATTTTAATTTGTTTTGAGCTGTTTACGGACAATTCCAGTTTCCAATTTAATTAGTTTTTTTTTCTATGAATGTCAATAAAACTTTATTTGTTGAGTAAAAATACTTGAAAATTTAATACAAGGCTCCTACTATATTATTACAGTGACATTTGAAAAATATTAAAAGTCCTTAGTCACAGTTTTTTTTTATTAGCATTTAGAGTTTAAAAATTGACAAAATATGGAAAAATCACGAAAATTACCTAATTATTTTGAGTTTATAATTCGTAAAAATTTTTCTTTTTAGAGTTAAGATTTTAAAATGTAATACAAGAGTCCTTATAGGATAATCTACCTTTATCAAAAAAAAAATGTCTATAAGAAACTCAAATTAAATTTTTATGAGCGTTTGAAATTCATATTTTTACAACATTTGGTATTTACTCGATTTCTTACGTAACGATTTTCTTATTTTGTTGTACCTAATTCAAAAACGAATAACTGTAGATACATGAAAATTTTATTGAATGTTTATATTAGCATTTCCTATACACCATACAATTTTGATAATATTTTGACTCTTTTTGAAATGTTTATGGACATTTTCAGTTTTCAATTTTTTTAGTTTCTTTTTCTATAAATATCAATAAAGTTTTATCTGTTGGGCCAAAAAGTGTAAAAATGTAATACAAAGCTCCTGATACATTGTTACAATATCAATTGAAAAATATTAAAAATACATATTATGCACAATTTTTTTTTATAAGGATTCAAAGATCGAATTTTGACAAAATTAATCAAATTTTAATTTGAAAAATTATTTTGTAGTTAAAAATTTATAAAATGTTCAACTTTTGTATCTAAGAATTGAAAATTTAAAACAAGATTCCAAGTAAGTAATTAATTCTGTTACCAAAAAATCTAAAAAATACATTTACACAGTTTATTTTTATAGTCATTTTAAGTACAAATTTGGACGAAATTACATATTAAAAACCTAGAAGAACTATTTTATTTATTTTGTTGTGATTGTATAATATTATTCTTGGGTATACTTGAAACTTCTAAATACTACTATTATATATCTATGATAGTACCACGGTTTTTTGTTGATGTATATCGCGTTATAAGTACCTAATAGATATTATGATATGATTAATTTGGAATTTATTATATGTACCTATTATAGGTCAATTTTTTTAAATACTATAGACTATAATATAATATTATGTCTTATACCTAGACTGACATACCGTCTCCGCTCAGAATCGTTTTTCTTATACAATGATATTATATCATTGAATTCAAATTTAATACCATCCATTATACAGTGACCCACTTGTAACCTACTGTACAGCAGAGCGACATCCACTTATCCACCTTTTTTTTAAATTTAAAATGGTAAAATATGAATTTGTAAATATTATCTTAAAATTACATCTTCCAGGCAACCGGGACCCTTGGTCCCTGTAGATACCCGACCCCACTGGATGACATAGAAATAGGTATATTATTTATTAATAGTGTTATTAAATATTGACAATTTTTTTAGTAATTATGAAATGTTTTGAATTAATCAATTTTTTTTTTTTTTTTTCTATATTTGTTCATTGTAACGACCTCAAGGTCTTTGACAATGCTTATCACAAGTGGGTAGTAGGGAGATCATGTGATCTATTTATCTATGTATATATCACTATATGCATGATACTACCCCCCTTCTCCAAGAGGAGACATGTGCGGTCTTCACTCCCAGTGGAGTGGGACCTAGTTGGAAACCGGATGACGCAATCGGACGACAGCACGGGAAAATGGTGACTGCGTAGAATCACACACATTTTTTGCACTTTGCTATGAATCGAACCGATGACTGTGTGAGTCGTAAGTCAACTGTGTGACCACTGCGCCACTCCGGCCCCATAAAAAAAAAAAAATAACACAAAAAAAATATTTCAGGCATTTTATGTACAGCCTAACTTTATGGATGAAATATGTCACACTAAGAATGTACTATATTTGACAAATTATATATTATAGTGTTCAGTGCTTCAAAGGAATTATGAAAGTACCAATATAAATAAAGATGTTTCAACTTTTTTTTGTTGTTAGGTATTATTAATACTTTTTTTAATAATAAACTTCATGAAAAATTGCAATCAAGTATCTTCAAACTGTGAATTATTTGAATCTATTATAACCTCCATAGAAAATAATATTTATTGATGACATAATGTTGTCATAGTACATGTTATGGAGGTAAATACAAAATATTATATATTTGGACTTTTAAATTATATAACTGATAACTACTGTATTACAACGACAAATAGACATATTTGTTTGCAGTTTTCGGTAACCTGCTAGTTAATTTTTATATGTGCAAATTTTTAAGTTAATTAATCTCACACTGTAGTGTTAAATAGTCTTAATTATTACAAAACGAGGAGTGACTTTGGACACAATACATTAACTATGCCCAGTTCATATGTCAACAATGTAGAAAGTCATTCATGTAAGAATTATAATCCTAATGATATTAAAAATGCAGTTGATGCTGTTAGATATAAAAAAATTACAAAACGACTAGTAAAAACTGAAAAGTAAAAAATACATTTTAAGTAGAAAAGTAAAGAATTATTTTTTTAGAATATTAAATTAATTATGTTGTATTTGCGATAAATATTTGGGGTTTTTTATTTCAATTTATTAAATTTTTTTTAAATAATATCTACACTGTCCGAAGTCAACCATTGTAATTATAACATCGGTTTTTAATAAAATCTAATATGTGTGCAAAGTCACCCCATTTTGTGGGTCACTCTGGACCAAATTCAACTTTTAAAAAAATTGTGAACTTTAATAATTATTCTTCTGCTATATGTTATCAACATTCTTAAAGAACATGATATATTTTTTTCATAATTTTAAAAAAACTTTCAAATGTCTCTGGAAGTTATCCCATTTTATGATACTTATGAATATAAATTACTCACCATAATCCATCATTGTCGTGTCAAAACATTGATCTGTTATGGCATTTAACATAGTTGCCATCATGGTTCCTTGTGGTGTCGTACGGGATAATTTGGAACTTAGAATTCTTACTACAAACTTTTTATTTAAAGCCACATTGGTATCACCTGGTTTCGTGGCATTTTTATTACCAGTAGGAAGAAAGGTTCCTGTTATTGAAGCCAGTTGTGATAATACTTTGGTATCATTTTTACAGTCAGTAGCCTCAGTAGTTATTGGTGCTGTTGATGCGGTTTGTTCAGATGAAACTAAACTGATTATAGCACGCATGCGAACTGTAGCAGCCAAAGTTGTTTGATTACGGCGATCATCATAATTATTAATACCATTTTCCAAATCTATAAAAAGCTCAATGTTGATATCAGTCAAAGCATTACCTACTTCTGTCATGTTTAATTTAGAAAGTTTAGTTAGTTGTTTGTATTGAGTATATGCTAGGACCAGCTGTGGAGGTGGGTGTAACATTGTTGGTGTAGATTTTAACGAAATCTTAAGTTTGTAAACCTAGACAAAAATTTAATTTATTTAAAAAAAAATCAATCACATTAGTTCTATAGCTTAGGGTATATTCTAAAACGCATTTGGGAATATTTTGTATAGATAGTTGAAAAAGTTAGACGCATATTTGAAAAATATATTTTGTATAATTTATATTTTTATTAGTTAACTATTTTAAAAATAATGGATAAAATATCCTACGGGTTGGAATTAAACAACCATAATTTATAAATTAATATAACAAAATATATAATATATTATTTAGTGCTGTGCTAAGAGTATGGTATACATACATGTGTTGTCTCCATCTCACAGACGTACAACATAGGAAATCTGCGTTTAACAGAACAAACTTTATGATTTTAGATATAGGTATAAGTGGATTAACCAACTATCAAACTTAAGGTAAGAACATTATATGTGTTATCTCATGGATTGTTTGAAAGTTGTTAAGCAAATTATGAGCATTTTTAAATTGTAATATTTTTACTCATCTATTTATTTAAAAATTTAATTATAACAAAAAACCAACTTTCAACCAGTTGTTTTTATCTTCAAGAGGGATGCAGTATATTTTTTCTTCATGTAACACACATTTAATATAGTTAAAACCATTCCGTAATTTTCTATTATGTTTACGGTTTTCAAATTAAGATATCAATACAAACTATTATAACAGTTACAAGGAATAATATTATATCTGTATTTTTCAGAAGCTTTGATAATTATTTTTAATTTTAGGAAAGTAATTATTAGTTATAAATAACTAAAAAATTAAAAATTAAATTCTAGAAACTTTTTAACAATCAAAATTATAGATAATAATATTCTCAATAGTTATTTATTATTATAATAGGTAACAATACTTTAATTTCCATAATGATATTACAATGAGTCAAATACGAAGAGGTTTATACTATATTCTGCATACAAAGAAGGATAAATTTTCTTACTGATTTATACTTTTAAGCTCGGTAATATTTAATTAAATTAACCTTAATATAACCCCATAAAATTGATTCTCTAGTATGGAAATTAAAATATTTTTAAACATAACAAAAAATGTCAAATACTTGTCTATACAAAAACAAAATTTTATATAATTTGTATTCTGAACATTTGGAGCAGAAAAGTACTCGCCAATACCTTAAAATTAAAATATTAAAAATCTCTAGTTAATAACCATTGAACATAATTTATGAAAATACCTACTTATATTATAATATTATAAAGCTGTTTATATTATTTAGCCTTGTATTTTATTGTTCAGATTTATATTTATTTTATGGGCCACAATCAGGTACATAATTTAAAATACAAAAATGCATGATAATTTAGCTAGAATTGTTTTTTTATTGAGGATTTGATAATGACCATTTCTTTAACAAAAACATAACTATATTTTGTCCACTGTATGGATAAAACTATTAATGCAATAAGAAATCTCAAAATATATTTAATTTGTCGTAAAGTTATATTGAGATCAATTAATCCACTTTATCATTTTTGCTCTCTTAAAATTGATTTAAAAGTTTAAGAATGTTTAAAGAGTGATTGAGAAAAAGTACATATTTTTAAGAAAACAATCTAGTTGATTTTCACAAATTGGCAAAATAAGGAAGCGCTCCGCTATCTCGTTTGCATTACAATGACTTAAACTGTCATTTACTCATTTTATGCAGTTGAGAAAAATGCTTAGAATAAACCCTGGCTAAGCTATTTATTCAATATTCATACCTGAAAATTAACATAACATTCATATAATTGATCTGCTAACAAACAGTATTGCAATATAGATGAACTGTTATTATTTGTCTTATCCCATTTAGTTAAACATTGTATGTAAAATGCATCACTCGCCACATATTGTTGCCAATAACGTTCTTGAATAATTTGATTAGTTTGATGCTGACGATGTTGTAGTTGTTGAGGGCGTTGTTGTGTCTTACGTAAGGTTGTTTCTCCGTATCCTGAATTTATGGACGAATTATCTGTTTCCAGTAAAATAACTTCGGGTGCTTTATCTGGACGGCCACACTGTGCTATTATTGACCACCGTACCATAAAATTATATCTGGATATTGGTAAATTGTCTTCATATAAATATGGTAATGCAAGGATAAATTTGTCGTTCCGAGGAAGCTGTATATGTGAACTCAAATCATCTGTTGGTAAAGAAGATAAGGTAGAACTCTGAAAGTCTGATAATTGCACACGTTGTTGTAATGGACCTTTGAAAAAATAATGAAACAATATTAAAGAAAGGTACCTACCAAATTACCTAAATAAAATTGTAGTTCAACTCACCAACTGTATGTCGTGAAAGAGCACTTATAGCTTCACGCAGTCGAGGACAAAAGTTTGCTATGCCGAAATCGACAACGGCGTCTTGATCTACCAACAATTGCTGATTTGTATCATCATTCTGATCGTAGTCATTACGACGGATGCGATCATGGCTTGAGTAATCAACTACCACCATTATTACACTAGAAAGTAACGAATTTGTAGTAACTAATAATGTGTACAAATTAACTAAATGAAATTGTTTAATGATTAAAAACATAAATTAATGTATTAAATCATACAAAAATACAAAATTATGTTAAGTAATATTATTATTATATTACAATGGTTGTTATCACAAATAACTAATAATCCATTATCAATAAACATGACTTGAAATTGATAAAAATGTTATCTTTTTATCGCGGCACCGAACATCTTAGATTAAAAAATAGATAGGCCGGCACACAGATATACATAAATATTTATGTACGTATATATATCTGTGGGCCAGCATGGCACGGCTTGGGCCATGGCTATATCATGACTACAATAATTATTTATGAAAATATCTATTTGTGTTAAGCGCGGATCAAGATATTATATAGGACTTGACACGAGATGAATATTATTGTGGTTACGACCAATGAATCATAAACATTTCTAGTTCCAAAAGTATCCACGAAGACGGCGCTAGTAATGCTAAAAGGAAAATATCCCCCCGAACTCTGCCTGTTGTACTACATTTCGTGGTCAACCCCCTACACCCTCCAACCTTGTCTTGACCAGTCCTGTACATCTAGTTCGTGGTGTTAAGACATCTATAACCTCAAAATATGTTCATGTTCGTTCCCGTATGATAAGCACAAATGGCCTATCTCTGGTGGAGACTTCTCCAAGTTCGTTTATGATACAATTATATGGAAATAAATAATAATAATAATATGCACAATTGATAATACATATTTTGTTTTTAACTACAAATCGCAATACTTTTAATTAAAAAATCGCATAATATATAAGTTCTAAGTCCGTCGAATCATTGTTGTAATGAGTAATAGAATGTGTTGTGTCGTGGATTGTCATAATACTTATAGAAATACGAAAGGCAAAGGTGTGACCTTTTATACTTTCCCAAGTAAAAAACACGAACAACACATTAAAAAACTTTGGATTCGAGCTATTAGGCGTGTTAAGTAAGTAATTTATTTAAATAACATACTTATGTGCTGTCTTTATGACACTATTTTAAATTAATTTCTGAAATTATTATTAAAAATCTTTCATTATGGTTTAAAATATATATAGTGTGTATTTTTCATTTTCAGTGAAAATGGTGAACCGTGGGAGCCAATTCGAAGCAGTCTAGTTTGCAGTTCTCATTTTGTTAACAATAAGTGTTCAAAAGATCCAAAGAGTCCTTCTTTCATTCCAACAATATTCCCAGAAATATACAAAAAAAAATCATCAAACCATCATCAACAAACAGCTAGGTATAAGCGAACTTGTAACCGCCAAGAAAATAATGCCACTATTGACACGATTGTTACTAATGATACTGACACGATTGTTACTAATGATATTGACACAATTGTTACTAATGATATTGACACTATTGAACCTTACATAAGTAATGATAATATAAAATCTGTTCGTAATGTTAGCACTCAAGCAGCTTTTGAAGTTAATGACATAGAAATATTCACTTTTGATTGTTGTTTCATTGATAGCAATAATGTTAAGACACAAGTTTCTATGCCATATAAATTTAATTCTTATACTTTAGGTGGTAGGCCTACAACTAGAGATCAGTCTTGTGGTCTAGACACTCCAGATCAATTAATACCTAAAACTTTTTGGAGCTATGAATCTGTTAAGAATGAATCACAACTAAAGAGTTTAACTGGGACATCATTTCAAGTTTTTAAATTATTACTGAAATTCATTCCAGAATCATCACATAACACTGTAACAAGAGAAAACAGACTATTTATCTTTTTATTGATAATTAAACTTGGTTTATCATATTCAGCTCTAAGTGCATTTTTTAAGATAAGTCCTTCAACAGTTACTAGAATATTTTATGATTGTTTACATTATTTGTCAATTAAAACTAAAAAATTTATTTTTTGGCCAGATAAAAGTACTGTTTCAGCAACATTGCCTGAATCATTTAACATAAAATATCCTAATTTCCGATGTATTATTGGTTGTACAGAAATAAAAACTGAACAACCTGATACAGTTGAACGAAAGGTTTATTTGTACTCTAGATACGAACGTTGTTACACCATTAAAATTTTAGTGGCAATAACACCAAATGGTTTAATACGTTTTGTATCTAGTTGTTATGGAGGAAGTCAAAGTAATTCTATAATTACATATGATAGTGGTATCCTTTCAAAATTAGAACCGGGAGATGTTGTATGTGGGGATGAAGGATTTCCTGGTACTGAAGCTTCTTGTGAAAATTCCAACTGCAATTTAGTAGCGACTCCAATTTCGCACCAGAGTGGGTTCATTGAAGATGAAGTTATGGAAACCCGTGATATTTTAACTAGTGAGATGGAGAAAGTGTTTTTTAGGCTTAAAACACATGGTATACTAAATAAAATATCCATTGATTTAATACCAGTGATTGATGAAATTATTCATATTTGTTGTGCATTAACTAATCTCCAACTGCTAATATTAAAGAAATAATTTTAAGTTATAATAATAAGTTTATTTGTAAATAAAGACTATAATAAATATTTATATTAAAAGTACATTTTTTTTATATTATGTATGACAATGTAATAGCACAGCTTATATGTTTGAATAATAAAAAAAATTAAACCAATGTATAAGTATTCATTTAATTTACTTCAGATTTTGATAATGAACTTACTTTGATTATAAATTTAATCAAATAAAAATATACTTTCAAACCATAAATTTAAAATATAACTAATACAGTAAAAAAAAAAAAAAATATAGTTGTATTGATAAATGTATTTGTGTACATTTATTGGACCAGTTTTAGTAGATAAAAATTAAAATGATAATATATCATTCTTTCTAACAATGACTGTATGAAATGTTCATCTTTTTCAATTATTATGGAAATTGGATCAATATTATTGTAAATAAATACTAAATAGTATACATGAGTTTAAGCCAGTACAATGAATTAACATTTCTTCGTTGACGGGAACAAACCTCCTATGTGCCAAATTTATGGTTTTGAGGTTTTGGTATCCCCGAATTCAGAAAAAAAATTAGCTATGTGCTATCTGCATCGTAGAATTAGTGAGAAATAATAAATTCTCCTATGTGTTACATACATTAAATCATCCGGGGAAATACCTCCTATGTGGTATCTCCCCCATAGAAAAATCCTCCTATGTGTTATTAACTATAAGTTGTTTATGAAATAACTCCTATGTGAAAAAACGTTTTTTTGTGTTTCCTGAAAACTAAGCTTTTTTCACATAGGAGATTTGTTCACGTCAACAACGATTAGGCAATGTGTGAAATACTTAGTACTTTTTTTTAATTTTGGTTTTCCATTTATATTTATTTGAATATTTTAGGTTTGGTTTACCGTTTTCTATGATGGGTTTATTTTTGCATGAAATTGGACATTTTATTTCTAGAACACATTCCACTATACCACCATCACTCAGAATTATTCCATCTGGACTACAACAAATCCAGGGTCTTACAGAATCAATAACTAATCCACATTTCATTATATTTTTTCCAAGCAATTTTTTTAATAAATTTAATGATATTGACTCAGTTTGTTTAACATACTTTACATTTATGTTGCCTTTATTACCTAAATTATTGTCTAAAAAAAATATTTAATTTAGTTTTTTTAAACCTTCTACTATCCAGTTTTTATAAGTTTTAATCTTGTGTCTTTTGGCACTTTCTGATAACCGATACACCCTTTCTTTCTTCCACTGTTCACTTTCTACGGCAGATAATTCTGCCTAAGATAAAGTTTGAATTAAATTTAAAAAAATTTTGATTTAGTTAAATATGTTTTTATAATAAAAGTTATATTCTAAAAAATGTAATGGAATAATTGCCAACTTAATAAGATTAGAATTTTGATTTTGTTTAAAAAATATTGTTTATATGTGTCTTTTATTCATATTAATTATTTGTTCAAATTCAATTTTATCTAAAATACAATAAAGGCAAACTTTACTAACAGTCTTGACACTCTCTTTCAACTTCAGTCATAACATTTTCTTTTAAAATATTACTTAAACTATTAGGAATTTTAAGTATATTATAGTCGTTAACAAGAGTTTGATGACTTATAGAATTAGGTATTATACTTAATGGCTATGGTTTTTTGGGAACAAAGATTTAATTGTTTTACCTTTATATACATAAATTCTCCAACTTTTGATGGCTTGCCCAATTGATGGGGTAAATCTGTTTTAGATTGCTCTTCTTCATCATTTATATAATAAATAATAGCACATTTAATGTGCTTGCATTTACCACTAGCACCTTCTGGACAATTGCATGAAGTGTGTTTATGATTATTATCCACCTGAAATAATACTAAAATATAATGATAATGATTAAATAATGATAAAATCAAATTATAGTAGACTTATTGGATTAAAGGACTTAGTAAGTTTACTATAATTTTGTTTTAAAAACATCCAAAACAAATTTAAAAAAATAGGGTCGGCTTATGTCGTAAGAAGTGGAAGTCAGTGCATCGTATAATTTGATACAATCAAACACTCAAATACCCTATGATCTTTATAAACATTTTTTTATTTGAATAATAGCCTAGAATATTGTATGATGTGCAATGTGCATGTGGCCAAGTTCTATATAAGTTCTTGTAAATTAATTTTGATATATAGATAATTCGTACAAGGTACATCATTTTCTATTGAAAAGGATATTGAAATGAATGGTCATTTTCCGATAAATTCCAATATAGCCCTTAGATCCTTGCCTAACTTCCTCTGTAGCTGTGGCCTTGTGAATTGTAAAATTCAGCTTGAACTACTGACATTTATACCAGAAATTATACAATAGATATATAAAGATATTTTATATAAAAATCATATTTTGTGTAAATAGGTACCTACTTAATTTAATACTTAGCTGAAGATTTTTAGTATAAATTAAAATGACAAAATTACTTTTCTACTAAAAGTTATTTTGATTAATTGACTTTTTCTTATTTCAACTTTGAAGTTTCAAAATCTGAATTCATTTTTTATAATTTTCGGTCTAATTTAATAGAGACCCTAATATATAATATAATAAGAGACTGAACAATAATTTATTTTTCTTTTAAATTTAAATCTAGAATAGACATTAAAAAATAGTATTTTTGGTGGCTTAAAAGACAAAATGTACAGTTTATTTTTCATGTTAAATTCAATGTAATAAAAAAATTTAAATAACCTTATGAACAATTAGGTATATTCTGTATTTAAAAAAAGGTTGATCAGTCAACAGTATACATTTACAACCAAATTTTATGAATCAACTATTATTATTTAATATGTATATTATTTACTTAAATATAGTAAATAAAACTAATACATTTTTTTTTACTAATCTAAATAAATTCATCTAGATACATTTTTTATTGATAAAAATCGCGAAATTGTTCAAATTTTTTTAAATATTTATACAGATTCTCAAAAAAAGTTTATGGTTTATAATTAATGGAATTATTTTTATTTATATCATTATTATTATTATGTTCCTAGGGCTCAACTAAAATATACCAAAATTTATAACCATTTAAAAAATAATTCTATCTTTTTTTTCATCTAGATAAAAAAGTATTTATCTTTATCATTATCTAGATAAAAAAATACTTATCTAATCCGAACACTGGTTTTCAATCCTTAGCTATAAAAGTTGAACATTTTATAAATTTTTACGCAAAATCGATTTTGGTTTTTGGTGCAACTCTTAAATAAAGACCGTAGGTATTTGAAATTTTGATTGAACTTATATTTATTTTGTATTTAATTTATATATGAGCTTATATTAGTATTTACTATACGTCTATACACCATAAGATTTTCAAATATTTTGACTTATTTTGAGCTGTTTACGGACATTTTGAGATTCTATTTTTTTTAGTTTTTTTTTTCTATAAATATCAATACAATTTTTTTTGTTGGGTAAAAAAGCGTGAAAATTAAATATAAGGCTCTTGATTTATTGTTACAATAGCAGTTGAAAAATATTAAAAATACATAATCATAATTTTAGATTCTGAGTGGAACGATGAATGTATTGATTTTACAATGATGTGTGTTTTATTTTTTATTTTTGTGTCTGTCATCACTAGGCTTAGGGACTTCTAGCTCTAAAAAATACCAAAATATGCACAAAAAAATGGCCAAATATGCTCTAAAATATGTGCCTAAAAAAACCGTATATGCACGAAGATATAACCAAAAAAAATGAAGTACCTATAAAAAATATGTGGTAAAATTAAATATTTGTTTTATTAGAATTTATATTATAGATTACTATATTAGAATATTATTAGGTAGGTACTTGAATTTAATAAATTAAATTTTTAAAAGGTAATTGCCTTACATTTTAGTGTTCTTCCGTGTCTACCGATCCTAAAGTAAGAACAAAACAATGTTTAAATAATTAAATGTTTTAATTTTAATTTTTTTTAATAATTTCTTTACCTTGAAAATTACACTGAATAAAGAGATATTTCTTGATGTTTTCAAACGTGAATCTACGACGATTACTTGACACTACATTTGTTTACGCGAAAAAACTTCTTTCGACATCTACAGACGACATTGGAGCATATACATAAAATAAATCAAATCATTACTTACCAAGTCCTCAGGCAATCCTCGGGCATATTTTTTCTACTTCTCTACTCTTCTCTTCTCTACTTCTCTACTTCTCTACTTTTCTCTACTTCTCTACTCAAAATTTTTGAAATTTTTAATAAAGCTTTGTAACCATGATTTTTGTCTAAAACGTCATTTAAATTCCGTACAACTGTTTTGCCTTTTGTACATTTTAAGTCAAGAATTTTATTTTCCGCATCTTCGACAGTTTTTAATGAATTAGATAATTTTATTCCTTTCTTTTCCAAAAATGTTATGGATTTAGGTAAATATCCGAAATTTAATTTAATAAATGCCAAGTCACACTGGTTATTCTTTTCTAAATACTTTTTTTTACAAAAAATTGTGAAAATATGTAAGATAGGTATGCAAAATAAGCATATTAATTTTAAAATAAGCACTTTCCTGCAAAATCTATCAAATATGCAAAAATATGCACATTCAAATTTTAGATCTGATATCATGGCACAGAGAAATTAATTTATTTCACACTTTAATATTTTTAACAATAATTAACAAAAGTATGCAAATGCTAGAAGTCCCTAAGCCTAGTCATCACCTTTTAGGGCAGTAAAAGTGCTTGAATTTTCTTCAACAGTATCTTTTTTGATAGGAAAGTGAATCTAGTTGGTACTTTGGGGGGTCAAAAGTAAATTTTTTCCAATAGTTTTCAAAAGCGCCGTGAAAAACGAAAGAAAAATTAAGGAAAAACGGGAATTTTTACGCAAAATCTGTTTTCGAGAAAATTGATTTTAGTTTTTGTGTAACTTTAAAACGAATGACTTTAGATACATGGAATTTTCACTGGTTGTTTATATTTCCATTTTCTATACATGATCAAAATATTTTGATTTGTTTTGAGCTGTTTTGAGCTGTTTACGGACAATTTCAGTTTCCAATTTAATTAGTTTTTATTTCTATGAATGTCAATAAAACATTATTTGTTGAGTAAAAATACTTGAAAATTTAATACAAGGCTCCTATTATATTGTTACAATGACATTGGAAGAATATTAAAAATCCTTAGCCACAGTTTTTTTTAATTAGCATTTAAAGTTCAAAAATTGACAAAATATGTAAAAATCACGAAAATTAGCAAATTATTTTGAGTTAATAATTCGTAAAAATTTTTCTTTTTAGAACTAAGATTTTAAAATGTAATACAAGATTCGTAATAAGATAATCTACTTTTATCAAAAAAAAAAAATGTCTACTACTAAGTCAAATTAAATTTTTATGAGCATTTGAAATTCATATTTTTACAACATTTGGTATTTACTCGATTTCTTACGTAACGATTTTCTTATTTTGTTGTAATTCAAAAACGAGTGAAAATTTATCAAATTTAAAATTGAATAATTATTTTATAGTTAAAAAATTATAAAATGTTCAACTTTTATATCTAAGGGTTGAAAATTTAAAACAAGATTCCACGTAAATATTTAACTCTGTTACCAAAAATTCTAAGAAATACATTAGCACAGTTTATTTTTATAGTCATTTTAAGTTCAAATTAAGATGAAATTACATATTAAAAACCTATAATAACTATTTCAGTTGTTTTTTTGTGATTGTATAATATAATTATTCGTGGGTACTTGAATCTTCTAAAGTATACTATTATATATACTATTATCTATTATATAGTACCACGGTTTGTTGTTGATGTATAACGCGTTACCTAATGGATATTGTGATATGATTAATTTGGAATTTATTATTGATACCTATTATAGGTCAATTTTTTTTAATACTATAGATAAGTATATCTATAATAGGTATGTCTAATACCTAGACTGACAAACCGTCTCCGCTCAGAATCGTTTTTCTTATACAGTGATATTATATCATTGAATTCAAATTTAATACTATCCATTATACAGTGACCCATTTGTAACCTACTGTACCTACAGCAGAGTGACATCCACGTACCCACCTTTTTTTTTCTATGAATGTCAATAAAACTTTATTTGATAAGTAAAAATACTTGAAAATTTTAAAAAGGCTTCTAATATATTGTTACAATGACATTTGAAAAATATTAAAAATCCTTAGTCACAGTTTTTTTATTAGCATTTAAAGTTCAAAAATTGACAAAATATGGAAAAATCACGAAAATTAGCAAATTATTTTGAGTAAATAATACCAGGTCCGGCTCAAGCGAAAATAGTGAACTAGACAAAATCAAATATTGCTGCCCCAAATAATATAATATTTTCAGTATTTTGAAAATGCCGCGCTCTTATTAAAGTGCTGCTCAAGTGCCACCCTAGGCGTAGGCGTATGTCACCTTCCCCTTGAGCCGAGCCTCTTTTTAACTACAAAATAATTTAACAAATAAATATTAAAAATTATTCAATTTTAAATTTGTTAAATTTTGTCAAAATTCGAATTTTAGGCTCTCTAGGCGTATCGCTTTAATAATAAAAATAATTATTAAAAATTTAAAACCAATAGGCAATTACAACCATTTACAAACCAACATTTCCATCGTAAATCTTAAATTCTCTGTTTGAGCACCTCCCCGGGTTTGACTTCTAATGTAGGTACCCTTTTTAAATTAGCCTATCTTTTTCCCAAAGCTATAATCTATGTCTGTACTAAATTTCATCGCAACACACAACTACACAAACATTAATTTTTATATATATAGATTATAACCTGTTTATAAAAAATTATAAATATTATCTGGTACAAATACTTGATGATTTTGCCATTTAAATTCTACTGCGATTATCATGACAAAGCATTTTTGAATACTAAATTATCTAATAAGTCGACTAGCACTTAATGTCTAGTGATCAGCTAAGTACGCAATGTCGTAATAACCATGACATAATATTAAATAACATACGGCAGCGGTAGGTATAGCGGTAAAATGTAGCCACTAGCCGGTCACAATTTAGTATTTACCACCACCGTGGGGGCACCACCCAGACAATAGAATTTTACAGCTACTGCTGCAGTGTGAGGAACCTTTACGCTAATAATTAGCACTTAAAAGGTTTGGTGAAATGAGTAATGTTGTTTAATTACAGTTTAAAAAATCAGAAATATAATTTATCAAAATTTAAAACTTTAAAAGCTTAACGAAATGATTTAAAAAAATTATTTTCGTTATCTTTATAGATAATAATCATTATCAGTGGATTAAAATTAAAAACAACCAAACAACCTACTTATTTATTAGGATCGTCGGAGTTAACCCGGAGTCAACTAATCAGAGTTACCGAACGGTAGCGCGGAGTTAACTTTGCTATCCCGGATGACGTTGGGAGTTTTCAAAAGATAGCCATAATATTATATTATTCTATAATCATGGTCTGAACTTCCTACAAATGATGATGTCTGTTTTACACGGACTGTAGTCCGTGCTGTTTTATTATTTATCACTTGATAACACCATAGATAATAAAGACATTATCTATGGATAACACGTCTGATAAATGATAATTTAAAACACTTTGATAGCGATCGAGAGTTCCTCAGTATTTCGTGCGCAAAATATATTGATGATGATGTACGGTTCTGTGGTTGTCGTCTCCCGTCCGACGGTCGATCGTTTAGCGGCGTTTTGCTAAATCCCAACAGTTTCACTTCACGCTGTTTTATCGGGTCACCGTCATAAAAATATAATATCGTCACCATTATCGTCTGTCGTGTCCCGCGCACCACCGATGGACTCGTGTCACCGACGTCGGCCGACACGTTGGATCGATCAAAAACAATGTTAGAACTCGGCGTGCCGAAAAATGTTTAGTAAAAAAGCACAAACGGACGTGAAGAAATCGGCACACAAGATATTGGACCCGAAAAAAGACACAGCCACCAGATTCAAACATTTGAAATTTTTATTGGGTACGTTTTGTATTTTTGAGAACATCAATTATATTGTGCTGGTTAAGTTTGGTACATATTGCCATATGATTGCCTTGTTTTGTGATCAAAACTATCTAATGACTTGCACATCATTTTTTTTTATTTCAGACAATAGCGACGAAAATGAATCTAAACATTTGTTCGAAAGCAACTACAGCAGTATCTATCAAATATTTTATGAAAGTTTCATTAGTGTTGAAGCCAATTTGAAACAAAGAGGTAAATAAGGATTTTTTTATTTTCTATAGGTACCTAATATTGTGGTTTTATAATACCAACAATTATCAATTATTTATTATAATTTTTTGGGAATTTCTAAAATTTTTTTAAATTGTTTATGAATAAGACAGTAACAAAAAGCAATTACCAGAACTTTTAAAATTAAACTTATAATATCATTTTGTATAAGATTTCTTTTGACTAAATTAATGTTTCTAGGATGAGTCACAAAGCATCAAAGTAGTATAATATTTTGAAATAAACAACTTTTAAGTATCCAGTATGTTAATTTTCATTCTCTAATATTAAAAAAAAAAACTAGGTACTTGAGTTGTGTTTTGTTCTTTTTTATTTATTTACTTAGGTAGATTATTGTTAGTGTTAATGTTCATATCTTTTATTCTATGTTTTTTTTTACAGTTACTAAAATTCATAGAGATGAACTTGATACTATTCTAATAATCTTAGAAAAAGTATTAACATTATGTCCAGAAATTGTAGCACAAAGATGGCAATGTCACAGTATGTGTATGATCATTACCAAACTATTACATCCCGAAAATTCATGGCGGTTGAGACGTGATGGGATCAAGTAATTATAATTAGCAAAAAATATCAATTTATAAAAATTATTTTTATCTTTTGTCTTACTAATTGTGTTAAATACTTAGGTTTTTTATTTTATGGTATCAAATTTTGGGACATAATGCACCTGACTCAGTACATGCAATATTTGCAACACTTGTACCTGGATTCTCCAGTCCAATACCCGAACATCCCGGATTGGCCGCACTCTGGAATAGCCATTCATCTTCTATTAATTTGCATGAGAATTTGTTGAGTAAGTCACTTACTAATAAAATTAACAATATTATTTATACTAAAATTATTATTATTATTTTTAGGCCCAGTGGGTACTGTAGAAACTAATCTTTTATATGCACCACAAATGGGTGAAAAGCAGCCAGACGATGTAGTTAAATACTATTTAGAATCCCTTCTAGAATTAATGGTTAATCAGGTAATAATTATTAATGTATTTATCATTTACCTGGTATATAACTAAGTATTTAGAGAAATTAGAAAAAAAAACAATAGTAATAACAACAATTATTTACAAATAAATTAGAAATCAGTGGCGCAGTGAGAAATACAAATTATTTTAGTTGATATTATCTATGCTACCAATACTTATTGCCTTACCTCACCTTAACAATACATATTTTTAACATCTTAGCCAAAAGTTACCAAGTATTAATTGTGTTTTTGATTGACCGACAACATTCCTCATTTAATTGCTCATGAGTCATGAAGCAATAAATTAGTTGTAACTTTAGTTTTATATTATATGTATAGGTTTTTATGAAATTCCAGATTTCTACAGAAATTAGTTTTTTTGTTTTCTGTGATAGAGCTAGAATTAGGAATTTGTGGTAGTTAATTTCCATAACATAGATGGACTATGGTATTTTACTTTTTTTAGATTAAGGATTAGTACATTTGGATTAGCTCATATCATCTACTAGCGTTTTTCTTTTTTTTATCAAATTATGTTATTCCTACATCTGTTATAAATTATACCAATCATCAATAATTTTAAATATTCGATCAGTTAATAATATAGTTGGACTTGCTGTTAATCCAAAAATTAATCCAAAAATACACTAATTTCTTGTAAATACCTATAAGAACACTAGTTGTTTAGTTATTATGATAAGTGATGCTGAGTAAGTATTTTAGTAATTTTATTAGGTAAGTAATCTGGGTATATTGTGGTGTATCGACGTATGACTATGTAAACTTTACACAGGAAAAAATTAACAAATATAAAATCAGCTCTATATTGTATCTCAGTTTTAATTGGCCTTAGACGCTGTGGTTTGGCCAAATCAGGCCTTATAAACATTTTCCGTAAATTAGGTAAACAAATGTATAACCTCAGATTAGTATGGTGCGGGTTTATTTCCATGATTTTTGGAAGTTCAGACTCCGATCACAGGTAACTAAGAACCTGATCAGCTGATCAGCTGATAGAGTGTTACTTCTATATAGTTTTATGGTTTCAGTGTATTTTAGTTCATGGGCCTGTGGTGTATTTGATTAAGCACTTGTTATATTTTAAAAAACGTAAAGGCTGTTAAATTGTGCATGTAGTTGTAGTTTATTGCGTGGTACGATATTATATTATAATTAGAACCCGCAAATTTAGCACTCTTGCATAGTCTGTTTTTCTTATTTATTTATTATTATATAGAAAATTCCTCTTTTTATTTGTTTCTGGCTGTCATTAGTTACATAATAATTATTTTATTTTCTATAACCTAAATCAACTTGAAGTTGATGAAAAAAAATGTCTATCCACAAAGTTGACTTACAATCGCATTAAAGTTGTTATTTAGTTTCATCCCCTTTGCATTGATATAAAAAAAAGTCCTTCTCAGGGTTCAAACTATCTCATCTCCATACTAAATTTCATCAAAATTGATTCAACGATTTAGTTGTGAAAAGACAGAGTTACTGTTGCATTTATTATATTAGCACTGGTTATAAATACTAGTTTTTATAATCAATGATATTAGTAGGGATGATATCGTTGAGTATGCACAGTAAGTAACGTATTATATTAATATGTTTTTGATCATTATGTTTTGGATAAACGTTTTTAAAAACATTATTTTTTTTTATAGTTTCCAAATAACATTTTTGGTAATTTTTTTTTTTATATTTATACTTATAATTTATAAGTTATAAGTTATAATAATAATGCTGCGTATACAGGAATGCACTTAAAAGTTAAAATTATTCTGAATATTTAAATTTTAAACCAAAATTATAATTTATATGAAAATTAGATAATCCTAAACTTCAAGATCCAACGATTTTAAATTTTTAAAGTGCATTGGTAAAGACTAAAGATTAAAGATTAAAGATGTAAAATGAAACACTATTTAAGATTTTTAGAGTAAATAACTAAATAATAAAAACTATCCTGAACATACAATTGTATACAAAATAAAAATATAAAATACATCTAAGAATCAAAATAAAAAATTTGCTCTTACTCTTTGAAACAAAAATAATAAATAGGAAGTACTAAATAAAGATAAACACTGATAAAATAAAAATATACTGTCAAAAATTATTAGTTATCAGAATTATCAATTTTTCAATAGCAGACATTTTTTTTTTATATTGGTGGTATATTACTATAATTTATTTTTGTTTTTAATTTCTTTATATCATATATTTTCTGTTTTTGGGATTTTTCGTTGTTCGTTGGATTGTTGTTCAGTTTTCTTTTTTCTTTGTTTTATCAATTGTTTATTTTTTGAAACGTTTTCAATCCTTGGCTAATTCAAAGATATTTGTTTTACAAATATTTGAATTGAATACGTAAGTATAGAAATATATTTTAATCTATTAATTCAGCCCAATAACTGTGATCAATACTATATTTATTTCTAAACAATATGATATTGTTAAATTTGATTGTCTTGATGTTAATAAGTTTTAATTTTGATTTTACTAATATGCGTATATCGGTGTAGGATAATATTATTAGTAGACTTGAACCACATATCCCAATTCCCAGGACGGGAAGTGAGCTATTTCAGTCCCAGTCATAGTTTCCTAAGACTTAAATTGCCTTACTACACCAGCTACACAAAATACTATGTAAACCACTTAATTTAGGTTTTCATATAAATTATTATATCAATTTTATTAGGTATAATGTGGAATTTGTTTGCTGTTCAAATTGCCTATAACATATATTTATATGATTTCAATACTATAACTTTGTCTAAGGTTTTGTCATTGTCACTACCTATTAGATTCTGAGCAAAGCGATATAGTAGCGCATTGGTTTAACATTGATGTTATTTTTGTGTTTACGTCTCCTTTAACGTTTAGGAGCAATAAAAATAATCCTGTTATAACTTTGAGGATCATTCATGGTAGTAAATTTTATCTAGTTGGTACTTTAGGGGTCAAAAGTAAAAACTACTTTTAAAAATATTAGGAAAACAAAAATTACAGATGTTACAATTATATATTATACAATATTACATAATTACAATTATAGATGTTTGAATTATTCTGACTTTTTGTTTTATTTTGATTTATGATAATAACATTTTTGATTTTAGTTGTAAAGCTTAAGAATTTAATAAAAAATTAAATTCATAGTACCAATTTTTCTTATGTGCTTTTGAAATTAATATTTGGAAATCCAAAATTATGCATATTATTTTCTATTTAAAAAATCGTAAAATGTTTGATTTTAATAACCTAAAGCTTTAAAATATAGGAATTTTCATAAACTGTCCTTACTGGAATTGAAATAACTATATTATTTAATAATATTGTTATATATTTACATCATATATTTCAGCTTAAAGCCTTAAAGTGATGATAAATAATTTGAACATTTCAGTGTAGTAAAATAATTAAAATTTAAAAAAGATAGAAGAAAAATAATTGTTAATTTGTTTGAATATCCAATTTTGTCCACATTAGTACTTCTGTAGAAAGATATAGGGTATAGAACTTATAATTTAAGTGATCGTGATATTTTTCAAGTTTATAATGTTAATTTTTCTTGGGTTCCAAAAAAATAACTTAAATAATTTAATGAAAAATTGATTTTCAAACCTTTTAAAAAAATTAATGCAGCATTACGCTGAACTTTTATGATGGTTTTGAAAAAATATGTTAAAAATAACATATTATAAATCTAAATTATTATAAATGTATGACTTTTATAACACATATGATCAATGTTAATCTTCATTTTTCATGTGGATGGAAAAAAATTTAGGCAAAATAAATTAAAATAGTTTGTGTAGCCATACATATGTAAAAATTTACATAATGTGTTCAATTGTTTATCAACATAATATTATGTATTATTCTGATAATTTTTAATTGTACTATGGTTTTTGAAGAAATAAAGTACTATACATAAATTATTAATTATAGGTTCCACGTATAATGTGGAAAGATCTAAAAAACTGTCAAAGACGATGTTTTAATTATTTATTTGAAAAATTCAAACAATTTTATTTACCTGCTATTTTTCCGGATTATTCAACAGCTACTAACGTTTACAAACAAACAACAGGTTAGCATAAACCTAATTTTAATTATTAAACTTTAACCAGTCATAAGTTGAAATTGAGTATGTTAAAATTATTTTTATTTACAGACCTGCCAGATTGTTCTAATCAAAGCAGAAATGATACTAATAGTAGTTGTCGAGTATGTGTTATAAAATGGCTTGCTGGATACACTCAAGATATTAAACAAAAACACTACCCAAATATTCCTTTAATATCAAAATTCATTGGGTATATTAAAAGATTAAAATAAATTATTTGTTGATCGTAATATTAAGAGGAGGACGTCTCATCTGCATGGTTGTATCCGCCTTACAAATGTTATATATGGCAATTTTGCATCCAATTTTTTTTATTAGCTTTAATAATAGAGTGATTGGCCTAGTTTAAAATATCAAATCTAAATTTTGAAAATTATCAGTATTCTATCATTGGATTATTTCGATATTTTCACTTTTAAACAAATTAATAATTAATAATTAATTATAATAATTTATATACTCATAACTTGCTTAAAAATTAAAATATCCAAAAAATCCAACTATAGAATATTGATAATATTTGGCTGCATCCTAATTCAGACCATGAATTTTCTATTAAAGCTAACAATATAAAATTGGAACTTTGAACCCTAATTTGTTATGTCTGTAAGAGGGAGATTACCCATGTCATATTGTGTGCGTTGTTTTCTAAATTTGTTTCCTAATGATAATTAATTTAATTAGTTAAAAATTTACCAATTTAAAATTTAAATTATCATAAAGCATTCCGAACACAAATCATGTTTTACCAATTTTTCAGTTAATAATGATTAATATTTGTTACAGAGACAAAGCTCAATTAGTAGCTTTTGAAATTGTCAGGGATACTTTATACAAATCAAGAGAAAACGTAAATTTAATACATGAAATATTTCGTCAGGCATTCTTATTGAATTTTAGTTGGGCTATGGCAATAAGGAGAACTATTGCTGTGTACAAAGATTGGATTCAATTAAGTGTATGTATATTTAAGACAATGGTGTGTGTAATTGTAGGTATATTAATTAAAACAATTTGGCCCAACTGACATATAGGTGTCTCAACAACCTCCTTTCATGTTGGATCCAGAAGGAACAAATGCACAAATGTCTGGTTTAGATGTAAGTTGAATCATTATTAGTTATTTTAATCTAAAATATTGTGGACACTTTATACATTATGAAGTCATATTTTATCTAGCATAATGCAGAAGAAATTTCACCAGTTAAATACGAACCAAAATATGGTGATATTAGAGCAGGATTTCAGGTAACTTTTTTAAAATTATTAGGTATATTTATAAATGTTAGTAATGTTATTACTAAAAAATGGATGTTATCATTTTCATGGTTGAAAATGTAATTCTTAATTAATATTACGTTCCAGAATGTCATTCAATTATTTATGACAAATGCATTACATGTATTTGTGGCCCAAAGTGGTACTGAGTATCCAATGTTGTTGGAAGAACAAGTGGATACCTGCAAACGAGTTTTGAATATTTATAGATATATGGTCATGCATACATATATGTCTTTAAAAACTTGGTAAGACATTTTACTTATTTTTTTAAATTTATAATGTCCTTAGATATGATTATATTAAAAAATACATTTTTACTTATAAGTTTGGAGTATGATTACATAATGACATAAAATATGTATTATCTTAATGAATATTATTGTCACCTGAAATTATAAATGTACCCTTTTATTTCATGTAACTTCTAATGAAAACAAAATAAATGTTAATTTAATGCTTAACTTTATCACATTGAATGTTCAACTTTTTACCTTTTTCAAATATATCTCATTAAAATGCTTGCATTCTACTATAATACTAGAATCTGGATATTTTCAGAGTCGATCATGCACCTTGATTATATACTGTTTCCTCTATTTTAGATACTGATAGGAACGATGAATTTATTGATATTACACTGATGTGTGTGTGTGTTTTTTTGTGTATTTTGTTACCTTTTGAGACAGTAAAAATGCTTTGAGTTTCTGGTAGAAAAATGAAGCTAGTTGGTACTTTGGGGGGTCAAAAGTAAAAAAAAAAAAAAAGGTGGGTAAGTGGATGTCGCTCTGCTGTACAGTAGGTTACAAGTGGGTCGCTGTATAATGGTTGGTATTAAATTAGAATTCAATGATATAATATCATTGTATAAGAAAAACGGTTCTGAGCGGAGACGGTATGTCAGTCTAGGTATAAGACATAATATTATATTATAGTCTATAGTATTTAAAAAAAATTGACCTATAATAGGTACATATAATAAATTCCAAATTAATCATATCATAATAT